>NC_090928.1:1002692908-1002995939 GCF_040938575.1 Ambystoma mexicanum
CAGTGCCCGCCCTGGCAGGGACATGCGTTATAATGCCATTGCTGTCCTTGGCTCCCCCCAGGATTCCAAACTGTGTGCTTAGGCCAGCAAAATCTTTGACTCGAATTCAATGCCTTGTGACCGTGACTGCAACCGTGGTCCATGTCACGGGCCTCTTAGACACAGAAATCGATACTTGTGTACGCTTGAAACCAGTGAATATTCTGGCCAATGTAGGTAAGCCCTTGGCGTCTGATGGGGTGGAGGCTACAGTGAACCTGATTGCTGGGGGGGGAGCTCAAAGCAAACTTTGAGAGGGGCCCGATCTGGGTGGTAAATGATGCAGCTGATTTAGGGGAGAGCTGGCGCTGGGGGTAGGGCGAGAAGAGTCTATGTCAAGCCCTGCCGAATGGAAATTCATTGTCCTGGATGGGGGCCACAGAGTGTTGCTCGAAGAAGTCTTGCAAGGAAGTAATGACAAACATTACTATTCTGCCTGAGCTGGAACCTATTTTTCCCTCGAGTGAGACTATGGAAATGGAGGACGCATCAAAGCTCAATCCCATCAAGCATAGGGAACGATCTTTGAACTCAATTCCCATTGTGGATGTATGCCAGCCCAAAAACTCTGACTTAGCAGCAAAGTTGGCAATGGACTTGTCGCTCCTGACTGAGAAGATAAATACACAAAGGTGATTGAGCCCTAAGTTATAAATGACAGGCAAGATGCCCTGAGTGACAAGCAAAGCCCACCAGGGGTGGCTACCTCCTCCTGAAGTGTGTCGATCCCCAAAACAGGTGGTTCTCACTTTGGGGTTGAGGAGAATTTCCTTGGAGAGGAGCCTACGGTGACCCGGGGGCCTCGGAGCACAACGCCAAATCGTAGTAGTGCATTTACAATGTGCCCGTCCGCTTTGGAAACATCAGCGGTGGGAGAAAGCAGAGAAGGGGATGAGTATTTCCAAGTCTCCCCAGCCAAAAGGCACTGTTCATCATCTACAGACTCCAGCTTGTTGAACAATTTCAGTGAAGCAGGATGCGGACCTCGGCATCGAAGACTTACTTTCAAAGATGACATAGCCATTATCCAAAATACACTGATGGCCTCACTGGCTGTATCAGTGTCTCCCTTCTGTGAGTTATATGAAAAATCTGACATAGATCATTTTACAAAAAAGTTGGAAGAAAGACTCGACACTGAGGCAGAAACCTCTAATCAGTGGCAGCTAAGACTCTGCAACCTTGCCAGGAGGGAGCTGATTAACAAAACGGCATTGATGGAGGCCATCATAGAAGATGGAAAATGGATGAGAGCCCACTGCAAGTCGACCCAGCACCCAGTCCAGGATATTAATGCTGTCCCTTTGGAGAGGCAATCGGCTGAGGACAGACCTGCCTCAAATGCTATCAAGGAGGACGGAAATGTTATGGTCGACTTAACAAAAATGCCCACGTTGAGCCTAAGGAAAATACTTTTGCAATATTTAAGCCTGTTGCTCTGGAGGAGGGGGGGTGTCCCTGGTTGGAGAAAAAAAGAAAGAGTATAGTTTTACAAGAGAAAAAACCCAAAAATTTAAAACAGGCACCGAAAAGAAAAATGAACGGCTCAAGAGCATTTTTACGTAACATCAAGCCAAGTGCAGCCACAAATGGAATTGACCCACCCTATCAAAAGACCCCTTATCGAATTAGTGATGCCCAAAGAGGTGTCCCTCTCAGGGGAAAATTATGTAAACTGTCAAGGGTTTTGACCCATGTTGAATTATTAGGCGACAACAAAAGCTGAATCAATAGACTGGGTAGATGTGGGGATGAGCTGTCGCCGCCCATCATTCTATCCCAGAACAAAACTAAATCAATAGACTGGGTAGATGTGGGGATTGAGCTGTCGCCACCCATCATTCTATCCCAGAACCAGGAGAAGCGTGCAGTTTTGCGCACACCAAAATGGTTGCCTAACCTGCCACCCACCAGTGCAAGCGTGATGGACCGGAAGCGCCAGGGGTGAAAGGTGGTGCCAAAGGAAAAATAGCAGTCCCTGTTAGATCAAAAGTGCCTTGAAATCACTGCTGTTTCTCTGAAGTGCAAGCTCAAAATGTCCATTTCAATTTGTTCAAAATACGTTTTTAATTGATGTCAACAAGTTGCTAAAATCATGGGCACAAGACCACTCTAAAGATTCAACCTTCTTGTGGGGGGTTCCACATCACCACTCTACTGTACGGATGCCCATTAAAACAATGGCAGCGAGGATTAGAATTGTCAAACAAAATCCTCATGTCAAATTCAAGACAACTCCTAAAAAAATGGGTGCAGTACCAGCTTTGGACACAAGCTAGTGCTAGCGGTCTAAACTCTGACAGTGAACTGTACTTCAGGAGTTGCCAAAAGATCCTGAGCCAGCTGGAAACTTCAAAGCCTTTTTGGTTAATCAAAATTCATGAACACCTGCGGTTCACAGAAGACAGGCTGATTCAATTAACAGTCCAAGAGGCTGGGAAACCTTCTCACCTCAGAACTCCACACAAGAAGCCAGAAGATCACATAGACATGCTAACCAAATGCAGAGTGGCCCCCTGGCCTGCTGACCTCAGCCGACACAAGAGACTCTTGCAATTGAATGGGGTATGTTAATTTGGGTGTGGACTGTAAACAGACCTCTGCCTGGCAGAAGAGACATGTGATCCCTGACTCCCAAGTTTCTGGAGGCGGACCCAAACACTGAAGTGAATTGAATTGAAGGCAAATATATGTATAAAACACTGATAACTAATTGTAACCAGATGACAGGAATGTACAATTTGGAGATCCTTAAAATGGTAACTGTCCCTACAATTTGAGTCTAAACTCAATTCCGTACGATGTTCTGAGGCAAAACCCCATGAATTATGGAGATTGCAGACACGGGGTTCAAGCTAGAAAAATGAAAATTTAATGGAATATGGGTAGAAAGGCGGTGTACATGTGTGCCATTTTTGGTAAACGTCCGATATTGGTAAATCAACTAAAAATGAAAATAAGCTCTTAGGAAAATCAGAGTTGAACAAGCATGGACCATAAGTAATCTGTAATATGTACATGTAATGTCAAACAACTGTGTATCTGGGAAATATGTGTAGTTATGAAAAGTGATTTCTAAGGTAAAAGCAAAGGGGCGTTTCTTCAATAGATCGTAAATGGCTGACATCACTCTGACACACTATCCTTTCTCAAATCAGGGACCAAAGAATCCTTTGACCTATCAAACCTTGAGAGGGTTGGGCATGCAGAATTAGCCGACCCACCCATTTTCAAAACACATAAAAAGAGCCACTGGAAGCCAGGTAGGGACTTTCAATTTCCATTTCCTTGCGGAGCACGCTGACAGACGACTTCACATCCAGAGACTCCAGACTTCAAATCCATCCATCTCCAGAGACAAGAACTTTTGCCAGAACCGGTAGCAGACCTAGAAGGCAGAATTATCCAGAGAGACCAGACCCAGACCCGATCGCTGTGCAGTGCTGAGAGCTGACCCAGATCTCTGTGCACGGAACAAGTACCGGAGTCCAGCCAAACCTGACCAGATCAGGGATGGAGGACCATTCCTTTCAGAATTATAGTGTGAGTACTCAGCCAGGACTGTGCAAAACCCAATCTCTTAGTTTAAAATAATCTCTTAGTTTAAAATAATCTAATTCAAACTATTTTAACCTATTGAGAACTGCATCATAGAAATCGTGTCCCTTCTTTTGATTCAAAGCTGCAAAACTGTCATCTGTCATTTTGAAACTTTAAAATTTCATTTCTGAAAAACTACCTCCACTAAATCGTCCTTATCTCTTGAACCGTTGGTGCTAGGAGCGAGCTTTAACTGTCATTTTAAAGCTAAAATTCTAAGCTTTCCAACAAACCTAAAACCTTATACGTTTTCCTTAACCGCACTCAAAGCACTCGGAAAAATTGCCGCGATTTGCGATTTGGCTCAAATTTCTTCACGTGTCAAAATAGCAGCTCCTTGCTTTCCTTTGCTGAAATTCGTTTGCAACCTGACAATCATTCATAGAGCATTGCTAAAGTGATCCTGAACTAATTTAAAGTAGCTATCACCCACCCTGAACCTCTAGAGGGAATTAAAATAATTTTTAGCATATTTTTCTCTTCTTTGCATACCACTTTTAAAGTACTTTGCCTGTGTTTAAAATCATCCCTGTTGATCTAAGCTTGCTAGGGGGGAACTGAATTGGGATTGTACTGTGATTGTATTCCTGAAGACTGTGTGTGTCACTTCCACCTCCTTACATTGCATAGAGGGGGGGTGAATTGCCAAAAGGGGAAAAGTGATTATATTATGTTTTGCTGAAATCATATCAAGTTTATTCCTGTGTTGCTTCTTTTCCACCTTGCATTTCCTTGTACCATATAAAGCATTCTCAGCTACCTTATCCTCTATACTACTCCTTAGTAATTTCCCAGTGTGCTAGTATCACATCATCCATTGTTGATCACTTTCTGTCATATGTCTAAGTGTGATATCAATTATTAATTTATTATAAAAGTGCGATATATATATTGTTTAATTCTCAAATAAACCTTTTAAATTTGCAAAACAAACATACTTCTTGGCTCAGTGAGGTCAGGGGGATTCTAAGAGAGGGGTGTTATATAAGGGTGGTCATCCAGAGTACACAAACTGGACATAAAAATATATAAATAAGGGCTTCCCTTGGGCATCCCAGACCAGGCACTGACTTAGTGGGATTGCTTGATTGGAGTCATTAACAAAACAGGCTGGATCAAAGCCTACAATCCAAGACTGGCGAAACTACCTTCAAGTCTGACACCTGTCTCAATGATCTCGTGAAGATTATGGACAATGAGGATGACGATAGGTGGAACAACTTGAGTGATTCAGACTGGAAGGAAATTGCGAAACAAGAAGCCTTGAGATATCAAAAGTCTAGATCTAAAAGTGTCCCTTGTGTGAATCCTGGAGGAAGACCCTTGAAGCAACAGTCGGTCTCTACCTTGCAACCTTTGAAGGCAAAACGACGGGCAGCAGATTTAAGGGGATGACCTACAATCATTGGTCCTAAGGCCAAGGAAGAAGGGAAGCAACAATCTTGTTACAATGATCCATCACGGACGAATCCTGTCCAAGACGATCCCTCAACCTCCCAGAGAAGATCTGATGAGATTCCTGAAGTCTCGCTGGAACGAATTATAGTAGAGGGGAAATGTGATGAAGCTTCTCTTTTGCATTGCACTGTTGAGATTCATAAAAACAGACGACATAAGAGAGTTCGAATTTGCATCGGAGGGCTGAAGAGATCTGGTAATCCTCCACTTAGAATCTCAACTAATTATGGATGCACTGTTGGAACATGGTAAAAGGCTCCTCGATACGATAAGAGCAATTTTAGTTTTGAACGATTCCAAAATAAACAGGCTAAGAAACAGGCCTCTCAACCTGTTCCTAATATACCCCCAAAAGTGACCAAAGACCTGAATGATGGGGTTTTTCCATTGCCACCAAGTGTAGAGAAGTTGAAAGAAGTGAGGCCCTTGGGGAAATTCACGATTAAGAACTGTGGATTAACAAGCCCCTACAAGGCCAGTAATGCTCGACCATACCTTTTCCAAGCAAATCGATCTGATTGGAGTTGGCTAGCCGGCAGTGGGTTCATGGAACACCAGGGGTTTTGAATTTTTGTTCATGGAGGAAGGGAAGGCCCTGGGCGGAGACAATGTTTTGTGCATCCAGGAGATTTGGCTGTGGGATAAGCTGCTTTTGATGGTTATGCGGTTTTCTTAAACCCCGCTTTGAAGGGAACTTTGGGTCAACCCTTCTCTAGTCTCCTTACACTAATGAAAGTAGAACAGGGTTTTGTAACTCGTCATCACTTTACGCCTAATCCATATGTCCAAATTCTGTCAATAGATAGGCTCCATTCAGAGGGGACAGCCAACCTCCTTCTGATAAATGCCTACCGGGTGTCAACTAGCTGCAAGCTGGTAAGTTTGTTGAGCTCATTTTGGCAAGGTTAGCTGAGGCGCTAACAGATTGGGTCAAACCTGAAATCATAATCTGTGGGGATTTCAACTTCCAATTTCTATCTAAAGATGGGTGGCCACTGCGGCTAGCGAACCTGGATGAGGTTGCTCGCACCTGGGCACAGGAAGCTCAAATGGGAGAATTATGGATGCTGAATGGGCAAACTGAGGGTGATTGCCCCAGTGCACACTCTAGGAGCAATGGAACACAGGCAGTATGCATGGATTACTGCTTTATGTCTCCTAATCTTGAAGGAAAGGTATCAAAGTTCCACATAGTGATCATCATCTGCTGTCCATCACCGTGCAGGTGTCCTCTGGGCTATACAAACAAAGTTATGCCTCTGGTGGAGCTAAATTGGGGGATGAACAGAATGAAAATGATGTATACTATGCCATTGTAACATTTGTAACCTAAGATATGCGCCCAGATGCCTTTGGAACAGGCGCGCTATACAAATAAATGAAATACGAAATACAAAATATGAAAACTCCAGCAGTTGAAATTTCCCATTTGCCATCTCGACTAGCTCAGGGCATAGTTAAAGACTCTAAGCTGATTGAGTATGAATGGACTCTGTGCGCCTTTAAACAGAGTGCAGACCTAGGGGGTAGAATCCATCATACCCCAAGACATGTCTATAATATCGATTTAGTAAGAGGTCATAGGGCGTGCAGGGTGGAGGATCAGAGGTTAAGGTGTGTAAATGCATCAGATTTACAAGAACAAATAAGGAAACACAGACAGGCCGATAAGAACTGGGTTAAAGCATTCAAAACTATATTCTCCCAGAACGATGCAGAAATTATGCTTTTGGCAGTCTGCAGGAAGAACTCTCGGCACATGTGGTAGCTCATTAACAATGGAGGAAACTTCAGGAAAGCCCACATGGTGGGCAGTGTGACTGAGGAGGGTTGGGTGAGACACCACACTACGACATTTGCTGAAGGGGAAGCTCAGCTCCCAATACAGAAGGTTAGAAAGAACCAACTGCACCTTAATAAAGAATCCTGAAATTTGGGCGGAGCTTATTATGTTGTTGTTTAAAAAAGTGATGCTGAATAGACAGGTCCGTGAGTCATGGCGAGAGACCTGGGTTGTCCCGATATTCAAGAAGGGCGATAGGGGCTGACCTGAACAACTATCACCTATCACCCTTCTTGATTCATTGGGCAAGCTTTTTGCATCGGTTATCCTCCGAAACCTGAATGCTTGGGCGACCAAGTGTGAAATACTTGATCCCAAGTAGGCTGGTTTCGTGAAGGGCGTAGGGACATCCCTAAATCTGTTTGTCCTAAATATAATGAAATAAATCGACAATCTATATGGCCTTTTTAGATTTACATGAGGCCTTTGACAGAGTCAATCGGAATCCTCTTTGGATAAAACTGAAAAATTGGAATTGTCCTCCTGATATCTTGGAACCTATTCAAGCATTATACATGGGAACATCGATACAAATCAGATTATGAGCAAAGGTATTGATGTCTAGAAAGATCAGGACTTTTTGTGGGCTCAAACAGGGCTGTGCCCTCGCCCCTTTATTATTCAGTCCATGCCTATCTGGTCTCGGGAACTCACAGGGAGAAATTGGAGCATTTCCACCTAAGCTACTAAATTGTGAGCTCCCATGGTTACTATATGCAGATGATATAGTATTCCTCAACCAAACGGCCAAAGGCCAAAGGTCTTCAGCATCAGATTTACGCATTCCATGAGTATTTGAGTGAGATGGCATGAGAATGAACGTGAAAAAAATCACAAGTTCTGATGCTGTCATCAACTAGAATTTAAAAAAGGGTGACTTTTACGTGGAAGGTGAATGAGTGCTGGTTAGAGGTTGTAGAAACAATCAGCTACCTGGGAGTTGTTATAAATAAGAACATAATCGAAAGTGCCCAATTAGACTGGCTGAGAAGTAAACTTAAAAACCTCAAAAATCAAGGAAATGCTATTCATAGGTGCTATGGGGCCTTCTCCCTGATAACGGTCCTCTCCTTCTACAGACAGAAGGTGATCCAAGTTCCAACGTACAGAGCCGAGGCACTTCTCAATTTAAGTGGGAAGGTGTGGACGTTGATGGAAGGCTTCTTTAGGTGTAGTGTATTAAGACTCCCCAAGTACCTTCCCATAGTCAACATCCGCCATGAACTATGTCTAATATTGATGGCCTCCATAGTCTTGTGGAGGGTGGTCTCTCTGTATTGAAAATGTATTGTAATAGAGGGTGCTCCCTCCTTTTCTATACTCAGAACCGAGGCCATGTCAAATGAGAGGGTTCTGAATCTGTGGTTTGATAAGATGTTTGGGATATTGGTTGACCATGAGGTGGATATTGACGTGTTGAGGGCAAACCCCCTTAATGGTAAGGAGATTCTGAAGAGGGCAGATTGGAATAGTACTAGCGAAGAGAGAACTATCGACCCCTTGACCTTTGTATGGTGGATGGAGAAAAAGGGATTAAATGATCTGCCTTTATAGCTTTGGAAATTTCCATCAGCCTTCTACAGGGACATCCATTTGAGATGTTGCCTCAACATCATGCCCACGCGTGAAGTACAGTTTAAAAGACGTCAGATTGGGGTGGGAAACAACTTTTGTAGATTCTGTGTAAACAAAGAAAAGGTGGAATTGCTTTTTCATATTGTGATGGAATGTCGGGCACTCACTGAATTTATATCCTTATATCTGGGGGAACATCCGGGGAAGATAGGATCTCTGACTGTGGAGGACTGTTGGGACTGGCTACTAATGGGGCAGAGGGTGGGCCAGGTCTTGGTAATGCTTACATTTGTGGACTCACTCCTGGGCCTCAAGGCAAAATCTGCTCATGTGACTGGCTGTATGTCGGGGACCCTAGATGTGTGAACTTCCTTGTTCTTGATTAGTACTACATGATGCTTTGGATTTTGGTCCTATGGTGGTCCTGCTGAACTTTGTTGAATTTTGTTGATGCTACTTATCTTTTTTTTTAATAAAACATTTTATTATTTTAAGAGACAATCATAAAAAACAAAAACAAAATGGGGATTAGCTTGTCCATTCATAGGTAAATAACAGTAAATGTAGCATCAATCACAAAAGGCCCTTTACGTAAACATATTTGCACGTTGTTCAAAATCTCACAGGCTACACCAGGGGGTCTTAGGTCACCCCAACTTCCCACCTCCCCCATATTTTAATTTTGTATCTTGTGTTTGGATTCTATGCAAGAAAAAGATTGGAGGCCCTGAAAGCTTAAGCATGATCAAAACATTTTTTTTTAAATTGGATGTAATGTTGCAGGGGGAGTGTGGGAGTTATACAACTGTTACAAGTTTCTTTTGCTGTCTTGTTATGTTGACTTGAAACCAATACAACTTTCAATTTTAAAAAATAATTTTAAAAAAATGGAAAAGAGCCTTGGTCATCTCACTGGGGAATGGGGGAGGGGGACTAACTACTCAGTGCATCAGTGGTGGCTGATCATGACATTCTAAAGCATTAGCTCATTCCACTAGACTACAAACAAACTGACTTAATATCTATGGGCCTCATTACACGGTAGGCGGTAGGGGTTTACCGGTACCAGTAAGGGCACCGGTACCTGTAAACCCCTACCGCCTTACTACGAGTTCCCTTTGCGGAACCTGACTTTAACGGCTGGTTTTACCAGCCGTCAAAGTAGGGTGCCGCAAAGGGACCTCGGAGCTAATTACGGTACCGCAATTTGCGGTACCGTAATTAGCACCTTCCCCATTCCCATTATGCCCTATGGGGGCAAAAATGGGAATGGGGAAGAGCCTTGGGGAATGGGGAATTACCGCCCCGCTCACCTTGGAGGAATGCGGTAATTCCGCCATCCACCAAGGCGGACACGGTAAAATACCGGCGGCAACCATGGCGCTAATAGCACCATGGTTACCGCCTACCGTGTAATGAGGCCCTATGTTAGGTGTTAAATACCTACTCTGTAGTGAGTGTTCCAGCATTTAACATGTGCGGCGTCACTCAAGCTGAACTAATACAAAATAAGGACTTGGAAATGTATGCGTTTTTAGTGTCACTTTGACGACTTGGATTGACACCTTGCAGGGAAGCCATCTCTATCCATGATAAAGGCTTTGCAAGTGCAAAAATCGCCAAAGATTGCTTTCGGGCAGGAAGAGTGGTGGAAGAGAATCATCTGGAAATTATACTTCTGTGCACCATTGGAGAGCAGGTTGCATGGTGAAAATAGCTTCAAGAGATGAGGGCAGGTACTGCACTGGAGACAATAGAAATGAACTGCCACCACCTTACAACTTACGCCTTACTGTCATATGTATGTTCCATTTTATTCTGGAGAAGCTTGTCCGGCGACAAGTAGTACTTCTGATTTTGCCATTATAAATCTAACCGGTATTACTGGGACAAAACAGGCGAAAGAGGCGCCAGTAAAATTCCCATCCATGGAGTCGCATAGGATTTCATGGGATGGGATTGCCGGAATCACCGGCACCGGTCACATCGGTGATAGTGATTCCAGTGATTATTTGATGATAGGGGCCTGCACGCCCAGCAGGTCAGGTCTGCAGGTAGTTCACTGTCCCTATCGGCAAACTTGTGTTTCTGTGGGCCAGAAAAAATGATGTTGCTGGAATTGCCATCATTGTTTCCGGACCGGGGACGTTATAATGACTCCCTATGCTTTTCTAATGGCATACTGTTTGACTGCTGTGAACTGTTGAAATACCTCTGGGCTGAATCAATGGGGCACCAATTGTCAGCACTGCAGATCGAAATTGTGAAACAGGGGTGCATTCCACTCCTCGCACAGAATTCCCCCAACCCTGAGTATATAAAGGGCATTGGTGCTGCCCTTCTGCCAGTGTATTGGATACAGTGGCTAGTCTCCTGTTACCTGAAGAGCAGGCATATTCCAACCAATCAGAGCATATGGAAAACATCAGGAATTGACACAATTTTCTGCAGTGGTTATAGAGGCATCCACATGAATTCCACATTGTTTGTATGTGAGAGAGGGTGTGTGGGTCTGTGCGTGTGGTATGTGTGTGTTGAAGTGGGATAGTTTCAAGCTGGTGTCAAGGTACTAAGCTCAGGCATACATTTACCAGTCTTGGAAATGCAGAGCATGTCTCTGGAAAAATAGCCTGGTAGCTGGCACGTGCATCTGTTAATATTGCTAATGTGTAAAAGGCATGCTTATCACAGCATGTGCATGGTGTTTAAGGAAGGCGTTGAAATAGAGAAAAGAACAACTAGCAGATGATTAACATAGAAGGTGAAAGCTGTGGTGTTAGTAGTGCAAGTCGGTACACAGAATTGCCTCCGCTTGTCTTCATGTTAGTGACATCTCCTCTCTACTTCCTCTTCAAAGATTAAATGTGTTTTCTTCTTTGATCACCATGCCCTTCTTTTCCACCAGATATAATGTTTTGCAAGTCTCTACTTTCACAGATTTGTTCATGCAATGCGGCCTCTCTCGCTTCATGCAACAGTCCTTCTGAATTTAGAGCTTGAAGAAGACAGCAGGACGCATTGATCAAATATTGACAAGAGCACTTGCACTTTTCGCCAATTGATCTTTTTCTCAGCCAGCAATCATGTTGCCTTCTTGTGTCCATGTGAATATGCAGTGACAGTTCCTTTTGTTTTGTGTTTGTGTGCATTGCAGGTGGGAGAGTTCCGAGCCCATGCCGCAGAATGGACAGCCAACGTCTCCGCAGAATTCAAAGAAACCCGTCGCCGCCTGAGTGTGGAAATCTATGACAAGTTCCAGCGGGCCACCTCCATCAAAAGGAAGCTCTCAGCAGAACTGGGAATGAGCCCGAGCCAAGAGCTCACTCCTTGCAAGAGAACCCTGTCGGTGAACCACCTGGCCAGTGAAAAGGAGCTGCTTCCTGCCCTCGCCAAGAGTGACAGTATTTACCTGAATGGCTTGACGCCGCATTGCGCGAGCGAAGAGATATCAATCATTGAGAACATGAAGTAGTAGCACAAAAACACGAACTTGTCCTTCTTAGACAACACCAAGACTTTGACTGGCCAACTGTTTCATCTAAATTGTATTGCCGGTGTTAGTTGCATTATGGCGACGCGCATGAGCTCCGCAGAAAGGAACACTCATTGCCTTGGACATGGAGCTGGCACCACATTGATCTGACAACTGAGGATATTTGGCCCTTTGATTGCTGATGACTATGGACTCCACCAGTGTCCAAAGCCTTTGTAGTGCCCGGACTGTTCATCTCTCCTAACGTGCCATAGGAATTGCAAAGACATGCATTGCTCTCAACAATGCTAAGTGATACAGCTTTTGGGAATGGGGCATTTCTTTCAGATACTAACTAACTGAGCCGGGAAGAGGAACCTTTAGTGAAGGAACCATTGTTGTAAATGGGAAGAAATTCAGATGCAGCCTCTTGCCTAAGAAATGTTTGTCAGTGCCTTATATTTGAAGACACATTCTGCAAAACCATTGTATCTTTTCGTATATTTAATTTTCGCATGCACAACCTATTATCAAACAAACATTTTGTATACCTTAAACACATCAGAAAAGGTGCCTGCTGGGTTTTGGATCTCATGTGACGCAACGAGCCAGATTAAGAGTTAGCTTGGAAAAAAGCTTAAAAAAGAGTCAGACATGTTTGCTCCAAAATTGATAAATGATCTGGTCTTAATAATTCATGAAATGTTGTATCTGAATGTACAGTCTGGGGTGGTACTTCATGGTTTGTCTTCTGCAATTACAGCCAATACAATGAATAGCAACAAAGTCCCAGGCCACCATCAGGACAGTGCCTGCAAAGATTGCACTTGGAGCCTGAGTTTCTAAGATGTATTTTAAGTGTGAGTTGCAGCAAGATGATCTTATCCGCCACATTGTCTGCATATCACAGTGCCATGATCGTATCCGCAACATTGTCTGCATATCACAGTGCCATGATCTTATCCGCAACATTGTCTGCATATCACAGTGCCATGATCTTATCCGCAACATTGTCTGCATATCACAGTGCCATGATCGTATCTGTCACATTGTCTGCATATCACAGTGCCATGATCTTATCCGCAACATTGTCTGCATATCACACTGCCATGATCTTATCCGCAACATTGTCTGCATATCACACTGCCATGTGTACAGTTATCACTATGAATTGCTTGTGTATGACGCTAAAATCCCAATCCTCTGCTCCGTGGATTGCAGTCCGTGACCAATAGTGTATGCAATTAAGCGGCTACATTTAGCACAGCGGTCTGCATCAGGAGTTTGGTTATAATGATAAAAAGACGATTAGCATCAAATAGTGTATTCTTGTAATGGTAGTGTCTGCTTGATTATTGTCCCATATGGCATTTTAGTGGCAATACCGCACACATTAAATGTGTTGTGATTATGAGGTCAAATAAATCCCAAGAAAATCGACCCATTTTTAGCCCCTCTCAAAACGTGGAGGTGAAAATGTTTAACACTCCCTGCGTCCCAACATTTTAAATGTTCCTTTCTTTTAAAGGAATGTGTGATCTAGCGCATCCCTTTAACTCAGTGCTATTCAAAGGTTATGTGGAGACCCTCTTGAATAAAACTATTGCTCTCAAGCCCCCCTTGAGTACAAATATTATTGCTGGGCCTTCCCAGATGCCATATTTGCTATATTTTCTATTATAAAAAGTCATTGTAATCCCTTATTGAGGAACCTCACGGCCATGGGCATCCTTCGGGCCCCCCTAGGGTGCCAGCCACACCGTTTGAAGACAACTGCTTTAACTTATGGACCAAAGGGCTTGAATTATAAAGCATTCTCAACAGGATTGTTCCATTGTAAAATGCTTTTGTAAATCAGCCCAAAATGTGCTCGGGAACCACCCTAGAGTGTGAACATATGGAATCTCAAATGGCTGTCTTCTCACCAACATTTCTTTATAAAGCGCCGACGGGTCATTACTGACTCTACTGAGCAGTACCTGTGCAATGATGAATAGTGGTGTGACCCATCTGCTCTGTGCATAATTTGTCAAAAAAATAAGTGCCAGGGCCTAAATACTTTCTAGAGCACCTGGGACACATCGGGCGGAAAAAAACTCCCGGCCCACTGCTGCCAACACCCATGACTGTTCCGCCACAGTGCCTGCATATTGTGAGTTAAAGCTGCTGCTCCCACTGGCTATTTTGTGTGATGGATGCACTAGAGATGGCAGATGTGCAATTTACAGATTCCAAACAACATTGTCTCGGGAGGATAGCTTAGGGGCAAGGCGCTCACCCTGGAAGCAAGACAATGCGTTTCAATCCCCAGGTCCGTGCTTAGAAACCTCTGAGTATTAAGCGTGTTATAAATAACCAATTACATTTACATGTTTTAAAAAACACAACATAATAGTTTAAGACAAATGGTTAAGTGCTTCTTTAAACACATCATCATAGGTAAAATATTGCTCGAGAAAATAAGTGTCGGGGATCTGAAATAAGTCCCGGGCCTGAACCCTGGCAAAAACCCCACACATTAAGCACTGTGTCTACTGTGCCCAAGCCATTCCATTCTTCAAACAGGGTTGAACATGGATTTTCAAAAAGGTCAAAAACATACCATGGAGATTTTTAGAAATAGGGCATGCAGTCTTCAGGTATATCTGCATGTTTTACCACCAGATAGGCTGTAAACCCTTCGTCATGTGGTGCCTCTGGGGTTACCAGCATGCACTAGTGCTAATTACAGCACGCAGAGAAGGAAATAAGAAATCTGCATGCATCGTGAGGAGAGTGTTCGAATCTGATTAAACAGACATCAACTTCAGACTGATCAGACTTCCACACCTCCTTTAACGCCTCCATTGTGTCAAATGAGCTCACGCCACTCAGGTTTGAGAGGAAGAATTCCACGTTACTTTTTTAAAGCACACCATAAACACAAATTGTCAGACAACTCTCAATGTTTTTAAACAACCTGATATATAATAGCCGTAAAGTTCTCTGCCATTTGTAACATCCTGAAATAGGTTGTTACACCATGCACATTGATTGCACAGAGAAGCGCCCACATGTGCGCAGTGGCTCTCTTGTGCAAGGTGGACGAGTGCACACCTTATTTATGTAAGCAACACATACAGGGCCGCGTGCCAATCTTGTCCCATGATATTTGATCAAAATATTTGGTCAAATTAGAATAGCATAAAAAGGCTATCAAAACAACTCTTTATTTTTAGGACCAATACTCCAAAATGGCTTCCTGTGATTTGTCTTGGTACTTTTTCTCCCCAAATGAAGCATTAAGAAACCCGCACGCACACATTGCATTGTCTCATTTCTGGAGAATTGTTCAGCCCGAAATAATTAATAATTACAAACTCAAAAAAGAGACTCAAAGTTGTCTAAGGCCAGTCATTAAGACTTCACACCGTCCCGTTTTTTATTTGCGTTCTGGTACTTGCATTCGTCGCTTAAAAATCAAAAAGCAGAACTACAAGCAATAATGAAAATGATAAAAGCAGGTGTGGATTAAAAACGGACAGCTTAAGAGCACCTACATGTAAAAACTCAATTTCAATTTACAGTCGAGAAAACCCTCCACTCCCCACCTAAGCTGAGACTTGGTGTTCTGCTCCCCAGTCGCCTCCTCTGGTTGCTTGTAGATCCTTTGCTGACTGTAATGCACTCTGTTGCTTCCCAGAGCTGGGTTCACGATCAACAAATAGCCTAATAACAATTATATCAGATGCTGTAACAATATTACAACCTCAACAAGTCAATGTGGTGACAATTCAGCCACATGATGTATATGTACCTCTTCTCCTAAATAAGGGCGTGTTCTGTTTAAGTTAGATCCCACTCAGCAAATGACTCGTCTGGTCACCAGCAGCAATACATGGAATGCACCTCTGTCTGTAACCTAGATTTCTGCTTCAATATAATGACCATGCAATCATTGTCTGAGTTATGGCACTGCAAAAAACAAAGCAACCAGCAGTAAGCCCATGGAAATACATTACCATGTTTGAAGATAGTGACACAATATTTACTTTCATGAATGCAAGGCGTTATCCTTAGTTAATGACCAGAAATACCTTTGGATCCATAAGTCGATAATATGATGCCCCGCGGGAAGCAATACCCCCACACTAAACTGCCACACAATTCTGGATCTCTTAGCCGTTGCTGTTTATAAAGATTGTGCAATCAGTGTTGTGTGCATGATTGAATATGGTTATTTGAAATCGTCTGTCCTGTGTAACTGCTTTGCTTGCTTATATTCCAAAGGGTGATGTGCTGCCATCTGCAATGGCTAATTACCACGGGTTGCGTTAGGGAGACTAAGGGCCTCATTCCGAGATTGGAGGTAGTCATGGCGCTATTTGCGCCATGACTGCCTCCAATAACGGGTCCGAGTCCGGTGTTGTTCAATGGGGACTTACCGGTGTAGTCTGACCCTGGCGGGACCGGTAAGTCCCCATTGAACAAACCATTCCCTAATCCCCATAGGGCTCAATGGGAATGGGAAAGGCGCTATTTACGGGCCTCCTAATGGTAGGCCCGTAATTAGCGGCCTGGTCCCCTAACGGGACCCGCAAGGGACGTGTGGTCCGACCACACGTCCCTTGCGGTTCTCATTACGGGACCTCGGAATCGGGCGGTAGGGGATTTCTGGCACCGGTCTCCTTACTGGTGCCCGGTATCCCCTACCGCCCGACTCGTTATGACCCCCTAACTATTCGCTCCTTAGGAGAGCAAGGGCCTCATTACGAGTAGGGTGGTAAGGGATACCGGGCACCGGTAAGGAGACCGGTGCCGGTAATCCCCTACCGCCCTATTCCGAGGTCCCTTGGCGGGGACCGTACGGGTCCTGCTAAGGGACCAGGGTGCTAATAACGGGCCTGCACATCGCAAGCCCGTTATTAGCACCCTCCCCATTCCCATTGAGCCCTATGGGGGCTCAAATGGGAATGAGGAATGTCATGGTCAATGGGGATTTACCGGTCCCACCAGGGTCGGACTAGACTGGTAAGTCCCCATTGAACTACACCGGTGCCGGACCCGTTATTGGTGGCAGTCATGGTGCAAATAGCGCCAAGACTACCACCAATCTCGGAATGAGGCCCCATGCCTGCAGCTCGTGCTGCACTGCTGTAATTACCGTGTCTACTAATTAATTATTCATGTTTTTCAACTTCAGCCAGTATAATGTATGGAATGCATTATCACAGCGTGG
The DNA here is from genome assembly GCF_040938575.1 of Ambystoma mexicanum. Classification (NCBI taxonomy): domain Eukaryota; kingdom Metazoa; phylum Chordata; class Amphibia; order Caudata; family Ambystomatidae; genus Ambystoma; species Ambystoma mexicanum. The sequence goes on from NC_090928.1 coordinate 1,002,710,114, forward strand.
AGCCTCAAATAGTATCAATATTTCTGCTTCTACATAGACTATGCATTGCCTTGAACACAATAACAAATATAGCCATACAACATGCATTTAAGTTTCAGATAGTGAATAAGGCTTTGTTTGTTTTCTCTTAAGTTACATCAGAAAATGTAACGAAAATACATATATCATTCCCTGTAGTAATACATATGCTAGGTGCCATGCCTCACCCTTCGCACAGGGTTGTTCACCTGTTACATAATGGGTACAGTGGGGTGGCATGAATACAAATAAGGGGGAATAAATACAGTATCCACCCCCTGGCAGTCAATCTCCATGAAAACCGACATTTCAGACATCAATATCCATCGCAGTCTTGTATACGCCATGTTTTATGAATCGCTGGTTCCAAGAGAAGGTGGTGAAAGCAAACAAGGTTATCTTAAAACGCACAATGTTATTATACTAGGGAAAGCAAGATGTATACATAACATAATTTCCTACGGGTGCAATTGAAAACTAGAAAAGGAGAAGTGTCTTAGACAAAGAGGGAAAGTGCCTCTCTTGTAGCCTTGCAGCTCCTCCCTCCTAACTGCAACATTGAAGGATTATGAATGAACCATAACCGGTATCATTGCTCTGGGCAGTTGTACTTTTTCATCCTGGTCTGCGATTACAGAAAGGAAAAACAGCACATATGATAGGTGATTTATAACGTGCTTAATACCCAGAGGTTTCTAAGCGCAGGCCGGGGATCGAACCTATGTTGCTCCCTGTCCTTTTGCTTCCAAGGCGAGCACGTTGCCCCTGAGCTATCCTCCCAAGACTATGCTTTGTAGCACCCCAAAGTGGGCAGTCGAGGCTGACCTGCTAGGTCACAACCCTTCTGCACGAGAGCATAAGCAGCCCCAGACGTGTTGATGTGTCATCAATATAGTGTATTAACTCAGGACGCTGGGCAAAAGAAATTTTGAGATGGACATTTGGGCATGCGCGTACCGTACCACACTGTGCTATATAAGACATACTGGAGAATTATGCAAGGCAGGCTTGGAATCAATGATAGCCAACAACATGCTCTGGGCAACCCTCCAGACCAATGTTTCTCAGTTCATGGTGCCATCACATTGCTAATAAGGCATGCCGTGACCATAATGGTTCAGTCCAGCTGAAGCGCTAGGCCACATTAATTCTACATGAGACCCTACTCAACACCAAGTATTTTTTGGGCACATTGGGCTTAATCAGTGAGGCGTGGCTTGGAACTCAATGAATAGCAAGCTTGGGCGCCATGTTGTGACATATCCATCCCACATAGTGTGATTGATGCAACACTAAAGAGTGATACTGCCAGCATTGCTCCTGGCAACTCTTCAAAGCACTGTCTTTCACATGCAAGTTCAACAACTGATTCAACATGAAAGACTTGCAAATGGCAAAGATGCTCCTGCTTGATGTGGGCTATAGGCCCCGCTGAGGAGAGGAGGAAGCCGACCGCTCACAGTGCCTTCCCTTACCCGCTGACAAGATACCCCAGTTTGCAGGGGTAGTCAACAGAGCCACCAGGTCCCAACAGACGATGTCACACAACCATGACACGACTATATGATCATTCGAAGTTTAAAATACCTGAAGTCATCTTCATCTTTCAAAACATGGAAACGAGGTAGCGATATCAGTGTGGATGTTTCCATAGAGATGAATTGCATTTTAATAAATATGTGAAAAGCAAAGTTGCATCAAAGCAAACATAGAGCATCTATTGAATTAAAATGATTGGTGAGCAAAGACTTGAAAAGTATTGCCAGCCTACTAACTACATATGCATTATAGTTATTAAACATCACCTCTGTTAAAAGGCAGCCAGTGCAGATCATGTTTGAGCCTCCGGTAATTTGGTGATAGGGATCCGCTACGCATGCTCCTTCACGTACACAGGACTCGGCCGCCATATTTCATCATTGGCATGGCAAAGCGCAAATACGGAGGGCAAAAGGCAGTGCACAAGTGTGTATGTGGCCGTGCAAATTAGGTCAACGCTGCCTGTCATGCACACATGTTCGGTATCGTTTACAATGGCTTCCTTTGGAATCGACTTGTTTTTTTCTGATGCAAAAAGCGGTCGGACCCCATAGGATCTCTTCAAGAATTTGTGACGGCATGAAAATCTGTGCTGGAGAATGTATATGGCGGAGAGGAAAGGAGCAACGGAAATGTAAGTTACATTATGCCTCATGCCTCTCCTCTCTGCCTTAAAGATCAATGAAAATGGGGTGGTGTGGGTTACAGGAAAGAAAATGAGTAAAAGCGATTCACAAGGCTATTACACCTTTCCTTTCTGGGACGCTGTGTTCAAAATGAGCTCAGATAAGTGGTTGAATCATGGCGGCACAATGGGGCACTCCACTCTTGGTATTTACCTCTAGCTTTGTATCCCCTAATAGGGCCACTAGATGTAGCCATCTACAGAAAGGTGTGGGAATTTCAAAAACATGCAGACGCTGCACACCTGTTGATAGCAGACATATTTGCTGTTGATATTGTGTGGCGTTGGAAGTGTTTTATAATGGTGCAATCCCATAGGAAAAGTTCCATGATGTTTTAAGTTTAGCAGTTGCAATCATAGATCTTGCTGCGTATATGCCTTGAATCTATTACTGAAGTGAGCTGCTGGGTGTCAATAGCATCTCTAACCATGGAATCTTGTTAAATCCTAATCTTGTGAGCCATCAATTATGCATGCAGTGAAGCCATGCACTTACCATGTGAAACCAGCCAGGAAAGTCATGCAACAAGTATCCTCGGTTGTATACGAATTGTTTGTATTACAACTGTTCGAATGACAATATACCTTTTCACAATTGACCGAATTGTGAAGGTCAATTGTAACATATATGCAGGGGGAAACCCCCCACAACCCCCCACCCAACCGAAACCCACCCAAAACCCCATATATATATATATATATATATATATGGTCAATTGTGAAAAGGTCAATTGTGATCCTTTAAATTCGGTCAATTGTTCATTCGAACAATTGTAAACGAACAATTTGGGTAATACCGTATCCTCACAACACCCAACACCCGCTTGTTATGGTGCCACATCTAATTGGTCCTCCATCTACATGATTCGCTGCATATGAAATGAGCCACTCACCCTCATGCATGAAGTCTTGAATCTCATGGGCCAGCATAGTTTCATGGAATGATTACCAGGTCCTGTCTAAGCAAAACGTGTTGTCAATGGCAACCATCCACCGGACCACACTTCCATTGAAAAGAAAAGGTGCTCTGGAGGCTAGCTGTCCATCACACTGAGGCCACCTGTCCATCGCACTGAGGCCTTCCCCCTAGATCATTAGATACCACACACTGAAGCCGTCGAGAACCATCTTTTAAGTGCAATGTGGAGCAAAGCGTTCTTATTTTAGATGGCATTTGAGGGGTAAGGAACACTGCATGCCACGATGCCTAGCTCTTTCCAAGTTCAATGTGTTATATGTGTTGAGGAACCCAATGAAATACATCACTTAATAATAGCACACAGCATCCCGACGCATTGAGGTGATTGTTTCCGGGTCAATATTGGTGTCACATTTTCTGATGCCCAGCAAAGACTTTCCATGAGCAGGAAAGGGTCGACTATCAAATGCCAATCCAGGAAAGACACTTATATTTTGTAGTCCGTATTAACCTTTTATGCACTAACGGAATGTGTACGAATATGGCATTCCATTCTGGCTCCTGCCCATCACACAAGGAGGCGTAACTTGTGATACTTTCTCAATAAACGTTCCCCTTTGACACAACGCTGCAAATGGAGGTGTTTGAGGCAGGGGTGTGATGCAGGTCAAACTCACCATCACATTGAGCATGTATGTGAGTGAATGCACGTAGATGTGTCGCAGTGCCCGAGAGATGGAATCCCCGAATGGGGTATCGTTTTATCATAGGTATAGGTTCCAATACATCATGATCGTTTCGATTCTTCTTGATGGGGCCTGGTCAGTAGATAGTTCATAGCAATATTGATATCGATTATGACATGGTTTAATTGTGGCCGCTGTAAATCTACATGATCAGAATGGCTTGAAAAAAACCTAATCCAGATCTCGGTCAACAGAAACACACTGGGCCAAATCCCACGCACTGCAGCGTTGTCTGGCGCATTCTGTATCCGCGGGCCAGCGGCATTGCGGATTGTGTGCAGTTTGCCACGCAGACGCTGCTCGTGCGCCGGGACAAGTCATCTTATTTAGTTAGTGGATTTGCAAGGCGTCGGGAATGGCTCATTATTGTCAATGTTACTTTAGCTTTATTTTACACCACCTCTTAGTCTAGGGGCCGAGACAATTGTAGATTTGTCGCTTTCCCATTGCAATTTCTCTTCTTTTCTTAGCGTCATTATTATTTTCTTCCTTTCTTTACATGTCCATTCATTTCTGTCTCTTTCTTTCCTGTATCTTCGCTATGTGTTTCTTTCTTTCTTGTGTTTTTTCTGTCCTATTGTCGTTCTTTCCTTTTTCACTGTCTTCCCTCCCTCTTCCATTCTTGTCTTCCTTCTCTCTTTCAAGTTTTTCTTTAATTTTGTCTTTCGTTATCTATTTTTAGCTATCTTTTTCTTTCTTTCTTTCTTTCTTTCTTTCTTTCTTTCTTTCTTTCTTTCTTTCTTTCTTTCTTTCTTTCTTTCTTTCTTTCTTTCTTTCTTTCTTTCTTTCTTTCTTTCTTTCCTTCTGTCTTTCTTTCCTTCTTCCTTTGTTTGTTCCTAACTTTCCTTCTTTGTTTCTTTTTTCTTTCTTGCTTTCGTCCTTCCTTTATTTCTTTCTTGGTTTCTTTCTTTCTTTCTTTCTTTCTTGCCTCTTTTACATCTTTATTATTGGTTGAGGCTTGAGGTGAGAAGGAAGATAGAAGAAAAGGTAAAGGCAGGCACAGACTCTGGGCGAGGGGTGTAATATGCAGTCCAGTCTACAGCGCTTCTCTTCCATATGTGGACCAGCAGTGGGGCGAGCGTGCGGATTACGCTCATCTAGTGTGAAATAACCACAGAAAAACAAACCCCTGCAAAAGAGCAGTAAACACAAACGCTATTTGACGTGATGCAATGTTTGTATGTATTTAAATTTAACCAAATAACAAAATCTAGCTTTTGCGGGTCAGCCCATTGTCTCGGATTCATGTCTCATGTTAATGTTGATTGCACAATCCACAATTCCTCAGTTATCTGCCCAACATCACTTCCCTTTGTTCCTTGTTTTAGCATCTTCAAATCCGCAGTTGCATATCTACAGAGTGACTGCTCTATGGATTTCCATGATCTTCTGCCAGTGGGTAAAAAAAAAGTATAACGTTTGCTTTCATTGACGTGCTCCATCGCTGGTGCGTTTGACTTTCCTCTTGAGCTCTCAAAATGAGATAAGATGCAGGTACATCTTAAAGGTATGCTACAAATGTAAGATTGCAGCTAATCTAACCGTTTATCTTATAGTTACTTGTGCATGATATTGGTTTCATCAAATGTCTGAATTGTATAGCTAACATATTGACCTTACTGACAAGCGAAGCACCTTGACAAAGCCTGAAGTGGGCACACATGTCTGATGTTTTGGCACACCACATTTTGATACAATAAAGCAGCATTTTCATTGTAATCCTGTGCAGTATTTTTTTTTGTATTGCATGTACAATCTCTACTGAGCTTGATGGCGATCAGCAAGTTAGTCATGCACGTCAATGTGGTCAGCGAAAATGTCTTCTCTGTCGACTCCTCCGAACATAAGCATATTCTCTTCATAGTGCCTGACAACCGGGGATCGTGCAGTCCTCGATCGAGAACTTTTCTTTGCAATTTTTAAAGATAGTTTCTTGTTATCGATGAATAGACTCTCCAGAATACTTCCTATGTGTTCAAATGATCCAGTTTAGGTGATTATTTACTACTTACAATTTTAGTTACATTTCATTTTCTTTATTTATTTATATGTTTATTTAATTTAATTTTTTTACATTTCGACTCTAGTTGGTGCCAATGGCATGTCTTTAAAGTGGATATGGAACATGAAATGTTATTAAGTTAGGTGACAAATCAAAACAGGGTGCTGCTTAAAATCTTCATATAAATAACATTAGTGTAAACCAAGAATGCTCCACTCACCTCACACTGTTCTGTGAAAGTCTATCCAAGATTGAGAAGATACAGGATAACTTGGGAGGAATTGCTCGTTGCCCTCAACATGCCCCCAGACAATTACCGTGCTTGACCATTTTTACAATGGGGAACCCCTCCAAAGTATTGCAGGTGAGAGTAATGTTCAAAGCATCTAATTCAATTGTTCCTTAAAGAAATTCATGGGCACCATAGCTCGAGAGCTGTTAAAAGCATCCTTCCAGCTGGCTTTGAATCCAAAGGAACATTAGGCATGTTCCGATATTCATATATTTGTGTGCATATAACAGAACAATTAACCTAAATTTCACCAATCGCTCATTGCTCTACTCAGCCCCTATTATCTCTTTGGGGTTCCCCACTTTTCTGCTCCTCCTACCAACCCCAGCACAACCAGAGCTTGTCTTCAGCTGCTGAACCATACTTTTAACCCCTGAGCTCGACCCCTTTATACAGCGTTCCATTGCTTCCCATCTTGGCTCACACTTTATAGATAGATACTTACAAAGTCCAAAATAAAATCAGGCAGGGTGAAATTGAATCTATTTGAATGCAAAAAACACACTTTGTGAACATCAGTCGAAATTCAGAATGCTCAGGGTATGGGTTTGCTGATTGTAAGGAGGAAGGCAACGCAAAACCCGAACAGTAAAAACAATTCAAAAGGCCAAATAATCATTGCACCTCTTTTCAAGGGAAAACAAGGTTTCAAGGTTTACTGCATGCAACATGGTCTCAGAGGTCACATGGAACCCGACAGGCGCAGGGTTCGACACTTCCCAAGAGGTTGCAGGTTATATAGCCAAAAACGCAAAATCTGAATACAGAGGTACAATGTTATCCCACCATTCTCATTGGCTACCGTCTATAGAGCATGCTAATACCCCCTATAGTCACTGGACAGATTGGCCAAACTGTATCTAAACCCATTCCCCTATACATGTGGCCCACCACATCATCACTTATTGCATCCAGGTATGGGATTGGTTGTTCGAACATATTGACTTATTAATAAATTGTGACCATGACGTTATGTGCATCGCTCTGATCCAAAAATGATCAAAGTAAGCTGGTGAGGCCAACTCTGATTTGATAAGACAATAGACCTTCTCATTATACCAGCCGTAACCCCCGACCTTGTACTTAATTTATTGGCATCACCTCTGCTCCTCTTATCCCAAATCATGGAACGTTCGAGACACGGCTCCCCCTTAACTCCTTCAAACCCCAGGTGCTCAGTAATGACATGACCAGGGCACCACTCCTCTGTCTGAATTTCAGGGATATATTTGCTTTAGTTCTGTATCTACATGTAATTAAAATGGGATGACCGTTCCTTGGGTGGGGCAGTAGTGCACTAAATCATCTCCTTTCCCATTGGCACCACAAAAACGTATGCCCTATTCTCATTAATTTGTCCATCAAAGAGAACATTCCTACCTGCTCTCCCCACGATGAACATTTTGTTCCCACCATGTCCAGACCCTGCAGCTGGATACAATTAGCATGTATCTGTGCACCGCAGGTGCCTCTGACCTCGGCTTCTCTCCTGGGGAACCGGATGAACTTGCAGCATAAGCCCGGTGTGGAAGGGCACTAGTGTCTTAGAGCAGCTTGAGCCCCTTGTTGTTTCCCATGATCTGCACTTTGGCCTGACTCACAACGTCAGAGCTCTGAAACATAAGCAGCCCGGGGCAGCCCATGCAGTGTTAGCCTGCTGTGGAAGTCTGCTGCTGTCTTGGAGCAGGTTGGAGCCCCTTGCCATTTCCTGTGATCTGCACTTTGGCCCGCCTCCCAACATCAGAGTGCCCAAAACATAAGCAGCCGGGGGCAGACCTTGTGGCATAAGCCCACTGTGGAAGGGTGCTGATGTCTTGGAGAGTGGAGGCTGATTTAGGGCAGAACAAAGGGGGGTCTGGGAGTCTCTCTACCAGCACGAACACAGCCCATTGACCAATTCTTGGGTGGACGGCCCCTGGGAGAGTCTCAACCAAGTCTTTAGCTCTCTGTCCCTTTCACGGAGGAGAAAAATCCCTGCATATCAATCTTTGTCCTGCCCTGGGGCACTCCAACACCAAAATGCTAGGCAATTCTTCTCTGAACATGAGTACCAACAGCAACCCCAGACACGTGTTTTGGCCTAGACGGGCCTCATCAGTGAGGTGGAGATGTGCCTCTCTAAGAGAGCTCAAGGGGTCCACGTCTGGATACCCCTGGTAACTTAGGGTGGGACACCCAGAACCCCATTTGTTTTGCATATAAAGTAACTTTGGGTTTCATCCTAAGTTAACAGGGGAATCCAGGCGTGGCCCCTTGCCCAATGTCCTTAGAGAGGCACAGCTCCACCTCACTGATGAGGCCCGACTAGGCCCAAACACGTGTCTGGGGTTGCTGTTGGTATTCTTGTTCAGAGGAGAATTGCCTAGCATTTCGGTGCTGGACTGCCCCTAGGCAGGACATAGACTCATATGCAAGGATATTTTTTCGTCTGTGAAAGGGACAGTGAGCTAAAGACTTGGTTGAGACTCTCCCAGGGGCCATCCACCCAAGAACAGGTCAATGGGCCGTGTTTGTGCTGGAAGAGGGACTCCCAGAACCCCATTTTATTTAGGGCAGTGTTTCTCTTTTGACCCATTCCCACGCCAAATGTAATCAGTGTTCTTCTAGGATCAAGGGCATTGAAATTTCAGTTCAACTACTGTGGTCAGTAATGCCATGCTGTGTAAGGATACATTAGTTGCTGCTAAACCTCTGTTGATTTTGACCACATGCATTGGCTTGTTAAACATCAATATAGTGTGCAACACAACTGATACTGGTCTTATACGCATTCAGTACTTGTATCTTTAAAGGAACAAAAAGTAAGTAGGAACTTAGTATGGACAGCCCTTGCCTCATTGCAATCCAGGACTGGGGGGTGTCGGACCCTGTTCACCACTCAAGCCACTATGGTATTTCCCACTTACACCTAATACTATTACTACGGCTCCAGCACAAAGGCCACCGCCCCGCCTATATTGTTTCATTGGTTTTTATTCTGATTTCATATACTTGTATAATATTTTACAATATTTTAACTTGTTTATATGCTGATGTTTTAGCCAAACTACTTTTATCTTGTTAATTTCCAGGATATCTAACAAGAATGCAAGAGATTATATCTGATTATATTTGGCATCTAGTGCAATCATTGATCTATATTCTATCAGATGTCCAAAAGCAAGACACTAGTAGATCCATCCCTAAACAAGATTGTTAAGCATTCGTCTGTGATGTATAAACCCATGGAATACGCTAACCTTCTTATAGGAGAAATTGAGATACTATTACACTCGCTTTTGGACACTCCTATCTCAAATGCCAGTCATAACTGCATAGCTTGGGATAGAAATGAAACAATGGCAACAGGTACCGTTAATGAGGAAATTCTACCCCCAGCTCAACCTACTTCTCAGGACCTTTATTAAGACGAAAGGACCAGAAAGGGGACAGGCTATTAATATGACTGCCCAATCCCGAAGTTGGGGAGCAGCAAACAAAGCTATTCTAAAATCATGTACACCTATACATTCTAAATATGTCAGTCCCCTTGCTGCCTTTAAGATTACCAGGAACAGAGCAACAGATGATGCGGAAGGAATCATTCAATCTCAGTGGATTTTCAGGGTGGCCTCATGTAAAGGAATCCCCACAACCAAGCTTAAACACAATGAACTAATTGAGACAGCAGAATACGTTATTCCCTACATACTGGTGTCCAAAAGACACAATGTCTTGACTAGGGAGGAAGACAGAGAAAAGGCATTGACTCCCCTTTTTATGCCAAAATGAACACGAAAGGAAGCATTGGCAATGCCAACAGTTTGGGCCTATGTTTAGGCATTTGAGAGGCACTTTCCAGGCACAGCCATAGTGGATTTAACTACCCATTGTTGGTAGCAGTTACACAATTGTAAAAGTACCTGGGCATCTAACGGCAATGCATGGCAACATTTGAAAACATATGCACCAGCCAGAAATGTTGGCTTTGCCAATGTTTGTCTTAACCATTTTAATAACACATTACAGTGTGGAATGCGTACAACGTCACCCCGTTCATACAGGATGATGTCACACGTGCCTCAATTAGGACTCATCCGAGGAAACCCTTTATTAACAAGAATAGTGAAAGCCGCGGACTCCGACTAGCATTCAACGAGAAACGCTGTCATGTAAACCTGAAGCTAGGAAATCATGCAGTAGCTTTGACTTGAACCAGCAAGTAGAACGAAAATGTACAAAGGATGGGATTTACCGAATATCAAACGAAAAGTATATATTAACTAGTACAGGATACAATCGGTTTCTTCTCTGTTCTGATATATTGTTTATATGTGCCTGGGATCTATCCCGCAATATATGTTCAGAATGCTAATTATAGCAGTAATTTGAGATATGCTTTCAAATCCAAACTAAATGGTGAGTAATCTCATTTTACCATCAGCCACCAGGATGCACCAGGATTCACCATGTTAAGCACACAAATCACTCCAAAGTGTAAGGATGAACCACTGGGTGAAATTTGTGGATCTTGATAGAGCATAAATTGTAATCATTTTACTGAGCTTGCCTTGCATCAAATGACGTATTAGGTAACTGTGACTACAGGTAGGTGTCACGTGTTTTAAACTACATTCTCTAATGTAAGAGGGATCATTTTGGAACTTTCTAAGTGGATTTCTAATAATCACTCTAGTAAGCAACAAATTAATTGTTGATGTCATTTCTCTCCGTCCTCACCAATCTCTCCGTCCTCACCAATCCAACCCAACACCACTCCATGACTTTCGGTCTAAATGTATGACCTATATGTATGTCTTAATTTGTCAAAATGCTTTTTTTTGATTATGTGACTTTTCTGTAAAGAATTAATCTGAATATTTATTATTCTAACCAGCCCGGTTTTTGAAAAAGACCCCATTAGGCCGAAACACGTATCAAACAAGACGGGCACACGTACTTGATTATGATTTGTTTGTTGAGACCTTACAGACTTAAAATGAAGTCATAGAAAATATGAAATCACTCAACTGAAAATAAACAAACAACTAAAATACAAACCACTGAATCCAATTGGAATATTTGATTTACCAACTTGGCACACTAACTGAGTACTTTTTGCTTGTGATTAACCTTTCTATAGTCTGGGTGTATCCTAGGTACTCAAACTAGTTGTGACAAGTTTGCTATTGAAGGACCCCTTTGATAGGGAGGTGGAAATACGTTTTTCTTCTGTGGCGCAGAGTGACAGCCCGTTTATCCAGAGACTTAGTTCTGCATATAATTGCTTTGTTTTAAACAGGACTTCAGTGGCTTTGCCACTACTTTTTTTAACAGGACTTCAGTGAAGGACACACAGAGTGCTTATAAATCAAGTGGCTGAAGGCAAGCCTGGTAAAACATTTATATTGTACCCATATCATGTTTACAACTCCAATTACGTCATTAACTCCCAGAAGACTGCTTTGAACAAACACTAGAGCCACTTTAAATGCAAGGACTGATGGTAAGGTTTGATGAAAGCAAGCTCAAAGAGTTCCCATGAGGAGGTGTTTTGGACGGGCAGAGGCAGGAATGGGTGGGATTGGCCATATGGATTAAGATGGGCATGGGCAGGCAATGGTTGGGCACATAACTAAACAAGTGGCTGAAGGCAAGCCTGGTAAAACATTTATATTGTACCCATAACATGTTTACAACTCCAATTACGTCATTAACTCTCAGAAGACTGCTTTGAACAAACACTAGAGCCACTTTAAATGCAAGGACTGATGGTAAGGCTTGATGAAAGCAAACTCAAAGAGTTCCCATGAGGAGGTGTTTTGGACGGGCAGAGGCAGGAATGGGTGGGATTGGCCATATGGATTAAGATGGGCATGGGCAGGCAATGGTTGGGGACATAACTAAACAGCACATACAGACTCTGTGTCCCTTCTCATGTGTCATTCCTCCCTATCTGTTCTTCCATGCAATAGTTATGGCTTATTGGTTTCGTAAGTGACACCTAGAAGCACAAGTTAAAAAGGGTAGTCTGTCCTGCCTGAATAGAACGAAACCAAAGAGCAAACTCCTTGTCATGGACACTGATACTAATGATAAACTGATGCAACAGCTCCCCTGTCAGCAGGTGGAAACTGATTCAAGCACGACAGGGAGCGCTTTAGGGCACACTACTGGGACAGACCAGGAAGACGATAATAAACCCTGGATGCCTCTGCATTACAAACTTAAGAGAGAGAAATGATCCTTTGAAAAAGACAATTTCTGATGTTCAAAAAGAGTTGACACTAGTTTGAAAGGAACTCTCGACTTATTCGATACAATTTCTGGGAGCTGTGCAAAATACGATTAAGGTGCTGACTAATGACGAATGAGTACATTGGAATCCGCTGTCTCTCTGCGTTGTATCTATCCCACAGTAAACACAGACACAAACATGCGGGAAAATTCTTTTTCAATTGTTGAGGCAGTATCCAAGACAATAAGGATGCATATCAGTAAAAAATAAGTTAAAAAACACCAAATAGACCCTAAGATCCTAAGTTACCAAGGGAAACCTTCGAAAATATGGATTTCCTCAAAAACAAGGTATACTCTGGCTGAGGCACAGGAGAGGGTGCTACTCTGTAATCCAGGAGGATTTAATAACCTGTACTAGGTACTATTCCCCCACTCAGGGTTCTTTGACCCGGATCACATTCGTTTAGTCAGGGTCAAAACAAATATCGAATGTGACCTACACCCCCAAAGGGTTCCACCACAGAGTTGAGATCAAGGCCTGTACTGAAACTTCAGGAACTCAGTACTGAACACAGTAGGATGCAGACCCTGAGTCTCCCAGAGGCGAAAGTACCCGCTCCCTTGCCAACCAAAATGTCAACTCAGCCACTGATACTCATTTTGCCCCAAGCCCTGCCTTTTTGTCATTGAAAAAAAAACCTTCATCTGGGGCAATCGCGATCATTGGGGTTCCTAATTACTTGAAGGATATCGATTGTCGCCCACTTGATATGGAGGTGTATGCATGTCATGTCGAATCATTGCTGACCACACTATTGTGTGCCCAAATCTGGATATTATATCCTGGAATATTGCCAGATTTTTTGAAAATCCTGAGTGACGATAATTGGTGTGATTTTATCAAAAGAATCGGATCTTCTTTTTCAAAATAACCTGGACGTTAAATGCCCCTTGCACTCCAGGTTTTGCTTGCAATGACCTAGCGCCCCAAAAATCTAGCCTGGGCAGGGCGATTGGAGGTCTAGCACATGGATGAATGACTCCCTAAATGCTGCTGTACATGCAATGGACCACAAATATATTGTTCTCCAGGAAATCTTGATACAAACACTTTAGTGTCCTATATTGTGAAACCAGAGCTTTTTATGGCAAGTCCATAATGGAAACCACCAACACACTTCCTTCGTTTCGGGACAATCAGCTGGTGATTACCCTTGATGAAGCGACAACTGTTCTTCTTGCACAGAAGATCATCAAAGCACCAGGTCCTGATTGGCTCCCAGTTGATCTTTATAAATCTGAACCCCTTGTATCAAGCATGTTTCTCTTTCTGTTTAATGATATTATCAAATCAGATAGAGTCAAAGAATCGTAGAAGTATGCTGAAATTGTCCCAATTTGTAATAAAGGGGGATTGGGGTGGGGGGGTCAAAATAATCCTACTAATTTTTGCCCCATATCTTTGTTCGACACTATATAGATTTTTGCAAGGTTCCTCCTAGCTCATCTCAAAGAATGTATAAAGGATAACACTTGTTGATTTATTTATTCATTGTTATAGCGCCGAAAGCCCACAGGCATCAGGGCACAGAGGTACACAGTAGGACAAACAAACATGAAGAGAACTACACAGGAGGAAGCAGCGAAGGGTTAAGGCAGTCTTTGGACATCAGATTTAACTGAAAAGGAAGGTTATTAGTGTTTTGCGGAATGACTTTATGTTTATTTCCAATCGAAGGTTAGGTGGGAGGGATTTCCACAGTTGGGCTGTTAAGTTGTCAAAGGACTTGCCTAGGCTATTTGTATGTTTGGTCCTATGGCAGCCAACCAGAGCCAAGTTAGAAGAGGTTAGGGTTATTTTGGGATGTATACAGTCAGACAGGTTTGCAGGTAAACTTGCGCATTCCCATTTAGGCATTTCTGGACAAGTGTGGCTGTCTTAAACTGTATCCGGGCTGAGACTGGGAGTCAGTGCAAGACCTTCCTACTGACCGAGATGTGCTCTCGTGGTGTGATCCCCTTGATGGTACACATTGTGTCAATTTAGAGAATTTTGAGTTTTTGCAGACATCTTTTATTGGAGCCATTCAATAGAGCATTGCATTAGTCTATTTGAAAGAGCATGATAGCCCGTGCGGTTGTTAGGCAATTTGTCTCAGAGATTAGGGGTTTTATGTTTTTTAGCAATCTGAGGTAATATTGACAATTTCTGGAGATCTGATTCACATGTGTCTCTGTGCTGAGGGAGGATTCTAGATAGATACCCAGGGTCTTAACTTTCCCTAGACCAGGGATAATGCAGTCATTGAAGTTGAAGCTACAATAGTTGGTATTCAATTTGGCCCTGGCTAAAGGGGATCCAAAAATCAGTAGCTCAGTCTTCCTCCATTCAGGCACATCCAGTTCTCGGTCATCCAGCATTTGAGCGTACTGTAAATGAGTTTGAGATTTCTGTTGTCAGTATCGTACTCCCCACTGATCTCCAGAATCAGCTGGGTATCGTCAGTGTAGTTTGTGAAAAAGACCCCCAGTACCTCAGGGAGACAACAAAGTGTTCTGATCTGCAGATTGAAAAGAGTGGGGGATATGCAAGCTTCCTGGGGAACACCACAGAGGATTGGGGTTAATTTAAACAAGGGATTATCCACGTTTACTGTAGATTTCATATGTGATAGGAAAGATTGAATCAAATTCCCCAGGTTAGCCAATGTGTGGAGCAAGTGCTCGTGGTCGAGTAGGTTGTACACCACCGATAGATCTAATAGGACTAATAGTCCTGTTTCCCCTTTATCCAGAAGTTCAAACATATGGGTCTGGAGATCGAGCAGGGTCGTCTCTGTGCTATGCTCTGATCTGAAACCTAACTGTCTTGTGTGTAATTTGGAGGTGGCATAAAGATAGGCCTGGAGTTAAAAAGTTGCCATTTTGTCAAACATTTTCAATAAGAAATTAGAATTAGTGATGGGTCCCAAATTCTGGGCATCTTTTGGATCCAGCCCCATTTTCTTCACCAGCGGAGTAATGGTCACCACCTTAATGATATCCAGCTTGTATAAACCACCTGCTGATAGAGTTCCAGGACGGGGTTTCCATACAGATCAGGTTTTTAGATTACAACTACTGATCCAGTCATATGTTGGACTTAGGAAAAGGAACTTCTGTGTGGCCTTTCTGGACTTTCAGAGAGCCTTTGATGAAAATCCATACTGAAGGCTCTGGATAAGATTGATAAACCTGGGTATACAAATCCAATTGTTGAATTCAATTCAATTGCTTTACGCCCAGAAAAAGGCTGTACTAAAATGGGGGCTGGGAGGTGCACTCGTTTAGAATGGAGAAAGGGGTGTGCCAGGGATGTGTGTTGGAGCTAACCCTTTTTAGCACATATATAAATGGAGCCATTGAGGCACTGTTAGCAACCCCCACTGACACCCCAAAATCGGGAACTGGTTTGTGCCCTAGTCTTCTTTTTGCGGATGATGCAGCAATGATCTCACAACCTCCCCTTAGACTAAGAGAGCAGATGAACATCTTTGCCACATTCTGTACAAATGAGAGATTGATGGTTAGCAAGACAAAGTCAATGATTTTCTAACCCATGATAAAGAAATATTTCTCAGTAAGCCTAAAAATTGGTAAGAGCCCCATCTACTAAGTCAGTTCATTCGACTACCTGGAAATCAGATTCACAGACACATGCAACTAGGATTTGCAATTTGTTAATTCCAACAAAATTCAGGTTAGATAAAGTAAGACTATTATCAAATGAATGCACAAACACAAGGAAGGGGCTATGAAAGCAGCCATTAACATTTATAATCAGCAGGCTAGCAAGCAGCGCTCTGTAAGTGACTTTAATTCAGCAGTCCAACTAAGTCAATGCTTAGTATGGGATGCCCAATGGAAGCCCTTATTTATATATTTTTATGCCAAGGTTCTTTAAATCTGGATGATGAACCCTTATATAACGCCCCTCTCTTTGAATCCCCCTGACCTCACTGAGCCAAGAAGTAGGTTTGTTTTGCAAATTAAACGTTTATTTGAAGAATTAAACAATATATATATATATCACACTTTTATGAATAAAATAATATCTGAATAGCACACATATGAACATGACATGATCAGCAATGGGGAATATGACAATATCACAATCTCTTTAATCAGTAAGGAGTAGGAATAGGAGAATAAGGTAGCAGAGAATACTTTTATGGTTCTAGGAAATGCAAGATGGAAAAAATGCAACACAGAAATAAACTTGATATGATTTCAACAAAAGATAATATGATCACGTTTTCCCTTGTGACTACTCACTCCCCCCATTATGCAGTATGAAGAGATGGAAATGAGGGCACACAGATTTCAGAAATATTAATCAACAATGCAAGTCAATCCCAGTTCCCCCAGCAAGCTTAGAGAGAACAGGTATGATTTTAAAACAGGCAAAAATACTTTTGAATGTGATTGCAATGAATGGGAAAATATGCCAAATTGATTTTAATTCACTAAAGGAGATTCAGCACTAGTGAGAATTACTTTAGATTGGTTCAGGTCAACACTAGCAATGATTCATGAATGATTATCAAATTGAAAACGAAATTCAGCAGTTGCAAACAAGAAACAGCTATTCTGACATGTGTTGAAATTGAGCTAAATTGCAATTCGCAGCACTTTTTCTGCGTGCGTGAAACGCGATTACAGAAAAACTATAATGTATTGAAATGTCGTTTTGGGTTCGTAGGAAAGCTTGGACGAAAGCTTAAGATCTTAGCTTTAAAATGACAGTTAGATTTCGCTTCTAGGACATGCGGTTCAAAAGTTACAGAGGTTTTTGTGAAGGTAGATTTTTCAGAAATAGAATAAAGATTTCAGAAATGACAGATGCGCTTTACAGATTTGAAATCAACCGGATGGACACAAGATTCTGTAATGCAGTTCTGAACAGGTTGAAATGGATGGAAGAGGATTACTTTAAACTTAGAGCTTGGTTAAGGATAGATCTAGACTAGATACTCACTCCTAGGCTTTGGAATGGAATGCGCCTCGTCAAAGATCTGGTCAAGGGTTTGACTTCACTCGCTACCGGACAGGTCTCAGTCACTGGGTTCTGCTCACAGCACGGCCTCTGGTCTGCTCAGTTACTCGATCTGATGGGTTCCAGATACAGCTCTGCTTTCTGGGTCTGGATCTGGGTTCTAGCACAGGGCTCTTAGCTAGAAGCAAACAGCACAGCCCGGCTGTTGAAGGTGAGAATCAGGTTGCTAGATTCTGCAGGCCTGTTGAGAAGAGTTCAGCTTTTGGTATTGGGCCTTTCTGCTTCAAAGTTCTGGAGTCTGGATTCTAAGTTCCAGTCTCTGGATCTAGATCTGGAGTCTGAATCTCTGTCTGGATATTGTCTGGATCTTGTCTGGCAGGGCGCTTCACAGGAATCGGTGAGTAGTGGAAAAGAGTGTGTTCTATCTGTCCTAAGCAGTCTCTATTTATGTGTTCCCAAAGTGGGTGGGTAGGCTGATTCTCTATGCCCAACCCTCTAAGGATTTCATAGGTTAGAGGATTTCCTATCCCCTGATTGGAGAAAGGATCAGTGTGTCAGAATGAGTCAGAGTGATGCTGTGTTTATGGCTTAACTGAAATCCCTCCCCTTTGCTTTTTCATAGAAACTCTATTTTTCCCAAAAAACATATTTCCCAGATACAAAAGTTGTTCATAATACATATACACATCACAGATTAATTAAGGCATGTCTCTGTTCAAGTCCCATGTTCCTACAAGTTTGGGTTCAGAAATGACCACTTATTCGCGCTTTTAGTGGGTTTCCCAATATTGGTTCTGCACCAAATTTTACACAAACATACACATCTTCTCTGAGCATATTACACTTTGTTATAAGCAATTATATAAAACATATATTTGCTGGGCTATCTGAATCCACAATGGTTTGTCTCCGCCTCCCGGATCTGGCTGCCTCAGAGGTCACATGTCCTGTCTCTCCCAGAGCAGTTGTTGACCAGTTACACCCAAATCAGCATATTCCTATTCATCCCAAAGCCCCCATTGTTCCTTCCTCTGGGCTGCAGAGAAAATCTCCTCCTCTCCTGATTTACATGTCAATGCGATATCCTCTCCTGTTGGTGGGAAGGCCCAAAGTGTGAAGGGTTCTCATGAAAAGAAGGCCCCTTGAAGTTTTAATTAAATCAGATTACCTTCTGGTCAATTGCAACATAGTTCCTTGTAAAAAGAAATACATTTATAAACTTACAATAAGCAACACATCTTTAAATCAAGTCTTTTTCAACAATGAAATCACTGTGTGGCACTCTATATGGCATTTTAATGGAATTCTCTTCTTTGGCATAGTTTGGGGTTCCATGTTCAACTTTACCCAAAATAGTTTTAAAACGCCGGCTTTCTGGCAGGGGTGAGCAACGGTACTACACCCATTTTTGACAGCTGTCTTTCCATCAGTATCCTTAAAATAGGATTTTGGTCTGAGAACATATGATTTTTTTCTGACATTGTATTTGTGTGGATTCTTACAGTAAATGATGTGGAACACCCAACAAAGAGGTTGGATCTTTTAGGGTGGTTTGTGAGCCATGATTTTAGCAATTTGACACCCAAGAAACCGATTTTTGAAACTAGCTCTGTTTCTTTTTCAATCAGCATTGCTATTTCCAAGTGGTTTCAGGCTGCTTTGTGGGTAGCCCAATGGTGGTTTTAGGCAGTGATCTCCTGTGCTCACTAAGATAGGTAAAAGTGGATGGCAGCCTATTTTTCAGGTTTTCACTGCACATTTTCCGGTGAGTTCTGGCTTTCTGGTGGCCATTATGATGTTTCTGCTGACAGCAATGCACAGTGATGTTGCAGGGCTTGGATGAGTGGGTTGATACATCCCACAAGCCCCCCTCTTGCGATGGCCGTTGATCTTTCATCGATGGAACTTTGCAAGACTGGGATGTCAGCCTCATCTCTCCGGATTCCACAAATGGCACAGTTCATCGTCTTTTCCTCCATCAGGGGTGGATAGCTTGGTTCTCCTCGCCAGTCCTGATGGGAGTATTGAGCGATACCCCGGGCCCCTCGGATCTTTGCTCCCGGTCCCCGGGTCGTCCTCCTTGGTCAGTCTCCATGGTTTCTCTCTCCTAGGATGACAAATTAAAAAGGCCAAAACATATTCGTAGACATTTCCCCACCACTATTAATGTAGTGGGGCGGGCATATACATTTTATAAATCAGGAGACATTTGTATTTTTATTATTGTATTTTATAGACTATATGTGGAATATTTTAGGGTTGGAATTTTATGGATCTGGAGTGGCCCCCTCTGAGGTTCCAGAGGACTCCTCCAGTTGCTGCACAGTGTGCCTAGGATGGCAACACTTTAGCTGATTAATATGGACCCACTTATCTTCCCCTTCCGCCGAACTGCCTTTGGGGATGCGGATCTTGTCGGCAACTGGTGAGATCTTGTCAACAATTTCAAAAGGTCCCTTCCAGGTAGGCAGAAATTTTCATTGTTTTGCGTGGTTCCTTTGGAAATTGTATAGATAGACCCGGTCTCCTACATTGTATTCTTTCCTGGTAGTCTTCAAGTCATAGTGGGTCCTCATGCTATCGGCTGATCTTTCTAGATTTCGCTGAGCATAGGCAAAAGCATGTTGAAGGTGTTTTCTTAAATTTTCAACATACTCATGAGTTGCGGAGGCATTCATCAATGTCTGCTCTTGGGTCCTGTAAAGCAGATGCTGGGGAAGCACCATCCTGCGTCCAGTCATCAGCTCAAACGGTGACATTTTAGTTGCAGATTAAGGGGTAGATCTGATGGCCATTAGGACAAGAGGTAATAGGATATCCCAACTTGGCCCAGAATCTGCCACAATTTGTTTTAATATGCTCACACTAGTTTTGTTGTAACATTCTACTACACCACTAGAGGCTAGCCGGTAAGCAATGAGTAGCTTCCTTTTAATCCCAAGTATCTCCCACATCTTTGTCATTACTTCGCTGGTGAAATGGCTACCTCTGTCTGACTTAATCCTTTGGGGTAGTCCAAAACGCGAAAAGATGTGGTTGATCATCAGGGCAGCTCCTGTTTCTGCCTTGCAGTTTGGGGCCCCGAGACATTCCACCCATTTAGTAGATAAGCATGTCACAGTCAACATGTACTTATTCCCCTTAGAGGAGCGAATCACGGGCCCAATGAAGTCAACTTGCAAATCTGACCATGGCAGTGTTATCCCCCTCTTGTTGGAGAGTTGGAGAGGTGCACGGTATGTGAGAGATGTTGGCTGAAATTGTGCACACACAAGACACCCCTTCAAGTATTGGTCGAGGTCCTGCCCCATGTGTGGCCAGTATGCAACCTCTCTTAAGATGTCCAGTGTTGTATGAAACCCCCATATGACCGGCTGTGGCCGCATCATGGGCGTGACTTAACATCAGGCTTCGGAATGAGGTAGGAACCACCCACTGATCATGGCCAGCTTGGGATTTCCTTACCAACAAACCGTCTTGGATTTGGAACATTTTTGGACATTTTATCAACACTCTGAGGTCCTCTTTCCCTATGTAATCGGTATCCGTCAGGGGAAAGTTCTCAGGGTCCTCAATGTGTCGATAAAACTTACCAATTATTGGATCCCCTTTCTGAGCCGTAATCAAATCAGCATCTGGGGTCTCCTTACTCCATTTTGCAGTTGAAAGATCATTGTGAGCATTTGTCTGGGACCTAGTGATAGCAGTGACCTGGATTTCCCCCAACAGGGACTCGATCTCTATTAGATCCCCTTGGATGGCCCCGGTATTGGCCAGCTGATCAGCTAAGTCATTTACAGTTTTGTCTGGTCCCTCTACATTGGAACGACCCTTGATCCTTTTCCAGTAGATGGTCATCCCATTCAAAGTGACCAGATCATCAATATTTTGAATTAACTTCCCATGTTTCAAGGGTTTGTTATTAGCACATAGCATGCCTCTGGTTTTCCAATTAACCAGGTGCTCCATGAACCCGCTCCGTACATAAGCCGAATCTGTGATTATGACCAGTTCGTGGAGTTGATGTTGGACAGCAGTGAGGATGGCTTGATGCACAGCCATCAACTCTGCCATTTGACTACTTCGGGGACAAATCTTGTACCCAGCGGAGGGTTCTGGGGACTCATTCACCCATGCATTCCTTACGCCGGCCGCAAGTTCTTTCTCCCTGTTGTTGTGAACATGGTAAGAGCATCCATCCACATAGACAGTGGGCATTCCCCGACACTTGTCTTCTCCAAAGACTTTGTGTGGGAATTGAGGTATGCCTCCATGGTGTCCTTGATTTTTAGACTTTCGTCCTTGAGACAGTTTTCTCTGGCACAATCATGCAAGTCAGCCAGACCTTGCGCGAGGGGACTCTTCTTGTTTTGGCCATATCTGACCTCCACAGCAAAGCCTTGCACTGACAGAATGCAGGAAGTAATTCGGGAATTACTCACATTTCCGGCCCGGATTCTGTCACTTTGGAGATATTGCAGAGGCTGGTGTGGAGTCTCCACTATGATGTGTTCCCCCTGGATAAACGGGCTGTAATTCTTCAATGCCCACACCGTTGCCAGGAGTGTCTTCTCACAATCGTTGAATTTTTCCTCCAAAGAGGATAAAGCTTTACTCGCATAGGAGATTACTTTATTGACCTTGTCATGCTTTTGGTATAATACTGCAGTCAAGCATGTATTAGAGAACCCTGTCTCCAAGAAGAACTCCTTGTTTCTGACAGGGTAAGCTAGGCAAGGCGCTTGTGAGAGGCTTCTTTTGAGCTGTCTTACTTCCTCGGCTTGTTCTGGACCCCATTCCCACTTGACCCCCCCCTTTCAAAAGATGAAGCAGGGGTCTGGTGATCTCTGCGTAGCCCTCAATGAACTTTCTACTGTAATTAGTCAGTCCAAGGAGGCTCCTTAGTTCCCGCAGAGTTGTGGGGTCCTTCAGTTTCTGAAGTGCTTCCACTTTCTTTTCCTGGGGACAGAGACCCTGAGGAGTAATCTCATGCCCCAAGAAAATAACATGGGTTCTACACCACTGTGCTTTCTGAAAGGAAAGTTTTGTTCCGGCGGCCCTCAACTGTGTCAGAACATAACGGATCTCTGCTATGTGTTCCTCAACAGTTGAGCTCTTGATGAGGACATCATCTACATAGGCCAGGTTGCCCCTCTCACCCAGGTCGGGCATGGCCTTATGCAGAAAAATGTTGAACTCATTGCCGGAGTTGAGGTATCCGAAGGGAGTCTGGGTCCATGTGTACTGACGGCCCCCAAAGGTAAAAGCCAGCTTGTATTGGTCCTCCCTACTGACAGGTACAGTCCAGAATCCATTGGTCAGGTCTATTGCAGTGAATACATGTGACCCCTGATTCTGGGCCAGCCCTTAGTCAATGTAGGGAAGAGGCCATCAGGAAGTATGGACCCATTTGTTGAGCTCCCTAAGGTCGGCGCAGAGTCTCCACTGGCCGTTTGGCTTCAATATCCCCAGTACCGGATTATTGAAGGTGCTGTGGACTGGACGGATTATCCCACGGGACTCTAGGTTCTTAATGATTTCAGTCAGGGACTCCATTGATGTGAGAGGCAAGCAATATTTCTTCACAAACACTGGAGTCATGCCAGGGTCCATGAGAATTGTTGTTGTGTGGATGTCGGTGCGACCACAATCATATGAGTCCACCGCAAAGAGATCTTCAAAATCCAAAAAAACCTGTTTCAACTTTTGCTTCTGCTCCAGTGGCACACAGGCATTGGCTAGGATGATTCTCTCTTCAACCATCTGCCTGAAGCCTGGAAAGACTTCTGGTTTCGCTATCTTAGCGGCCTCCTCCAGCTGGGTGGGGAAGTCCCTGGTCAGAGTGCTGATTTGGACTGGTGGCGTCAGGTGGGAAAGGCAGCCCTCGTGCACCTGGAAAATCACCTCATCCCTCCTGAAGTCACAAGTCACATCTTCCTTACCATAAGGGCACAAAGTGTACACCAGGAAGTTCCCCCCATGCCGGGTAAAGATCCTGTCTGGTGTTGTGTAGTCATCACTGTCACTGTCAAAACATTCCTTGGGGATTGGTCCTAACAGTTAATTTCCTAGATCAATGGAAAAATGTCGGTCATCAACCGCCATTGCAATAATGGTGTCTACTGGAATGGTGTCATGTTCTATATTGACTAATGGCGTTGGGTTTACCCCCAACCCTTTCTGTTTGAGAGAAGCATTTAGATGAATATAAGCATCAGGGTTTTTCAATTTTTGTCCTCTATTAACTTTCACTTCCAGGGAGAATTGTCGGGTTCTTTTCTGGGATGGTGAATTCCTCTCCCTTCTGAATTTCAACTGCATGAGCTGACCTAAATGCTTTCTCTGGATCATCAAAGCCCATGGGATTATCCGCTAATCGGGACGAAGCATTGAAGTTTATTAGGTCCAAACTAATGGCAAAGCGATTGAGAATATCACTGCCTAAGTAAAAGGCGGCAGTGACGTCTCACACGACCCAACAATTATGGACTATGCTCTTGTTGCCAATGGAGATTGTAAGCATACACCTGCTTGGCAGGAGATGTTTTGAATTGGGTGTTTCCAGATCCATTTCCCATTTGTCTATCAGTTTGAATGTGGGAATGGCTGGATCTTTTGGGAGTTGGGGGAACATGGCTTCGGTGCTGAAGCTCTTACTGTTGTTCACACATACTCGGCGAGAACAGAGTCCTTCTCTTCATTTAACTGAACAGGGATGAACAACTGCTCTTCAATTTGCTGAACATCAGCCAGGCTCTGAGCTGATTTCACATCTTTCTGGACTATTGGAGAGGGAACGTCTGAATGTGGAATGGTAAAGAATTTCAGAGTATTTCCTTCCAGTGTGGAATACCACCTTAAACTGGAAGGAACTTTGCTTTTCAGAAATCACCAATCTGTTGTCCTACTGCTGTTACTGTCACGTCTGGAATTTGGTTGTTCTGGAAGTGAAATTCTACTTGGTCAGATTTTTGTTCAACCATGTGGCATGTGCCGTTTAGACTAACATGGTTGACACTCTGTTTCAATTTTATGGGTCGGCTACTCTGAGTCCAGAGGACCTTGTTTACGCAATCTATTAGGGGTGACAACCTTCTCAGGAGGTCATTCCCTAATATACAAGGGGTCCCCTCTGGAGTCACTACTATGACCGGGTGTTTCACCTTGTGTCGCCCAATTTTAATGTCTAAATCCGCAGTCCCCTCGACAGGAATTTCCTACCTGTCAAAGCTCTGAAGTTGTCCAGGAAGAGATGTGAGAGGAATTTGGTAATTCTCCCCCCTTCCTGAATTTAGTTCATCAAATGCCTTTTTGGATTGAAGGGTAGCTTGGGATCCAGTGTCCACCAGTGTCAAAATTGTACCCTGCCCCTGTACTTGAACCGGGGCATAGTATCTTCCCTCCTTCTCTGCAAGAGGGCACAGATAGTGCACATTTTTGGACAACTGGTGGGCTAATTTTCTTGTTTTGGACATGGAGAGAGAAAATATTTGGGCAGAATTATTTGGGGAGTCTTGGGAATCTGAAAGAAAAAGTTGGCAACTGGAGATAGGAGAAGTTTTGGTTCCGGTTCTGGGCCGCTCCCCCACTTTTTGGAGGCAGTCACCAGGATGGGTTTGAATCAGGGGATTTTGATGCTGTTGGTTCTGCGATGGGATGATGGCCGGTGCTAGCTCAGTCCCCACATCTAGCCAGTCTGGACGTGAATCCCTTGGGACCCATTTTTCTTTGGGAGGAGATCCCCCATCTCTGAAGGAGAAGATCCTTTTCCCAGGATCATCTGAGGATCCCTCTCCTTCAACTTGGAAGATCTGTACCTCCTCCTCAAAATGGGTCTGTTTGGGTCCTTAGTTTCCCCTACTCCCTCTCTGCTCCTTGAGTGGCAGACCTTCAGGGGCAGGAGATTTTGTTTCCAGTTCCTGGGTTTCCTGGGGCTGTTTACAAGTGGGGAAGGAAGGTTCCTCCAAGGCTTTAAACCCCCGTTCCCCCTCTGCTTCCTCGTTGGGAACCAGTGAGTTATCGGGGTGCTGCCCTCGTCATTGTTCTGGAGCACCAGGTCCAGAGTTTGGGGCATTCTGTGCCGGCATGCTCATCTGAGGGTTCTGCTGAGCCCTCAGCATGCGACCCAGTTCCTCTGCCATGTTCTGGACCTGGCGCTCGAGCTGTGAAACCCGGTCAGGCTGATACGGGGTTCTGTTTTCTCCCCTGGGCTGATCCCGGGAAGGGTAGCTATCCCTTCTCTGGTAGTATCCGGGTTGGGAAGATTTGGGTACCCCTCCACCCTTGGCCTCCCCTCTCCCGGATTAGGTGGTCTGGGCTCAGGGATGTGGGAAAAGAAAGATGGATGATTTTGGGGTTGGAAATTTTGTGGATACTTGAGGAAAAAGTTCTGCCCAGGAATTGGTGAATTTCTGCCCTTCTGGGGGAAGTTAGGAGGGAAGTTCCCTGGGTTAGGTGCTTGGTTGGATCCCCCCCTTGGGCTGGAGGAGTCCACACGTAACCCAGGATGGGTTGGTTTCCCTTGTAGCAGGGACTTACATAATCAGGGGAGTGAGGGATCCCATTTGGGGGACTACCTCCTTGACTCCGTGTCTGT
Source organism: Ambystoma mexicanum (assembly GCF_040938575.1). Taxonomy (NCBI): domain Eukaryota; kingdom Metazoa; phylum Chordata; class Amphibia; order Caudata; family Ambystomatidae; genus Ambystoma; species Ambystoma mexicanum. The sequence goes on from NC_090928.1 coordinate 1,002,736,165, forward strand.
GACTGGCCCGAGGGCCGTCTGGGTTTGGAATTATTCTGTGCAGGCAGGTTTTTAGGCCTCCCCATCTCCAAATCTAAATTGGGGGCAACCTTTACCTCTGCCACCTTGGCAGCGGCAGAGGTGCTGGTCGGTTTGGGGCTTTTCTGAGCATTATTTTTATTTTCTATGGGCTTCTGCACCATATAGATTCGGGTGGCCTGTTCAATGACCCAGTCTAGTGACCTTTTCTCATGAAAATCTCTCACTAGCTGGGTCATGATGTATTTGAGTAAGGCATGAAAAAAGTGTTAACAAATTCTTTGCTATCCATGCGCACCCTTTTGGTAGTCTGCGCAAAGCCACGCTTCAACTCCTGCACAAATTCTTGTGGGGCCTGATCCTTCACACATTGTAAATTGTAGGCTGCCTTGCAAGCCTCTTAGGGATTTCTATGAACAGAAAAGTGCTTTAAGATGGCGCCCTATATGTGGACCATCTTGAATGATTTTGGTCCTCCAGCCCCGCAAAGAAACTGGAGTATTCTAGGGAGAATGTCCATTTGACATACTGAATGCAGCTACTGCTGTCTTTCACATGGAAAGTCTCCATCATTTGCTCAGAATACTTGGCGTTCTTGTGATAAGGCGTGATGACACTCCTTATTGTCTTACTCTGTTTTAAGGGGTCCTTAAGCAAGGCCCTTTTTGCCTTATTGGCCTTCTTGGTTCGGGTAACCCTGGTCCATTCATCCTCTGACTCCCAGAGGTGCCCGTCTGATCTTCCAGGTTTTCCCAGATTCTACGAGCCTGGGAATGGCTGGCAGAATGTGGGGACCTAGTCTCCTGTGTTCCGGGGCGCTCAGAGGAGTCTTCTGATTCCTCCTTGCTCCCAGGATTTGATGGGTATCACCCACTGACCTAACTGGGCAGAGGTTTTCAGGATGCCCTTAGTGGGCCTACTCTCCTGGTGTTCCCCACTAAATTGCACTGTACTTGGGTGCAAGGGACTGGCCTATGAGCCCCCTACTTCTGACTGGATAGTAATCTGCCATCCCCGTGGCCCTGGGCTCATGTGCGCCAGGGGACATGGGGGTGACAGAGTCCAGGGACTGGGAGAGATGAAGGCCTCTGGTACTAGGGCTCCCAAGGTTATGCTCAGGTGTTTCCCTTTCCCAGCGAACCTCATCTCTATCAGTCCTTGTTCCCTGTTGCCATGCAAAAGCCTGAACTTTCAGTTCCTCAATCAAGGCCTTACTAGACTCTATCAGTCTCACTTGCATGGCTACCTGTTGCTGGAGCCTGTCATTGTGCTGACAGAGAGCCTCATTCTCCCTCTGTGCTTCCTGGTTGGTCCTGGAGTACTGGGCCAGTCTTTGCTGCAGGAGGGTTACCTCCTGAGTCCCATCCCTACTGACCTGCTCCTTTCTTGCCAGAGCATATTCCACCCTCCTGGTGTGCTCTAACAAGTTTTGATGCTCTTTTTGGAGGTCACCCAGTCCCTGGAGGGCCAGGTGATTTTCTTCCAGCTTCCCTTTTAAGTTACAGACTTCCTGGCCTAAGGTATTCCTTTCCTGAGCAAGAGCCTGCCTCTGCACCGCCAGGTCGTACCTCTGCCTGCGAAGGGCGCCAGCTTTCTGGTGCTCTTCCTCAAATTCTGCCTGGGTGTCCAGGTCTTTCAGAAATAATTTGTTGCATTCTGCCTTCGCTCTATCCAGGTGGCTTTGCAGGGTGGCTACCTGTTCTGTGCATGCCCTATTGAAATCCAGTTGTTGCTCCAGTTTTTTCTGGCTCTGCAGTAGGGAGTCCAAACCTTCTTGATACTCCTTCTGCAAGGCCAGAATTCTGGTATCCTGGTCTTCCTTTTCCTGTTGCAGGATACCCATGTTCTCTTTTATTTTAATTAGATACTGCCTACTTTCGTTTTCTGACTCCTGGCTCCTCTGCAGCCTGTGCTCAGAAGAGTCCAGATCAGATTGGGCCTTCTCTAATGCTAACAGTTGCCTACTTGCCAGATCTTGGCCTTCAGCACATTTCCATATTTAAATATAAATATTCCGCTATCCTGATAATCTTGTTGTGGTCATCCTTGGCCTTAGGGGCCATATATAGTTCACTCAGGGCCACGTGTAAGGGACCCTGATCTTTCAAGTTATCTAACCCAGTTGCAGTGACCTGTTGTGTGATCGCCTGCAACCACACATTCTTGTCCTGCTCAGTCCATTCACCTCTCACAAATAGCTTATGTAAAAGGGGCTCTCTAGCTATCTTGATGTCTACCAATGTCACCATTCTGGAAATTGATTTCCTTCCTGACTTACAGAAGTTTATTATTTTATTTTTCAAAACAGACCGTTTCCCGAGAGCGTTCCTTTTTGAGGGGTGCTTTTACAGTGTAACACAGCGTAGTAGCCCAACAGGATTTACGTATCCTGTCAGTTAGCACACTGTATTAAGCTGCACAAGTGGTAGTTCTAATCCAGAATTCCTGGCTACCGAGCCCCCAATCTGTAAGTGACTTCAATGCAGCACTCCAACTAAGTCAATGCTTAGTATGGGATGCCCAATGGAAGCCCTTATTTATATATTTTTATGTCAAAGTTCTTTATATCTGGATGATGAACCCTTATATAACGCCCCTCTCTTTGAATCCCCCTGACCTCATTGAGCCAAGAAGTAGGTTTGTTTTGCAAATTAAAAGTTTATTTGAAGAATTAAACAATATATATATATCACACTTTTATGAATAAAATAATATCTGAATAGCACACATATGAACATGACATGATCAGCAATGGGGAATATGACAATATCACAATCTCTTTAATCAGTAAGGAGTAGGAATAGGAGAATAAGGTAGCAGAGAATACTTTTATGGTTCTAGGAAATGCAAGATGGAAAAAATGCAACACAGAAATAAACTTGATATGATTTCAACAAAAGATAATATGATCACGTTTTCCCTTGTGACTACTCACTCCCCCCATTATGCAGTATGAAGAGATGGAAATGAGGGCACACAGATTTCAGAAATATTAATCAACAATGCAAGTCAATCCCAGTTCCCCCAGCAAGCTTAGAGAAAACAGGTATGATTTTAAAACAGGCAAAAATACTTTTGAATGTGATTGCAATGAATGGGAAAATATGCCAAATTGATTTTAATTCACTAAAGGAGATTCAGCACTAGTGAGAATTACTTTAGATTGGTTCAGGTCAACACTAGCAATGATTCATGAATGATTATCAAATTGAAAACGAAATTCAGCAGTTGCAAACAAGAAACAGCTATTCTGACATGTGTTGAAATTGAGCTAAATTGCAATTCGCAGCACTTTTTCTGCGTGCGTGAAACGCGATTACAGAAAAACTATAATGTATTGAAATGTCGTTTTGGGTTCGTAGGAAAGCTTGGACGAAAGCGTAAGATCTTAGCTTTAAAATGACAGTTAGATTTCGCTTCTAGGACATGCGGTTCAAAAGTTACAGAGGTTTTTGTGAAGGTAGATTTTTCAGAAATAGAATAAAGATTTCAGAAATGACAGATGCGCTTTACAGATTTGAAATCAACCGGATGGACACAAGATTCTGTAATGCAGTTCTGAACAGGTTGAAATGGATGGAAGAGGATTACTTTAAACTTAGAGCTTGGTTAAGGATAGATCTAGACTAGATACTCACTCCTAGGCTTTGGAATGGAATGCGCCTCGTCAAAGATCTGGTCAAGGGTTTGACTTCACTCGCTACCGGACAGGTCTCAGTCACTGGGTTCTGCTCACAGCACGGCCTCTGGTCTGCTCCATTACTCGATCTGATGGGTTCCAGATACAGCTCTGCTTTCTGGGTCTGGATCTGGGTTCTAGCACAGGGCTCTTAGCTAGAAGCAAACAGCACAGCCCGGCTGTTGAAGGTGAGAATCAGGTTGCTAGATTCTGCAGGCCTGTTGAGAAGAGTTCAGCTTTTGGTATTGGGCCTTTCTGCTTCAAAGTTCCGGAGTCTGGATTCTAAGTTCCAGTCTCTGGATCTAGATCTGGAGTCTGAATCTCTGTCTGGATATTGTCTGGATCTTGTCTGGCAGGGCGCTTCACAGGAATCGGTGAGTAGTGGAAAAGAGTGTGTTCTATCTGTCCTAAGCAGTCTCTATTTATGTGTTCCCAAAGTGGGTGGGTAGGCTGATTCTCTATGCCCAACCCTCTAAGGATTTCATAGGTTAGAGGATTTCCTATCCCCTGATTGGAGAAAGGATCAGTGTGTCAGAATGAGTCAGAGTGATGCTGTGTTTATGGCTTAACTGAAATCCCTCCCCTTTGTTTTTTCATAGAAACTCTATTTTTCCCAAAAAACATATTTCCCAGATACAAAAGTTGTTCATAATACATATACACATCACAGATTAATTAAGGCATGTCTCTGTTCAAGTCCCATGTTCCTACAAGTTTGGGTTCAGAAATGACCACTTATTCGCGCTTTTAGTGGGTTTCCCAATATTGGTTCTGCACCAAATTTTACACAAACATACACATCTTCTCTGAGCATATTACACTTTGTTATAAGCAATTATATAAAACATATATTTGCTGGGCTATCTGAATCCACAATGGTTTGTCTCCGCCTCCCGGATCTGGCTGCCTCAGAAGTCACATGTCCTGTCAGTGTCTGCTCTTGGGTCCTGTAGAGCAAATGCTGCGGAAGCACCATCTTGCGCCCAGTCATCAACTCAAATGGTGACATTTTGGTTGCAGATGAAGGGGTAGATCTGATGGCCATTAGGACCAGAGGTAATCGGATATCCCAACTTGGCCCAGAATCTGCCACAAACTTCTTTAATATGCTCACAATTGTCCGGTTATATCTCTCTACTGCCCCAGAAGAAGCTGGTCTATAAGCAATATGCAGCTTTCTCTTGACCCCCAGTATCTCCCACATCTTTGTCATTACTTCACTGGTGAAGTGGCTACCTCTGTCTGACTCAATCCTTTGAGGTAGACCAAAACGGGAAAAGATGTGGTTAATCATCAAGGCAGCTGCAGTTTCTGCCTTGCAATTTGGGGCTGGGAGACATTCCACCCACTTGGTAAACAAGCATGTCACAGTCAACATGTACTTATTCCCCCTAGCCGAGCCAATCACAGGGCCTACAAAGTCGATTTGTAAATCTGACCATGGCAGGGTCATCCCCCTCTTTTGTAAAGGCGCCCGGTGTGTGAGGGATGTCGGCTGAAATTGTGCACACACAAGACAACCCTTCAAATATTGGTTGAGGTCCTGGCCCATGTATGGCCAGTATGCAACCTCTCTTAAGATTTCCAATGTTGTGTGAAACCCCCTATGACCGGCGGTGGCCGCATCATGGGCGTGACTTAACATCAGGCTTCGGAATGAGGTAGGAACCACCCACTGGTCGTGGCCAGCTTTGGATTTCCTTACCAACAAACCGTCTTGGATCCGGAACATTTTTGGACATTTCATCAACACTCTTAGGTCCTCTTTCCCAATGTAATCGGTATCCGTCAGGGGAAAGTTCTCAGGGTCCTCAAGGTGCTGGTAAAATTTACCAATTATTGGATCACCCTTCTGAGCAGTAATCAAATCAGCATCAGGGGTCTCCTTACTCCATTGTGCAATTGGAAGGTTGTTGTGAGCATTTGTCTGGGACCTAGTGATAGCAGTGACCTGGATTTCCCCCAACAGGGACTCAATCTCAATTAGATCCCCATGGATGGCCCCGGTTTTGGCCAGCTGATCAGCTAAGTCATTCCCAGTTTTGTCTGGTCCCTCTTCTTTGGAATGACCCTTGATCTTTTTCCAATAGATGGTCATCTCATTCGAGGTGACCAGATCATCAATGTTTTGGATCAACTTCCCATGTTTCAAGGGTTTGTTGTTAGCACATAACATGCCTCTGGTTTTCCAATTAACCAGGTTCTCCACGAACCCGTTCCGTACATAATCCGAATCTGTGATTATGACCAGTTTGTGGAGTTGATGCTGGACAGCAGTGAGGATGGCCTGATGCACAGCCATCAATTCTGCCACCTGACTACTTCGGGGACCAATTTTGTATCCAGCGGAGGGTTCTGGGGACTCATTCACCCATGCATTCCCTACGCCGGCCACCATTTCTTTCTCCCCGTTGTTGTCAACATGGTAAGAGCATCCATCCACATAGACAGTGGGCATTCCCTCACACTTGTCTTCTTCAAAGACTTTGTGTGGGGAATTAAGGTATGCCTCCATGTTGTCCTTGATTTTTAGACTTTCGTCCTCGAGACAGTTTTCTCTGGCACAATCATGCAAGTCAGCCAGACCTTGCGCGAGGGGACTCTTCTTGTTTTGGCCATATCTGACCTCCACAGGAAAGCCTTGCATTGACAGAATCCAGGAAGTAATTCGGGAATTACTCACATTTCCGGCCCAGATTCTGTCACTTTGGAGATATTGCAGAGGCTGGTGTGGAGTCTCCACTATGATGTGTTCCCCCTGGATGAACGGGCGGTAATTCTTCATTGCCCACACCGTTGCCAGGAGTGCCTTCTCACAATCGTTGAATTTTTCCTCCACAGAGGATAACGTTTTGCTCGTATAGGAGATTACTTTATTGACCTTGTCATGCTTTTGGTATAATACTGCTGTCAAGCACGTATTAGAGAACCCTGTCTCCAGGAAGAACTCCTTGTTTCTGACAGGGTAAGCTAGGCAAGGCGCTTGTGAGAGGCTTCTCTTGAGTTGTCTTAATGCCTCGGATTGTTCTGGACCCCATTCCCACTTGACCCCCCCTTCAAGAGATGAATCAGGGGTCTAGTGATCTCTGCGTAGCCTTCAATGAACTTTCTGCTGTAATTAGTCAGTCCAAGGAGGCTCCTTAGTTCCCGCAGAGTTGTGGGATCCTTCAGTTTCTGAAGTGCTTCCACTTTCTTTTCTTGGGGACAGAGACCCTGAGGAGTAATCTCATGCCCCAAGAAATTAACACAGGTTCTACACCACTGTGCTCTCTGAAAGGAAAGTTTTGCTCCGGCGGCCCTCAACTGTGTCAGAACATAACGGATCTCCGCTATGTGTTCCTCCACAGATGAACTTTTGATGAGGACATCATCTACATAAGCCAGGTTACCCCTCGCACCCAGGTCGGGCATGGCCTTGTGTAGGAAAATGTTGAATTCATTGCCGGAGTTGAGGTATCCGAAGGGAGTCCGGGTCCATGTGTACTGCTGGCCCCCAAAGGTAAAATCCAGTTTGTATTGGTCCTCCCTACTGACAGGCACGGTCCAGTATCCATTGGTCAGGTCTATTGCGGTGAATACCTATGACCCCTGGATCTGGGCCAGCCCTTGGTCAATGTAGGGCAGAGGCCATCGGGAAGTATGGACCCGTTTGTTGAGCTCCCTAAGGTCGGTGCAGAGTCTCCACTGGCCGTTTGGCTTCAATATTCCCAGCACCGGATTATTGAAGGTGCTGTTTACTGGACGGATTATTCCCCGGGACTCAAGGTTCTTAATTATTTCCATAAGGGACTCCATGGATGCGAGAGGCAAACGATATTGCTTCACAAACACTGGAGTCATTCCGGGGTCGTGGGAATTGTTGTTGTGTGGATGTCGGTGCGACCACAGTCATATGAGTCTACCGCAAAGAGATCTTGGAAATCCAAGAAAACTTGTTTCAACTTTTGCTTCTGTTCCAGAGTCACACAGGCATCAGCTAGGTTGACTCTCTCTTCCACCATCTGCCTGAAGCCTGGAAAGACTTCTGGTTTTGCTATCTCAGCGGCCTCCTCCAGCTGGGTGGAGAGGTCCCTGGTCAGAGTGCTGATTTGGACCGGAGGCTTCAGGTGGGAAAGGCAGCCCTCATGGACCTGGAAAATCACTTCATCCCCTCTGAAGTCACAAGTCACATCTTCCTTACCATAAGGGCAAGAAGTGTACACCAGGAGGTTCCCCACATGCCGGGTGAAAATCCTGTCTGGTGTTGTATTGTCCTCACTGTCACTGTCAAAACAGTCCTTGGGGATCGGTCCTAACAGTTCATTTCCTAAATCAATGGAGAAATGTCGGTCATCAACCGCCATTCCAATGATGGTGCCTGCGGCTAGAGTAATACTCTGTAAGTCGCTTTTAACCACCTCTATTGGAATGGTGTCATGTTCTATGTTGACTAATGGTGTTGGGTTTACCCCTAACCCTTGTTGTTGGAGAGAAGCATTTAGATGAATATAAGCATCAGAGTTTTTCAATTTTTGTCCTCTTTTAACTTTCACTTCCAGGGAGAATTGTCGGGTCCTTTCTGGGATGGTGACTTCCTCTTTAATCTGAATTTCAACTGCATAAGGTAGCAATTGAGCTGACCTAAATGCTTTTTCTGAATCATCAAAGCCCATGGGATGATCTGCTAATCGGGACCAAGCTTTGAAGTTTATTAGGTCCAAACTAATGGCGAAGCGATTGAGAATGTCACTGCCTAAGTAAAAGGCGGCAGTGACGTCTCGCACGACCCAACAATTATGGACTATTCTCTTGTTGCCAATGGAGATTTTGAGCATACACCTGCTTGGCAGGAGATGTTTGGAATTAGGTGCTTCCAGGTCCTTTTCCCATTTGTCTATCAGTTTGAATGTGGGAATGACTGGATCTTTTGGGAGTTGGCGGAACATGGCTTCACTGATGAAGCTCTTACCGTTGTTCACACACACTCGAGCGAGAACAGAGTCCTTCCCATTATTTAACTGAACAGGGATGAACAACTGCTCTCCAATTTGCTGAATATCAGCCAGGCTCTGAGCTGATTTCACATCTTTCTGGACTATAGGAGTGGGAGTGTCTGATTGTGGATTGGTAAAGAATTTCAGAGTGTTTCCTTCCAGTGTGGAATACCACCTTAAACTGGAAGGAAGGTTGATTTTCAGAAATAGAGAGGACCCCCCATCACCAGTCTCTTGTCCTACTGCTATTACTGTCACATCTGGAATTTGGTTGTTCTGGAAGTGAAATTCTACTTGGTCAGATTTTTGTTCAACCATGTGGCATGTGCCGTTTAAACTAACATGGTTGACACTCTGTTTTAATTTTATTGGTCAGCTAGTCTGGGTCCAGAGGACCTTGTTTACACAATCTATTAGGGGTGACAACCTTCTCAGGAGGTCATTCCCTAGTAACCAAGGGGTGCCCTCTGGAGTCACTACTATGACCGGGTGTTTCACCTTGTGTCGCCAAATTTTGATGTCCAAATCTGCAGTCCCCTCGACAGGAATTTCCTTCCCGTCAAAGTTCTGCAGTTGTCCAGGAAGAGAGGTGAGAGGAATACTGTAATTCTCCCCCCTTCCTGCATTTAGTTCATCAAAGGCCCTTTTGGACAGAAGGGTAGCTTGGGATCCAGTGTCCAGCAGTGCCCAAATTGTACCCTGCCCCTGTACTTGTACCGGGGCATAATATCTTCCCTCCTTCTCCTCAAGGGGGCACAGATAATGCACATGTTTGGACAACTGGTGGGCTAACTTTCTGGTTTTAGACATTGCTAGCGAAGAGTTTGGGCAGATGTCTGTGGAGAGCCTGGGGAATCTGAAAGAAAAAGTTGGCAACTGGAAATGGTTTCGGGTTCTATGCTGACCCCCCCTTTTTGGAGGCAGTCATCAGGATGGGTTGGACCCATGGGATTTTGGTATTGTTGGTTCTGGGATAGAATGATGGGCGGCGACAGCTCAATCCCCACATCTACCCAGTCTGTTGATTCGGTTTTAGGTTCCCCTGGTTCCGGTAGTGGGCCACCCCTGCCTTTTGGGAGGCAGTCACCAGGATGGGTTTGAACCAGAGGTTTTTGGTTTTGTTGGTTCTGGGATAGAATGATGGGCGGCGACAGCTCAATCCCCACATCTACCCAGTCTGGATTGGAATCTCTTGGGACCCATTTTTCCTTGGGAGGAGTTCCCCCATTTCTGAAGGAGAAGATCCTTTTCCCAGTGTCCTCTGAGGATCCCTCTCCCTCAAATTGGAAGACCTATACCTCCTCCACAAAGTGGGTCTGTTTGGGTCCTTTGTTTCTCCTACCCCCCCTCAGCTCCTTGGGAGGCAGGCTTTCAGGGGCAGAAGATTTTGTTTCCGGTTCCTGGTTTTCCAGGGGCTGTTTACAAGTTGGGAAGGAAGCTTCCTCCAAGGCTTTACACCCTTCTTCCCCTTGTGCCTCCTCCCTGGGAACCGGTGGGTTATCGGGGTGCTGCCCTGTCATTGTTCTGGAGCACCAGGCCCAGAGCTTGGAGCATTCTGCGGTGGCATACCCATCTGAGGGTTCTGCTGAGCCCTTAGCACGCGACCCTTGCTCTTGTGCCATGTTCTGAACCTGGCGCTCTAACTGGGAAACCTGCTCAAGCTGATACGGGGCCCTGTTTTCTCCCCTGGGCTGATCCCGGGAAGGGTAGCTATCCCTTCTTTGGTAGTACCCTTGGTTGAGAAGATTTTGGTACCCCTCCACCCTTGGCCTCCCCTCTCCCGGATTAGGTTGTCTGGGCTCAGGGAATTGGGGAAAGAAGGATGGATGATTTTGGGGCTGGAAATTGGGTGGATACCTGGGGAAAAAGTTCTGCCCAGGATTTGGAGAATTTCTGCCCTCCTGTGGGAAGTTGGGAGGGAAGTTCCCTGGGTTAGGTGCTTGGCTGGATCCCCCCCTTGGGCTGGAGGAGTCCACACATAACCCAGGATGGGTCGATTTCCCTTGTAACGGGGACTTACATAGTCAGGAGAGCGAGGGACCCCATTTGTGGGACTACCTCCTTGACTCCCTGGTTGTGACTGGCCCAAGGACCTTCTGGACCTAGCATTATTAGGTGCAGGTAGGTTTTTAGCCCCCCCCATCTCCAAATCCAAAACGAGGGTGACCTTTACCTCTGCCACCTTGGCAGCAGCAGGGGTGCTGTTGGTTTAGGGATTTTTCTGGGTATTGCTTTTATTTTCTATGGGCTTCTGCACCTCATAGATCCGGGTAGCCTGTTCAATGACCCAGTCTAAAGATCTTTTCTCATGAAAATCTCTCACGAGCTGGGTCATTATATATTTGGGCAAGGCATGGAAAAACGTATTAATAAATTCTCTGCTATCCGTGCGCACCCTTCTTGTGGTCTGTGCAAAAGCACGCTTTAACTCCTGCACAAATTCTTGTGGGGCCTGATCCTCCCCACATTGTAAATTGTAGGCTGCCTTGCGAGCCTCTTGAGGATTTCTATTAGTAGAAAAATGTTTTAATATGGCCGCCCTATAGGTGGACCACCTGGAATGATTTTGGTCCTCCAGCCCTGCAAAGAAACTGCAGTACTCTGGGGAGAATGTCCACTTTACATATTGGATACAGCTTTGGCTGTCCTTCAAATGAAAAGTCTCCATCATTTGCTCATAGAGCTCCAAGTGTTCCCAAACAGAGTACTTGGCGTTCTTATGATAAGGCGTGATGACGCTCCTGATTGCCTTAATCTGCTTTAAGGGGTCCTTAAGCAAGGCCCTTTTTGTCTTATTGGCCCTTTTGGTCCGGGTAACCCTTGTCCATTCGTCCTCTGACTCAGAGGCACTGCTCCCAGAGGTTCCTGTCTGATCTTCCAGGTTTTCCCGGATTCTGCGAGCCTGGGAATGGCTGGCCGAATGTGGGGACCTGGTCTCCTGTGTCCTGTACCGCTCAGAGGAGGCTTCAGATCCCTCCTTGCTGCCAGGATTTGATGGGTACCCCCCCCCCCACTGACCTAACTGGGCAGAGGTGTTCAGGATGCCCTTAATGAGCCTACTCTCCTAGGGTTCCCAATCAAATTGCACTGTGCTTGGGTGCCCATACCCGGATGCCCGCCCCTCCATTCCTGGGTGGTACCGGCATATGAGCCCCATGCTTCTGGCTGGATAGTAATCTGCCATCCCTGTGGCCCTGTGCTCATGTGCGCCAGGGGACATAGGGGTGGCAGAGTCCAGGGACTGAGAGAAATAAAGGCCTCTGGTACTAGGGCTCCTGGGGTTATGCTCAGGAGTTTCTCTTTCCCAGCGAACCTCATCTCTATCCGCCCCTGCTCCCTGTTGCAATGCAAGAGCCTGCGCCTTCAATTCCTCAGTTAAGGCCTTTCTAGACTCTATCAGTCTCTCCTGCATCGCTACCTTTTGTTGGAGCCTATCATTGTGCTGGCAGAGAGCCTCATTCTCTCTCTGCGTTTCCTGATTGGTCCTGGAGCACTGGGCCAGTCTTTGCTGCAGGAGGGTTACCTACTGAGCTGTGTCCCTAATTGCCTGCTCCTTTCTTGCCAGAGCATCCTCCACCTTCCTGGTGTGCTCTAACAAGTTCTGGTGTTCTTTTGGAGTCCCTGGAAGGCCAGGTAATTTTCTTCCATTTTCCTTTTTAAGTGGCAGACTTCCTGGTCTAAGGTATCCCTTTCCTGACTAAGAGCCTGCATCTGTGCCGCCAGGTCATCCCTTTGCCTTTGGAAGGCACCCGCTTTCTGGCGCTCCTGGTCAAACTCTGCCTGGGTATCCAGGTCTTTCAAAATCAGTTTATTGCTCTCTGCCTTCTCCCTATCTAGGTGGCTTTGCAGAGTGACTACCTGCTCAGCACATGCCCTATTGAAGTCTAACTGTTGCTCCAGCTTTTTCTGGCTCTGCAGTAGGGAGTCCAAACCTTCTTGGTACTCCTTCTGCAAGGCCAGACATCTGGTATCCTGGTCAGCCTTTTCCTGTTGCAGGATGTCCATATCCTTCTTTATTTTAATGATGTGCTGTCTACTCTCATTTTCTGACTCCTGGCTCCCCTGCAGCCTCTGCTCAGAAGAGACCAGGTCAGATTGGACCTTCTCTAACGCCATCTGTCGCTTATTCGCCAGATCTTGGCTTTCAGTACATTTATCCTGCATGTCTCCCATATATAGGTACAGGTATGCCGCTATCCTAACCATCTTGTCTTGTTCATCCTTAGCTTTAGAAGCCATGTATAGTTCACTCAGGGCCACATGTAAGGGACCCTGATCTCTCCATATATCTGACCCTGTTTCCGTGACCTGTTGCGTGATGGCCTGCAACCAGACCATGCGGTCCTGGTGAGTCCACTCACCTCTCACAAATAACTTATGTAAGAAGTGCTCTCTGGCTATTTTCATGTCTACTAAGGTCGTCATTCTAGAGATTTGAGTTCCTTCCTGACTTACAGAAGTTTATATTATATTTTTGCAAAACAGACCTTTTCCTTAGAGCGTTCCTTTGAGGAGTGCTTTAGAGCGTAACACAGCGTGGTGATCCGACCGGATATGTGTATCTGGTCAGCTGGCACACTGTATTAATCTGCACAAGTGATAGATCTAACCCAAACGTCCCACTCGAGCCCCCAATTTGTAAGAGGATTCAATTCAACACTACAGCTAAGTCAATGCCTAGTCTGGGATACTGAATGGAAACCCTTATTGATATATCTTTATGTCCAGTTCATGCGTTCTGGATGACTACCCCTATATGACACCCCTCTCTTGGAATCCCCCTGACCCCACTGAGCCAAGAAGTAGTTCTGTTTTGCAAGTTTAAAAGGTTTATTTGAGAATTTAAACAATATAGATATATATCACACTTTATAATACATTAATAATTGGATATCACACTGAATCTGAGCAGTAATCAATAATGGATAGTCTGGCACTAGCACACTTGTGAATAAGAACAGAAGAATAAGGTGGTAGAGAATGCTTTATATAAGTTCAGATGGATGTAATGTTGAATGAAAATGCAATACAGAAAATACTCAATATGATTTCAACAAAACAATGTAATCACTTTTCTCTGGCAATCCCCTCCCCCCTTTATGCAATGCAAGGAAATGGAAGGAAAGCACACAGTTCTCAGAAATGCAATCAACTGTAATTCAGTTCACCCCAGCAAGCTTACACTACAGAAGTTGGAAACTCAGGCCAAAAATGCTTTTATATGTGCTGGCAATGAAGTGAAAAATATGCTAGAATGCTTTTAATTCCCTCTAGAGGTTCAGGTTGAGTGGTATCTAGTTAATATTAGTCCAGGCTCACTCTAGCAATGATTCAGGGATGGTTCTTAAGAGGCAAACAATTTTTTAGCAAGGAAACTGCTGTTTTCACACGTGGAGAAATTTGCAAATCGCGAGTGCGTTTTTCGCGATTACGGCAAAGGTTTATGGAATAGGAATGCAGTTCTAGGTTCGTTGAAAAGCCAAGATTCGAAGCTTTCAGAGGAAAGTTACTGCAAGTCTCTAAGACAAACGGTCACGGAGATATGAGCGATTAAATAAAGGTAGTTTTTCGGATTTGGAATGTTAAAATTCAAAGTGACAAGTGCAGCTTGCAACTAGAAAATGACAGGTGACAGCTTTACAAATGACAGGTGACAGTTAGGAGGCAGTTCTACTTAGATTAAAATAGCTTGGATTAGATTATTTTAACTAAGAGATTGGTTCTGCACAGTTCTGCTAGGTACTCACACTATATTCTTGAATTAAATGGGCCTCGCCACGGATCTGGTCAGGTTTTAGACTGGACTCTGGTCTGGTCTCTGCACTTCACAATGATCTGGGTCAGCTCTCTGGTTCTGCTAGCAGCGGTCTGGGTCAGCTCTGCTCTGCTGGTCTAGCCTCTCTGGATTCTGGAGATTGATGGATTTGAAGTCTGGATCTCTGGATGTGGTATGGTCCGGCAGAGCGCGTTGCAGCAAATGGAATTGAATGTCCCTATCTGTCCTGACTGTCTGCTTTTATGTGTTTTGAAAATGGGTGGAGAGGCTAGCTTCCTAGGCCCTACCCCTCTCCACTTGTCATTGGCCACTTCCTCCTCTTCCCCTTGATTGGGGGAATGAAATGAAGTGTCATCATGATGAGGTCTGTTTATGGTACAGAGAACCCACCCCTGTCAAATTACACACAATCTATATCACAATCTATATCACAATCTATATTTTGACCCAAAAGACATATTTGCACAGGTACACATTTGTTTAAAATTACATGCACCCATCACATATCACAGGAGGTATACCCTGCTCTTCCTGGGAGCTTGCATTCAGAAATGGCAACATATTTCACTTTTTGGTCAGCTTACCAATATCAGATTCTTACTCAAATTTACTCAAATGTGTGCAAGGAGTATGGACATTACTTGATGAAGTGTCAGATTTTTAACATGCATACTGCCCCCAGATCATGCCACCGGTTCTAAAAACCTCTTAAAATGTGGGCAGAAAAATCCCAAGAATTATGGTATCATTTAAATAATTATGACAAGTCCGTACTATGAGTTATTCATCTTTTTCTAAAACCATATTCTGGCTACAGGGGTGTGTCTTTTCAGGTCACATGGTACAGAAACCAGTCTTTCCACTTTCTTCAAGCTCAGCCTCTGTCTCCAGTTTCTCCCCCTCCCAGTTTCTGCCAAGAGGAAGTCCTTTTTATTACCCCTGCAATAAACCATCTGCCTGGGCCCTGGAAGGCCCATTGTTCAAGAGGAAGCCATTTATGGCCACTTCCATAAACCCTCTGCCTGGGTCCTATGTTTAGCCTCTAGCAGTCCCTTGGTAATCCAATCAGAGAAGTGTCATATCCCTTTTGGTGGGTAGGCCTGGGAACACAGCTGTTGTGCAAGTCTCAACTCCTGTCGGGGGTAGCTGGTGGGCAGAATTCAGTTCCTTAAGCCAGGCCCCAGCTAATGTCACTTTTAGTTACCCAGTTTTCTGCATTCAAATAAAACTAACCATTTTACATATGCAGCTAGAATGCTGATTCTAAGTTTAAAACTATGACATTTAAACAATTGCAACCTATGTGACACTCAAAAGTAGGTCACTCATTTCTTTTAAACATTTAGATTTTTAGTGTCTTTCAGTCCAAATTTACTTAAACTGCTGAAATCCACAGCTCAGCCAGTCTTGTATAAACCTTCAAGTCACTTCAGAATATAACTTTAGATTGTATCCACCTCTCAGTAAGTCTTTCTTTGGCATGCTTTGGGTTCATTTATTCAGTTTTACACCAAAAAAGAAAAAAGTCTGGTGTTGTTTTAAAACACCGGCTTTCTGATAGTGGTGAGTACTGGTAATGCACCCATTTTTGGGATTTAAGAAAATGAATTCCCCACAATTCTAGGTTGCTTTTGGCAATCAGCATTGCCATTCCCAATGGTTTCAGACTACTGTGTGGGTAGTCCAATGGTGGTTTTAGGCAGTGCCCTTCTGTGCCCATAACATCGGCAAAAATGAGTGGCAGCCTATTCTTCATGCATTTCCCTGTGCATTTTCTGGGAAGCTCTGGCCATCATGATGTTTTCAATGCCAGTACTGCACAGTTTTTGAGGTAGGGCTCGGATGCATGGGTAAAAACATCCCACAAGCCCCCCTCTTGCGATGGCCATTCTGTTTCACTGATGGGACTCGCAAGACCTGGGATGTTTCCTCATCTTCTTCCAATAGATGGCACAGTTCAGCATCTTTTCCTCCATCCGGTACTGATCGATCGGTTCTCCTCGCCGGTCCTGATGGGAATATTGGGCGGTACTCTGGCCCCCTTGCGTCTCTGCTCCCGGTCTCCGGATCGTCTTCCTTGGCCCGTCTCCAGGTTTTCTTTCTCCTAGGACGACAAAGGAAGTGCGGCAATACCTATGCATAGACATTTTTCCCCCACCATTGATATAGTGGGGTGGCATATAAATTTATAGTCAAAACATATGGACATGCACATTTCTTTTTGCATTCAAAAACGAAAACACCCACATTGAGAAACTCAGAATTTGATAGGCGATATGTAGGATATTTTAAGTTAGAACTGAATTAATCTGAGACAGTACCCTCTAGGATTCCAGAGGATTCCTCCAGTTGTTGCAGAGTGTGCCTGGGATGGCAACACTTCAACTGGTTTATGTGGACCCACTTTTCTTCCCCCTCTGCCAAACCGCCTTTGGGGATGCGGATCTTGTAGGGCACAGGGGAGATTTTGTCTATAATCTCAAAGGGTCCCTTCCATGTAGGCAAAAATTTTCGCTGTTTGGCCTGGTTCCTTTGGAAATTGTATAGATAGACCCGGTCCCCCACCTGATATTCCTTCCTGGAAGTCTTCAGGTCATAGTGGGTCTTCATGCTATCAGCTGATCTTTCTAGATTCCGCTGAGCATAAGCAAAAGCATGTTGAAGGTGTTTCCTTAAATTCTCCACATACTCATGAGTTGTGGAGGCATTTATCAGTGTCTGCTCTTGGGTCCTGTAGAGCAAATGCTGAGGAAGCACCATCTTGCGCCCAGTCATCAACTCAAATGGTGACATTTTGGTTGCAGATGAAGGGGTAGATCTGATGGCCATTTGGACCAGAGGTAATCGGATATCCCAACTTGGCCCAGAATCTGCCACAAACTTCTTTAATATGCTCACAATGGTTCGGTTATATCTCTCTACTGCCCCAGAAGAAGCTGGCCGGTAAGCAATATGCAACTTCCTTTTGACCCCCAGTATCTCCCACATCTTTGTCATTACTTCACTGGTGAAGTGGCTACCCCTGTCTGACTCAATCCTTTGAGGTAGACCGAAACGGGAAAAGATGTGGTTAATCATCAGGGCAGCTGCAGTTTCTGCCTTGCAATTTGGGGCTGGGAGACATTCCACCCACTTGGTAAACAAGCATGTCACAGTCAACATGTACTTATTCCCCCTAGCAGAGCGAATCACGGGGCCTACAAAGTGGATTTGCAAATCTGACCATGGCAGTGTCATCCCCCGCTTTTGGAGAGGCGCGCGGTGTGTGAGGGACGTCGGCTGAAATTGTGCACACACAAGACACCCCTTCAAGTATTGGTTGAGGTCCTGGCCCATGTGTGGCCAGTATGCAACCTCTCTTAAGATTTCCAATGTTGTGTGAAACCCCCTATGACCGGCGGTGGCCGCATCATGGGCGTGACTTAACATCAGGCTTCGGAATGAGGTAGGAACCACCCACTGATCGTGGCCAGCTTTGGATTTCCTTACCAGCAAACCGTCTTGGATCCGGAACATTTTTGGACATTTCATCAACACCCTTAGGTCCTCTTTCCCAATGTAATCGGTATCCGTCAGGGGAAAGTTCTCAGGGCCCTCAAGGTGTTGGTAAAACTTACCAATATTTGGATCCCCCTTCTGAGCGGTAATCAAATCAGCATCAGGGGTCTCCTTACTCCATTGTGCAATTGGAAGGTTGTTGTGAACATTTGTCTGGGACCTAGTGATAGCAGTGACCTGGATTTCCCCCAACAGGGACTCAATCTCAATTAGATCCCCATGGATGGCCCCGGTTTTGGCCAGCTGATCAGCTAAGTCATTCCCAGTTTTGTCTGGTCCCTCTTCTTTGGAATGACCCTTGATCTTTTTCCAATAGATGGTCATCTCATTCGAGGTGACCAGATCATCAATGTTTTGGATCAACTTCCCATGTTTCAAGGGTTTGTTGTTAGCACATAACATGCCTCTGGTTTTCCAATTAACCAGGTTCTCCACGAACCCGTTCCGTACATAATCCGAATCTGTGATTATGACCAGTTTGTGGAGTTGATGCTGGACAGCAGTGAGGATGGCCTGATGCACAGCCATCAATTCTGCCACCTGACTACTTCGGGGACCAATTTTGTATCCAGCGGAGGGTTCTGGGGACTCATTCACCCATGCATTCCCTACGCCGGCCACCATTTCTTTCTCCCCGTTGTTGTCAACATGGTAAGAGCATCCATCCACATACACAGTGGGCATTCCCTCACACTTGTCTTCTTCAAAGACTTTGTGTGGGGAATTAAGGTATGCCTCCATGTTGTCCTTGATTTTTAGACTTTCGTCCTCGAGACAGTTTTCTCTGGCACAATCATGCAAGTCAGCCAGACCTTGCGCGAGGGGACTCTTCTTGTTTTGGCCATATCTGACCTCCACAGGAAAGCCTTGCATTGACAGAATCCAGGATGTAATTCGGGAATTACTCACATTTCCGGCCCGGATTCTGTCACTTTGGAGATATTGCAGAGGCTGGTGTGGAGTCTCCACTTTGATGTGTTCCCCCTGGATAAACGGGCGGTAATTCTTCAATGCCCACACCGTTGCCAGGAGTGCCTTCTCACAATCGTTGAATTTTTCCTCCACAGAGGATAAAGTTTTGCTCGCATAGGAGATTACTTTATTGACCTTGTCATGCTTTTGGTATAATACTGCTGTCAAGCACGTATTAGAGAACCCCGTCTCCAGGAAGAACTCCTTGTTTCTGACGGGGTAAGCTAGGCAGGGCGCTTGTGAGAGGCTTCTTTTGAGTTGTCTTACTGCCTCGGCTTGTTCTGGACCCCATTCCCACTTGACCCCCCCCTTCAAGAGATGAATCAGGGGTCTGGTGATCTCTGCGTATCCCTCAATGAACTTTCTGCTGTAATTAGTCAGTCCAAGGAGGCTCCTTAGTTCCCGTAGAGTCGTGGGCTCTTTCAGTTTTTGAAGTGCTTCCACTTTCTTTTCCTGGGGACAGAGACCCTGAGGAGTAATCTAATGCCCCAAGAAATTAACACGGGTTCTACACCACTGTGCTTTCTGAAAGGAAAGTTTTGCTCCGGCGGCCTTCAACTGCGTCAGAACATAACGGATCTCCGCTATGTGTTCCTCCACAGATGAACTTTTGATGAGGACATCATCTACATAAGCCAGGTTACCCCTCGCACCCAGGTTCGGTATGGCCTTATGTAGGAAAATATTGAACTCATTACCGGAGTTAAGGTATCCGAAGGGAGTCCGGGTCCATGTGTACTGCTGGCCCCCAAAGGTAAAAGCCAGTTTGTATTGGTCCTCCCTGCTGACAGGCACAGTCCAGTATCCATTGGTCAGGTCTATTGCAGTGAATACCTGTGACCCCTGGATCTGGGCCAGCCCTTGGTCAATTTAGGGCAGAGGCCATCGGGAAGTATGGACCCGTTTGTTGAGCTCCCTGAGGTCGGCACAGAGTCTCCACTGGCCGTTTGGCTTCAATATTCCCAGCACCGGATTATTGAAGGTGCTGTGAACTGGACGGATTATTCCCCGGGACTCAAGGTTCTTAATTATTTCAGTAAGGGACTCCATGGATACGAGAGGCAAACGATATTGCTTCACAAACACTGGAGTCATGCCAGGGTCCGTGGGGATTGTTGTTGTGTGGATGTCAGTGCGGCCACAGTCATATGAGTCTACCGCAAAGAGATCTTGGAAATCCAAGAAAACTTGTTTCAACTTTTGCTTTTGTTCCAGAGTCACACAGGCATCAGCTAGGTTGACTCTCTCTTCCACCATCTGCCTGCAGCCTGGAAAGACTTCTGCCTTGGCTATTTCAGCGGCCTCCTCCAGCTGGGTGGAGAAGTCCCTGGTCAGAGTGCTGTTTTGGACTGGAGGCTTCAGGTGGGAAAGGCAGCCTTCATGGACCTGGAAAATCACCTCATCCCTCCTGAAGTCACAAGTCACATCTTCCTTACCATAAGGGCAAGAAGTGTACACCAGGAAGTTCCCCCCATGCCGGGTAAAAATCCTGTCTGGTGTTGTATTGTCATCACTGTCACTTTCGAAGCAGTCCTTGGGGATTGGCCCTAACAGTTCATTACCTAAATCAATGGAAAAATGTCGGTCATCAACCGCCATTCCAATAATGGTGCCTGCGGCTAGAGTAATACTCTTTAAGTCGCTGTTATCCACCTTTATTAGAATGGTGTCATGTTCTATGTTGACTAATGGTGTTGGGTTTACCCCTAACCCTTGCTGTTGGAGAGAAGCATTTAGATGTATGTAAGCATCAGGGTTTTGCAAATATTGTCCTCTTTTAACTTTCACTTCCAGGGAGAATTGTCGGGTCCTTTCTGGGATGGTGACTTCCTCTTTGATCTGAATTTCAACTGCATAAGGTAGCAATTGAGCTGATCTAAATGCTTTTTCTGGATCATCAAAGCCCATGGGATTATCCGCTAATCGGGACCAAGCTTTGAAGTTTATTAGGTCCAAACTAATGGCAAAGCGATTGAGAATGTCACTGCCTAAGTAAAAAGCGGCAGTGACGTCTCGCACGACCCAACAATTGTGGACGATGCTCTTGTTGCCAATGGAGATTTTGAGCATACACCTGCTTGGCAGGAGATGTTTGGAATTAGGTGCTTCCAGGTCCATTTCCCATTTGTCTATCAGTTTGAATGTGGGAATGGCTGGATCTTTTGGGAGTTGGCGGAACATGGCTTCACTGATGAAGCTCTTACCATTGTTCACACACACTCGAGCGAGAACAGATTCCTTCCCATCATTTAACTGAACAGGGATGAACAACTGCTCTCCAATTTGCTGAATATCAGCCTGGCTCTGAGCTGATTTCACATCTTTCTGGACTATAGGAGTGGGAGTTTCTGATTGTGGATTGGTAAAGAATTTCAGGGTGTTTCCTTCCAGTGTGGAATACCACCTTAAACTGGAAGGAAGGTTGATTTTCAGAAATAGAGAGGACCCCCCATCACCAGTCTGTTGTCTTACTGCTATTACTGTCACGTCTGGAATTTGGTAGTTCTGGAAGTGAAATTCTACTTGGTCAGATTTTTGTTCAACCATGTTGCAGGTGCCGTTTAAACTAACATGGTTGACACTCTGTTTTAATTTTATTGGTCGGCTAGTCTGGGTCCAGAGGACCTTGTTTACGCAATCTATTAGGGGTGACAACCTTCTCAGGAGGTCATTCCCTAGTAAACAAGGAGTGCCCTCTGGAGTCACAACTATGACCGGGTGTTTCAACTTGTGTCGCCCAATTTTAATGTCCAAGTCTGCAGTCCCCTCAACAGGAATTTCCTTCCCGTCAAAGTTCTGCAGTTGTCCAGGAAGAGAGGTGAGAGGAATTTGGTAATTCTCTCCCCTTCCTGCATTCAGTTCATCAAAGGCCCTTCTGGACAGAAGGGTAGCTTGAGTTCCAGTGTCCACCAGTGCCAAAATTGTACCCTGCCCCTGTACTTGTACTGGGGCATAATATCTTCCCTCCTTCTCCTCAAGGGGGCACAGATAATGCACATTTTTGGACAACTGGTGGGCTAACTTTCTGGTTTTGGACATCGCTAGCGAAGAGATTTGGGCAGAATTCTGTTTAGAGCCTTGTGAATCTGAAAGAAAAAATCGGCAACTGGAGATCAGAGACATTGTGGGTTCCCCTGGCTCCGGTTCCGGGCCACCCCCCCCTTTTTGGAGGCAGTCACCAGGATGGGTTTGAACCAGGGGATTTTCTTGCTGTTGGTTCTGGGATGAGATGGTGGGCGGCGGTAGCTCAGTCTCCACATCTCCCCAGTCTGGATTTGCATCCCTAGGGACCCATTTTTCTTTGGGAGGAGTTCCCCCCTCTCTGAAGGAGAAGATCCTTTTCCCAGGATCCTCTGAGGATCCCTCTCCCTCAAATTGGAAGATCTGTACCTCCTCCTCAAACTGAGTCTGTTTGGGTCTTTTGTTTCTCCTACCCCCCCCTCTGCTCCTTAGGAGGCAGACTTTCAGGGGCAAGAGATTTTGTTTCCGGTTCCTGGTTTTCCAGGGGCTGTTTACAAGTGAGGAAGGAAGCTTCCTCCAAGGCTTTACACCCCCCTTCCCTTTGTGCCTCCTCCCTGGGAACCGGTGAGTTATCGGGGTGCTGCCCCGTCATTGTTCTGGAGCACCAGGTCCAGAGTTTGGGGCATTCTGTGCCGGCATGCCCATCTGAGGGTTCTGCTGAGCCCTTAGCACGCGACCCTTGCTCTTGTGCCATGTTCTGAACCTGGCGCTCTAACTGGGAAACCTGCTCAAGCTGATACGGGGCCCTGTTTTCTCCCCTGGGCTGATCCCGGGAAGGGTAGCTATCCCTTCTTTGGTAGTACCCCTGGTTGAGAAGATTTTGGTACCCCTCCACCCTTGGCCTCCCCTCTCCCGGATTAGGTTGTCTGGGCTCAGGGAATTGGGGAAAGAAGGATGGATGATTTTGGGGCTGGAAATTGGGTGGATACCTGGGGAAAAAGTTCTGCCCAGGATTTGGAGAATTTCTGCCCTCCTGTGGGAAGTTGGGAGGGAAGTTCCCTGGGTTAGGTGCTTGGCTGGATCCCCCCCTTGGGCTGGAGGAGTCCACACATAACCCAGGATGGGTCGATTTCCCTTGTAACGGGGACTTACATAGTCAGGAGAGCGAGGGACCCCATTTGTGGGACTACCTCCTTGACTCCCTGGTTGTGACTGGCCCAAGGACCTTCTGGACCTAGCATTATTAGGTGCAGGTAGGTTTTTAGCCCCCCCATCTCCAAATCCAAAACGAGGGTGACCTTTACCTCTGCCACCTTGGCAGCAGCAGGGGTGCTGTTGGTTTAGGGATTTTTCTGGGTATTGCTTTTATTTTCTATGGGCTTCTGCATCTCATAGATCCGGGTAGCCTGTTCAATGACCCAGTCTAAAGATCTTTTCTCATGAAAATCTCTCACGAGCTGGGTCATTATATATTTGGGCAAGGCATGGAAAAACGTATTAATAAATTCTCTGCTATCCGTGCGCACCCTTCTTGTGGTCTGTGCAAAAGCACGCTTTAACTCCTGCACAAATTCTTGTGGGGCCTGATCCTCCCCACATTGTAAATTGTAGGCTGCCTTGCGAGCCTCTTGAGGATTTCTATTAGTAGAAAAATGTTTTAATATGGCCGCCCTATAGGTGGACCACCTGGAATGATTTTGGTCCTCCAGCCCTGCAAAGAAACTGCAGTACTCTGGGGAGAATGTCCACTTTACATATTGGATACAGCTTTGGCTGTCCTTCAAATGAAAAGTCTCCATCATTTGCTCATAGAGCTCCAAGTGTTCCCAAACAGAGTACTTGGCGTTCTTATGATAAGGCGTGATGACGCTCCTGATTGCCTTAATCTGCTTTAAGGGGTCCTTAAGCAAGGCCCTTTTTGTCTTATTGGCCCTTTTGGTCCGGGTAACCCTTGTCCATTCGTCCTCTGACTCAGAGGCACTGCTCCCAGAGGTTCCTGTCTGATCTTCCAGGTTTTCCCGGATTCTGCGAGCCTGGGAATGGCTGGCTGAATGTGGGGACCTGGTCTCCTGTGTCCTGTACCGCTCAGAGGAGGCTTCAGATCCCTCCTTGCTGCCAGGATTTGATGGGTACCCCCCCCCCACTGACCTAACTGGGCAGAGGTTTTCAGGATGCCCTTAATGGGCCTACTCTCCTAGGGTTCCCCATCAAATTGCACTGTGCTTGGGTGCCCATACCCGGATGCCCGCCCCTCCATTCCTGGGTGGTACCGGCATATGAGCCCCATGCTTCTGGCTGGATAGTAATCTGCCATCCCTGTGGCCCTGTGCTCATGTGCGCCAGGGGACATAGGGGTGGCAGAGTCCAGGGACTGAGAGAAATAAAGGCCTCTGGTACTAGGGCTCCTGGGGTTATGCTCAGGAGTTTCTCTTTCCCAGCGAACCTCATCTCTATCCGCCCCTGCTCCCTGTTGCAATGCAAGAGCCTGCGCCTTCAATTCCTCAGTTAAGGCCTTTCTAGACTCTATCAGTCTCTCCTGCATCGCTACCTTTTGTTGGAGCCTATCATTGTGCTGGCAGAGAGCCTCATTCTCTCTCTGCGTTTCCTGATTGGTCCTGGAGCACTGGGCCAGTCTTTGCTGCAGGAGGGTTACCTACTGAGCTGTGTCCCTAATTGCCTGCTCCTTTCTTGCCAGAGCATCCTCCACCTTCCTGGTGTGCTCTAACAAGTTCTGGTGTTCTTTTGGAGTCCCTGGAGGGCCAGGTAATTTTCTTCCATTTTCCTTTTTAAGTGGCAGACTTCCTGGTCTAAGGTATCCCTTTCCTGACTAAGAGCCTGCATCTGTGCCGCCAGGTCATCCCTTTGCCTTTGGAAGGCACCCGCTTTCTGGCGCTCCTGGTCAAACTCTGCCTGGGTATCCAGGTCTTTCAAAATCAGTTTATTGCTCTCTGCCTTCTCCCTATCTAGGTGGCTTTGCAGAGTGACTACCTGCTCAGCACATGCCCTATTGAAGTCTAACTGTTGCTCCAGCTTTTTCTGGCTCTGCAGTAGGGAGTCCAAACCTTCTTGGTACTCCTTCTGCAAGGCCAGACATCTGGTATCCTGGTCAGCCTTTTCCTGTTGCAGGATGTCCATATCCTTCTTTATTTTAATGATGTGCTGTCTACTCTCATTTTCTGACTCCTGGCTCCCCTGCAGCCTCTGCTCAGAAGAGACCAGGTCAGATTGGACCTTCTCTAACGCCATCTGTCCTTTATTCGCCAGATCTTGGCTTTCAGTACATTTATCCTGCATGTCTCCCATATATAGGTACAGGTATGCCGCTATCCTAACCATCTTGTCTTGTTCATCCTTAGCTTTAGAAGCCATGTATAGTTCACTCAGGGCCACATGTAAGGGACCCTGATCTCTCCATATATCTGACCCTGTTTCCGTGACCTGTTGCGTGATGGCCTGCAACCAGACCATGCGGTCCTGGTGAGTCCACTCACCTCTCACAAATAACTTATGTAAGAAGTGCTCTCTGGCTATTTTCATGTCTACTAAGGTCGTCATTCTAGAGATTTGAGTTCCTTCCTGACTTACAGAAGTTTATATTATATTTTTTGCAAAACAGACCTTTTCCTTAGAGCGTTCCTTTGAGGAGTGCTTTAGAGCGTAACACAGCGTGGTGATCCGACCGGATATGTGTATCTGGTCAGCTGGCACACTGTATTAATCTGCACAAGTGATAGATCTAACCCAAAAGTCCCACTCGAGCCCCCAATTTGTAAGAGGATTCAATTCAACACTACAGCTAAGTCAATGCCTAGTCTGGGATACTGAATGGAAACCCTTATTGATATATCTTTATGTCCAGTTCATGCGTTCTGGATGACTACCCCTATATGACACCCCTCTCTTGGAATCCCCCTGACCCCACTGAGCCAAGAAGTAGTTCTGTTTTGCAAGTTTAAAAGGTTTATTTGAGAATTTAAACAATATAGATATATATCACACTTTATAATAAATTAATAATTGGATATCACATTGAATCTGAGCAGTAATCAATAATGGATAGTCTGGCACTAGCACACTTGTGAATAGGAACAGAAGAATAAGGTGGTAGAGAATGCTTTATATAAGTTCAGATGGATGTAATGTTGAATGAAAATGCAATACAGAAAATACTCAATATGATTTCAACAAAACAATGTAATCACTTTTCTCTGGCAATCCCCTCCCCCTTTATGCAATGCAAGGAAATGGAAGGAAAGCACACAGTTCTCAGAAATGCAATCAACTGTAATTCAGTTCACCCCAGCAAGCTTACACTACAGAAGTTGGAAACTCAGGCCAAAAATGCTTTTATATGTGCTGGCAATGAAGTGAAAAATATGCTAGAATGCGTTTAATTCCCTCTAGAGGTTCAGGGTGAGTGGTATCTAGTTAATATTAGTCCAGGCTCACTCTAGCAATGATTCAGGGATGGTTCTTAAGAGGCAAACAATTTTTTAGCAAGGAAACTGCTGTTTTCACACGTGGAGAAATTTGCAAATCGCGAGTGCGTTTTTCGCGATTACGGCAAAAGTTTATGGAATAGGAATGCAGTTCTAGGTTCGTTGAAAAGCCAAGATTCGAAGCTTTCAGAGGAAAGTTACTAAGTCTCTAAGACAAACGGTCACGGAGATATGAGCGATTAAATAAAGGTAGTTTTTTCGGATTTGGAATGTTAAAATTCAAAGTGACAAGTGCAGCTTGCAACTAGAAAATGACAGGTGACAGCTTTACAAATGACAGGTGACAGTTAGGAGGCAGTTCTACTTAGATTAAAATAGCTTGGATTAGATTATTTTAACTAAGAGATTGGTTCTGCACAGTTCTGCTAGGTACTCACACTATATTCTTGAATTAAATGGGCCTCGCCACGGATCTGGTCAGGTTTTAGACTGGACTCTGGTCTGGTCTCTGCACTTCACAATGATCTGGGTCAGCTCTCTGGTTCTGCTAGCAGCGGTCTGGGTCAGCTCTGCTCTGCTGGTCTAGCCTCTCTGGATTCTGGAGATTGATGGATTTGAAGTCTGGATCTCTGGATGTGGTATGGTCCGGCAGAGCGCGTTGCAGCAAATGGAATTGAATGTCCCTATCTGTCCTGACTGTCTGCTTTTATGTGTTTTGAAAATGGGTGGAGAGGCTAGCTTCCTAGGCCCTACCCCTCTCCACTTGTCATTGGCCACTTCCTCCTCTTCCCCTTGATTGGGGGAATGAAATGAAGTGTCATCATGATGAGGTCTGTTTATGGTACAGAGAACCCACCCCTGTCAAATTACACACAATCTATATCACAATCTATATCACAATCTATATTTTGACCCAAAAGACATATTTGCACAGGTACACATTTGTTTAAAATTACATGCACCCATCACATATCACAGGAGGTATACCCTGCTCTTCCTGGGAGCTTGCATTCAGAAATGGCAACATATTTCACTTTTTGGTCAGGTTACCAATATCAGATTCTTACTCAAATTTACTCAAATGTGTGCAAGGAGTATGGACATTACTTGATGAAGTGTCAGATTTTTAACATGCATACTGCCCCCAGATCATGCCACCGGTTCTAAAAACCTCTTAAAATGTGGGCAGAAAAATCCCAAGAATTATGGTATCATTTAAATAATTATGACAAGTCCGTACTATGAGTTATTCATCTTTTTCTAAAACCATATTCTGGCTACAGGGGTGTGTCTTTTCAGGTCACATGGTACAGAAACCAGTCTTTCCACTTTCTTCAAGCTCAGCCTCTGTCTCCAGTTTCTCCCCCTCCCAGTTTCTGCCAAGAGGAAGTCCTTTTTATTACCCCTGCAATAAACCATCTGCCTGGGCCCTGGAAGGCCCATTGTTCAAGAGGAAGCCATTTATGGCCACTTCCATAAACCCTCTGCCTGGGTCCTATGTTTAGCCTCTAGCAGTCCCTTGGTAATCCAATCAGAGAAGTGTCATATCCCTTTTGGTGGGTAGGCCTGGGAACACAGCTGTTGTGCAAGTCTCAACTCCTGTCGGGGGTAGCTGGTGGGCAGAATTCAGTTCCTTAAGCCAGGCCCCAGCTAATGTTACTTTTAGTTACCCAGTTTTCTGCATTCAAATAAAACTAACCATTTTACATATGCAGCTAGAATGCTGATTCTAAGTTTAAAACTATGACATTTAAACAATTGCAACCTATGTGACACTCAAAAGTAGGTCACTCATTTCTTTTAAACATTTAGATTTTTAGTGTCTTTCAGTCCAAATTTACTTAAACTGCTGAAATCCACAGCTCAGCCAGTCTTGTATAAACCTTCAAGTCACTTCAGAATATAACTTTAGATTGTATCCACCTCTCAGTAAGTCTTTCTTTGGCATGCTTTGGGTTCATTTATTCAGTTTTACACCAAAAAAGAAAAAAGTCTGGTGTTGTTTTAAAACGCCGGCTTTCTGATAGTGGTGAGTACTGGTAATGCACCCATTTTTGGGATTTAAGAAAATGAATTCCCCACAATTCTAGGTTGCTTTTGGCAATCAGCATTGCCATTCCCAATGGTTTCAGACTACTGTGTGGGTAGTCCAATGGTGGTTTTAGGCAGTGCCCTTCTGTGCCCATAACATCGGCAAAAATGAGTGGCAGCCTATTCTTCATGCATTTCCCTGTGCATTTTCTGGGAAGCTCTGGCCATCATGATGTTTTCAATGCCAGTACTGCACAGTTTTTGAGGTAGGGCTCGGATGCATGGGTAAAAACATCCCACAACTTATGAGTATGACAATGATCAGCAATGGGGAATATGACAATATCACAATCTCTTTAATCAGTAAGGAGTAGGAATAGGAGAATAAGGTAGCAGAGAATACTTTTATGGTTCAAGGAAATGCAAGATGCAAAAAAGCAACACAGAAATAAACTTGATATGATTTCAACAAAAGATAATATGATCACTTTTTCCCTTGTGACTACTCACTCCCCCCCACTATGCAGTATGAAGAGATGGAAATGAGGGCACACAGGTTTCAGAAATATTAATCAACAATGCAAGTCAATCCCAGCTCCCCAAGCAAGCTTAGAGAAAACAGGTATGATTTTAAAACAGGCAAAAATACTTTGAATGTGATTGCAATGAATGGGAAAATATGCCAAATTGATTTTAATTCACTAAAGGAGATTCAGCCTAGTGAGAATTACTTTAGATTGGTTCAGGTCAACACTAGCAATGATTCATGAATGATTATCAAATTGAAAACGAAATTCAGCAGTTGCAAACAAGAAACAGCTATTCTGACATGTGTTGAAATTGAACTAAATTGCAATTCGCTGCACTATTTCTGCGTGCGTGAAACGCGATTACAGAAAAACTATAATGAATTGGAATGTCATGGGCAGTCAATGGGTTTTGCTCACAGCACGGCCTCTTGTCTGCTCGGTCCCTCGGACTGGATCTGATGGGTTCCGGATACAGCTCTGCTTTCTGAGTCTGGATCTGGGTTATAGCACAGGGTTCTTAGATAGAAGCAAACAGCACAGCCCGGCTATTGAAGGTGAGAATCAGGTTGCTAGATTCTGCAGGCCTGTTGAGAAGAGTTCAGCTTTTGGTATTGGGCCTTTCTGCTTCAAAGTTCTGGAGTCTGGATTCTAAGTTCTGGTCTCTGGATCTAGATCTGGAGTCTGGAATCTCTGTCTGGATATTGTCTGGATCTGGTCTGGCAGGGTGCTTCGCAGGAATTGGTGAGTAGTGGTAAAGAGTGTGTTCTATCTGTCCTAAGCAGTCTCTATTTATGTGTTCCCAAAGTGGGTGGGTAGGCTGATTCTCTATGCCCAACCCTCTAAGGATTTGATAGGTTAGAGGATTTCCTATCCCCTGATTGGAGAAAGGATCAGCGTGTCAGAATGAGTCAGAGTGATGCTGTGTTTATGGCTTAACTGAAATCCATCCCCTTTGCTTTTTCATAGAAACTCTATTTTTCCCAAAAACATATTTCCCAGATACACAAGTTGTTCATAATACATATACACATCACAGATTAATTAAGGCATGTCTCTGTTCAAGTCCCTACGAGCTTGGGTTCAGAAATGACCACTTATTCGTGCTTTTGGTGGGTTTCCCAATATTGGTTCTGCACCAAATTTTACACAAACATACACACCCTCTCTGAGTATATTACTGGAAGTTATTATGTTTCTAGCATAAAAACTGTATCTACAATATGAATAAATTCCAGGGTTTAGTCTCAGAATATCGCACAGAGTCCAGGTTAGTCTTAACTTGTGAGTGCATTTTTCATTTTAACCGTCTCAAAGTTTTACATTTTTGTCAACTTGGTACACTTTGTTATAAGCAATTTTATAAAACACATATTTGCTGGGCTATCTGAATCCACAATGGTTTGTCTCCACCTCCCGGATCTGGCTGCCTCAGAGGTCACATGTCCTGTCTCTCCCAGAGCAGTTGTTGACCAGTTAAACCCAAATCAGCATATTCCTATTCATCCCAAAGCCCCCATTGTTCCTTCCTCCGGGCTGCAGAGAAAATCTCCTCCTCTCCTGATTTACATGTCAATGCAATATCCTCTCCTGTTGGAGGGAAGGCCCAAGGTGTGAAGGGTTCTCATGAAAAGAAGGCCTCTTGAAGTTTTAACTAAATCAGATTACCTTCTGGTCAATTGCAACATAGTTCCTTGTATAAAAAAAAATACATTTATAAACTTACAATAAGCAACATAACTTTAAATCAAGTCTTTTTCAACAATTATATCCCTGCGTGGCACTCTATATGGCATTTTGATGGAATTCTCTTCTTTGGCATAGTTTGAGTTTCCATGTTCAACTTTACCCAAAATAGTTTTAAAACGCCGGCTTTCTGGTAGAAGTGAGCAACAGTACTACACCCATTTTTGACAGCTGTCTTTCCATCAGTATCCTTAAAATAGGATTTTGTTCTGAGAACATATGATTTTTTCTGACATTGTATTTGTGTGGATTCTTGCAGTAAATGATGTGGAACACCCAACAAAGAGGTTGGATCTTTTAGGGTGGTTTGTGAGCCATGATTTTAGCAATTCGACACCCAAGAAACCGATTTTTGAAATTAGCTCTGTTTCTTTTTCAATCAGCATTGCTATTTCCAAGTGGTTTCAGGCTGCTTTGTGGGTAGCCCAATGGTGGTTTTAGGCAGTGATCTCCTGTGCTCACTAAGATAGGTAAAAGTGGATGGCAGCCTATTTTTCAGGTTTTCACTGCACATTTTCTGGTGAGTTCTGGCGAGCAGCATGCTTTCTGGCGTCCATTATGATGTTTCTGCTGACAGCAATGCACCGTGATGTTGCAGTGGTTGGATGAGTGGGTTGATACATCCCACAGCTATAAGGTGCAGATGATTGGGGACATATAAAGGCATATGCTCTGGAAGTCAGGGAAAACGCCTTCTTAAAAAACCTACTTAATCTACCGAGAAGCAGCCCAACAATCAAACAGAGATCTTGAGAACATGATAGTGAACAGTTTCCGTTCTACTCTCACCCGATACTGGGCTCGTAAAGCTGCATTACGATATGACTCATATCTTGATTACATGGTACCAAAAGGGGCACGCACATTTTTCTTTAAGTTCAAAACAAACACACTCCATTTGGCTGAATTAACCTTTAAACAGAGTCTATCCCCAACTGACCTGTTCCCATATTGCTAAAATACAAAAAAAAGTGATACACTTCTTCTGCTGTGCCGTATGTACAATAGCCTACAAAGCTGCTACTTAAACCCTAGATTTAATGAAAATAATATAAAAACTATCACTGCAGCTTTAAAATTCTGTAAAAACACCCACTCGGATGTACTTGTCCAAGTCACATCCAACTTTATTTATCATACCAGGATCGCCAGGAAAACGTGTCTTGTGAACTAAATATATGACCAATGAACCCCTCAAAAAACCTATTGCTCATATTGTCGTAACCTGATCCCACCTTCTCACTGTCACTATGGCTGACCTCCCTTGCCCCTGCACTCTCACCCACTAGTGAGGCAAAAAATCTAGAGGTTATCTTCGATTCCACTCTCTCATTCTCCTCTCACATCTCAGACATTTCTAAAAAATCCCACCACCAGCTGCACCTCCTCAGAAGTATTCAAACTTTTATCACCTTCCCCAGAGGCTTACCGTCTCCAGAGTCCTGGTTATTTCTAGACTGGACTATTGCAACAATCTCTTTCTCAATCTTCCGACTTCCAACCTCTGACCCCTCTACAACTTATCTAGAACATCAAGCCAAGGGACTGCATCTCTCCGGCACTGAAATCCCTCCACTGGTTCCCTTTGGCTGCAAGGATGAAGTTCAAGACCCTCTGGATAGTCCACATGGCTTTCTGGGGCTTAGGACTGCACTATCTACAGTTCTCCATCCCTAAATACTCTCTTTCTAGAGCCTTCCATTTGTCCTTCTCCAACCCTCTCCGGGTGAGCTGATTCTCAAAACAGAGATTTTGGGATATAACTCTTTCCTCTGGAGGTGCTTCCCTCTGGTACAGCCACCCTGCCTCTCTCCATCTTGAGCCTGATCACCTTAAGCTCTGGAAACTCCTCAAGACCTTCCTCTTCTCTTCCTCTGTGTCTCTCCCTCTCTCTTGCTAACTCCGTCTCTATTCGTGCCTACTGCCCTCGTCCCTCTCTCCCTAACTCAGCTCTGTTTGCTGACTGGTCGCCTGCTGCACCTCCAGAGCCACAGACGTCTCAGGTTTCCCCGCCAGTCCGCGCACTTGCCCCAAGGCCTCTCCACTCCACCCACCACTTCTGCACTTCTTTACTCATTCCTTGAGACTGGTAACCTTTCAGCACTTAACCCAGGGCCTTGGACTGTTCGCACTTGCTCCCTCCCTCCCCCATCCCTTTCATTCCATGTCTGGCACTCACGTTACCTTGAATGCACTGGGCCTCGTCCTCCAGGCTAAGTACGGTAGTTTTTTGTTTCCATATGTCCTTCTCCTCTCCTCCCCATAACCCTTTATCGCCTTACCATCTGTCATAAACTTGCACTATTTGAAATGTTGCTGTCCGAGTACAGTAGTCTAAGGACTGTATCTTTTTCTCCCTCTCCTCCGCCTTCACTCCTTCCTTTTTTCTTACACCTGCACTTGTAGTAAGGCAGTCAGGCAAAGTTTGCTTGTCATTTTTGCAAGATCATTCAAAAATGCTAAGGCCTATGAATGGCTCTGTATTCCCATGTTCCCGACCCGCCTTGAAGCGCTTTGAAGAAGTTCACCTGTGTATAAGCACTTTATAAATAATCAATTACAATTACAATAGCATGTTCTTTGTATGACATATGTATTCAGAGCAATGTTATCGATAAGATCGATACTGTGGATGAAATTGCCCCATTAGGGATATAAGAGAGTTAGCTCACCACCTGGTCCTCTGACTCTCAAACGCATTTGCACCTGGGGACAATTAGCAATATCTTGCTTATGAGATAAATGTGCCAAGTATTTCTATTTGTAGTAATCAAATATTGTGGTAGAAGCACAGAATATGAGTATTGCACTTGAAATATGATCTGCTTTTTTTATTTTAAATGTGGTTCATTACATCTTCTATATTTTTTTTATGTTATTATTTGACCCTTTTATCTTGTAACTTTGTAAATTGATTGATTGTTTTTGAATACACTTTTATGCCAATTGCCGAATAAAGTAAGTAATGTGCAACATATTATAAAATGGAGATTGAAAAACAGTGTAATTTTTCAATATTTTAGCTGGAGTACACAGAGGCGCATTGCACTTATTTCTTTTCTCTTTCTTTCATTTCAATTTCCTCTTCTTGCCATTTGCAGCATTCTGCCCCTTCATTCATTCCTTGAAATGACAGAAAGAGAAAAGAAAGAAATAGATTCACATTGGGAAATGTTTTTATTCTGTAAGAGTGAGAATGTTAATGTCAAAGCGTAAATAGATGACAAAACAAGACCAGTCTTTCTGGCCATAGATCAAAAATTGGGGTCTTATACCTCACTTTTTACCTAGTGTTGCTTAACTACTAAAAGCTCATGATGAAGTTATATCCCATGGATGTTGCGTGTAGGTGGGATCATGAGAGAGTCTATGCTGCCCCTTGTTGGCTTTAACTCTGACAATACATCAAAAGACCATTAACTTATCGCTTAAAACAAGTCAATTTACACCCTAGCCACTGCTATCTTTATGCATTCATTACAACAGTGTTGTGGAAAAAATGGCCACATACTATTCTGGTGAGTTAGTGAACAATTTATTAGTAAGAAGCAAGCAACAGGGCAGCAACAAACCAGCAACAGTGTTAGACTTCGGTGCAAGTCAGAACCCCCCACCTTCCAAGCACTGTTCTTTTATAGTCAAAGAAACACATGCATTTCGATGGAAGGGGAGGTCCAGGCAGGGCAGGGAATTATAAAATATCCAAGTTACCCTAAATATCCATGATCTTATTATTCCAAGGGACTTGGATATGAGGTGCATTACAGAGACTTGGGGCACATAATCTAGTGTCTCCTTGTTCAGTATGGCCACTCACAAAGGTTAATTCCTTTGTAGTAAAAACAGAGAGACCTGGAGGGGCAGTAGGGTGGCAATTGTAGCCAAAAACACTCCAAAATTGGTCCCCTCCTCGTGTGTTTTGTCGGGGTGTGAAATAATTCATATTAAAATGACACCTTCCACTCAGGCTTGTGTAAACTTTATTCTAATATACCAGCCTCCTAATTCCATGCCAGACTTTAATGAAGAAATCATCCAATTGTTCAATACACTCTGTGGCCCTAACACCTCCACCCTATTCCTTGGGGATCGTAATCTTTGGCAGAGTAATCCCACTGACCAAAATGCCATTGATATGGAAGATTCTCTTACAAACATTTGGTTCCAAATTATGAACAATAAACCAACCAATGACAACAACAATCAACTGGATTGGGTGTCGGCAAGAAACATATCAGTGGATACCTGTCAGACAACACCCTGCATTTGGTCTGATCACCACTTAATCGAATTCACCATTGATTGTAAAACCAATTTTGAGAAACATCCCAATCCCAGCAAGAGAGTTATGAGTCGGAATTTAAAAAAGATATCCTCCCTCGACATTGAGTTATGCCTAAATATGATCATGCAGAGTTCTTCAGATGAGGACCACGTTGACATCATAGTAGACATCTATACTAAATCTATGCAAAGCATGCTCAAAGACATCGCACCTCTCAGACTAAGACAAACTAGAGCTAATCCTAGACATAAGACCTGGTTTACATCAGAGCTGGCCATTCTTAAGAAAACTAAATGATCACTTGAAGCAAAATGGCTAAAAGATCCATCAATGAAAATAAGGAAACCTAGAAAGCCATGGACGCCTCTTACAAAGCTAAGATAGTCAAAACTAAAAAAAATATTTAGAAATACCTGTTTCCTCTGCCAAGCTCATACCGCTTCAGAGGA
Organism: Ambystoma mexicanum; assembly: GCF_040938575.1. Classification (NCBI taxonomy): domain Eukaryota; kingdom Metazoa; phylum Chordata; class Amphibia; order Caudata; family Ambystomatidae; genus Ambystoma; species Ambystoma mexicanum. The sequence continues at coordinate 1,002,771,579 of NC_090928.1, forward strand.
GGACTGCAAGATGGTTGAGGAAGCTTTCAAGGCAAAGATCCGCAAAGCAAGGGACTAAGTTTTAGCTGCTCAAAACAACCGTAAAATCCCTAGTAACATTAAGGTGATTCCAAGGGATCTCTCCAACACGCCCAAATTCTCCCAAAATCCTAACACAGTATCTGCAATGGAAAAGTTCCTCCCCAGCTTGAAACCCATCTTCTGTGTGGAAAATCTCCTACCCCTAAACATATTCTAGAGCACAGTACCATTTTTGCCCTTTTTCTTACACAATATGTTAATTCCTCTTTTTGCGATAAACATGTCCCGATTTCCATATAAGAAGTTACTATTACCCCACTACCAAAAAAAATGGGCCACGATCCTAATGATCCTGCAAACCTTAGGCCCATAATAAGTTGCCACTTCCTTCTTAAGATACCGGACAAAATTGCCACATCACAGTTACAGACCAACGTGGAGTCCAAGAACATCCTACATGGAGGCCAATCAGGTTTCAGGCCTTCCCAGAGCACTGAAATGGCCTTAATAGATCTGCAAACGCGCATGCTCGGGATCATAGAGAGGGGCAAATCAGGTTTGCTCATCCTCTTAGACCGCTCAGCATTTGCTTGACAACCACCGCCTCCTACAGACACTTGAAACCAAAGGAACTTGTTCTAGTGGAGCGATTGAATGGTTCACATAGTTTCTGACCAATGGTAAATCCAGAATACATGGGGAGATGCTCTCTCTCGTCCTACCACCATCCCTTGGGGCATGCCCCAGGGAGCCAGTATATCGCCTGTGTTGTTCAATATGTATATCCAGCCACTATGGGACCTACTATAGAGCCTGGGTATCTATTTCACCAACTACATGGACGACACTCAGCTGGTCATGCAACTTAGCGGAAACCACCCAGAAGACTCATCCACCCCTCTCTCGATCTACAATTTGGTCGAATCTTGGATGGTTGAGAACTGGATGGTATAAAAGGAGGGAAAACAGACTTTCTCATTTTTGGCTCCTCACAAGCCAGGAGCAAGCTTAGCACGCTTTATGAGGCTTTCACGAATACTAAATCCCTGATACCCGTCCAGACTAAGGTAAAAACCCTTGGAGTCACTCTCGAAGCCTCCTTAAACTCAGATGAACATGTCAAAATTATCAGCAGAAAATGCAACCACTACCTTTGTCTCATAAGGAACATTCAATCCTTCCTAACAGAGGCGAACATGGCAACCATCACCCATGCATTCATCCTATCAAGGCTAGATTACTGTAATGCGCTACTCCTCAGAGCTAGCGCTTCCACTATAAAGAGGTGACAGCGGATACAAAATGACGCAGTGCAAATTGTTAAAAGGTTTCACTGGAAGGAACATATCTCCAAACATAGGAAAGACCTGTACTGGCTGTCCATACAGGACTGTATCAATTGCAAATCATGCACCATTATTCACCGCTGCCTGCATGGCAACGCTCCCTCATACCTCAAAACAGCGATACCATGCTACTCTTGCACACAGCGGACCAGGCTCTGCACTCCTGCCACGCTTTGAAATGCACACGGGGATGGGCAGATCTTTCCCAATCTGTGCCACCCAGCTGTGGAACTCTGTTCCTGGGAACCTAAGCCAGGAAACAAACCTCTTCCATTTCAGGAAAATGTTGAAAACAACACTTTTTGAAAATAAATCTATTCCCCTCCCTTATTTGATTTCTCTGATTGTCTCGTTTCATTTCTCCTATCTGTAGTTGTTTTCCTGTGTTTATGTGCGCCCCGATACCTGCTGGCTACAGACCAGTTACAAATGAATAAATAAATAAAATAAATAAATAAAATAAACCAACAATGTTACAAACGGGGAATAAAGATCCAGCATACAAGTCTTTGATACCAGCTGTGTTCTCACACATGGAGACAGTGTTATTAGGAAGCACAGCATCAAGAGATACATTTAGTTGAACTGAATATACTCCTCAAAGATTCACACACGGTCTGAGGGAGGGGGGCATGCTTACAGTAGGATGACTTCCGCCTGCTAAAACTGGTTTTCCTTAGAAAGCAGCAGCCTAAAACATGCGTACATATGCCAGAAGGGAAACACGTCAGAAGCAAGAGATGTGAATGGGAGCATTGCTACACACTAGGCAAAAAGCCTCCATCGCAAGGACATGTGCAGTAAAGCATAAAGCCTCACCTCGCACGGGTAAGAAACAGTGTTTATACATTGCAGTTTGCAGTACCTACGCTATATTATAATGCAGCTGTATACTAGGGGAGTACATGCAATTTTCAATTCCAGACTTTCCCCCACACCATCTACACACCCGGACACCCCATATCACAGAAACTGCCTTTTTCCATAATGATTTTTCATCTAATCTTTTACATACCCTATGCCTTTCTTTTTTTTTTTTTTTGATATAGCTGATTACATCAACTTTTCAAAATCAACAGTCATCACATATCATAACAAAGTAAATACATTAAAATCGAAGAGGATGCAAAAGGAGAAGAATTACAACTTTAAGCATATGGATAAAAGTGATAAAAGCGATGTTTGGAGCAGTTAAGTGCCTGAATACATTAAAACAAGTATGAGTAACTAAAATAACCAGCATTTGAGAAAGAAGACCAGTTGTTACTATACAGTTCTAAATTTAGAAACATTTATCTTGATAATGTGTCCATTCAACATACTTATAACAGTATCTCATCAGATAGAACATTTTCTAGAAACTGAACAATGGCCTTCATAACTGAAAATCTGGTACTCTTAAATAAAATACTCCAAATCTCGTTTTCATCCTTCTCCATGTACAAACTCAAAAGGTTTTTGCAGTGTTTCTCACGGATAGCATTCAAGTATGGACATGACACAATTAAGTGTTGGACGGTTTCCTTTGCACATCGATTTTTACAAAAGCGGCAAAAGTTAAGATCCGCATGAATAATTTTGCGCCTGACCAAAACCTCTCTCGTCAACCACAGGTTCAACCTCATTCGTAGTAATTTATTACGAATGTTTGCCGATGGGCATTTCAGGAGGTAGCCAGCCGCTTGTCCTAGGCGTTTGGACCCAAAGAGGTTAGGATCGAAGTCTTTGTAATTTGCGCACAACTCATGATTTATGATCCAATCCCAATAGAGGAATTTTTTCTTTGCACGAATCGGGTTATCAATAAGGAATTGCAAGGAGATGTTAGCTCCAACTAATGTGTCTAATACAAAATTTCGCCATTTCATAGAAAAAGGCGCAGAGGACCCAGATAACTGGCGAGCTACTGTACTCAAGATGTTATTAATGGTGATTCCAAGCAGGCTTTTCCGAAAAAAGGCGCACATTCTCCATTTCACTCTGCTATGCAGAGAGTTCAAACCCAATTCAAATCTTAATATGGGCAGAGGTACGCAGTTTGGGAGTCGCAACACCCTTTTCCAGAAAGTAGCCTCAAGTCTATTCCATGAGTTGTCATTGGAGTATAATTTTGATTCAGCGCCATAGAGCAAAATAGGCACCACCTTTTGTTCATAGAACATCAAAATATGTTTCAGCGTGAATTTCCCGTATTTATATACAAGAATTTTGGCTTGCGATATCAGACTCAACAATTTTGTGTCTAGGATGTGTGTAAATGCGTCATCATTGGCAGTATTTTGAATGACAACGCCCAAATACTTATATTCCGAAACAATTTCCATGGTTTGTTGTTGCAAGGACCACGACCCCTTATAAATTTTGCATATTCCATGAGGCCTACAGACCATAATCTGAGATTTGGTCAGATTAATTGTGAGATAGTTTGACTCTGCATAATGTGAAAGGAACCCTTCGGAGTCTGGGAGACCAAAACCAGGTCGTCTGCATAAAGCATCCACGGGATGCGTTGGCCACCCAACTCCGGAGCGTCGGCTGTAATGCCAAAAAAAGATAGGCCCAAATCAAAAATGAAAAGATTAAACAATGTGGATGCCAATATACATCCCTGCTTGAGTCCCACAAACGTCGGAAAAGGTGCAGATAAGAGGCCTTCACGTGTAAGTCGGACTCGCATAGAAGTGTTCGTGTGAAGTTGTATAATTAGGGCCACAAGAGAAATAGGGCAGCCAAACGCTTTTAATTTATTAAAAAGAAGGTTCCGATCTATAGAGTCAAAAGCTGACCGGAAATCTATGAATGCAAAAAATAGAGTTTGTTTCCTGGTTACATATTGGGATTTCAGCATGTTGATGGTAATGATGTTAGGGATTGTCCCCAAACCACTGACAAAGCCCGATTGAAGAGGGTCCTGTCTAAAATGATTCTTTGTCCACTCATTTAATTCTCGCAAAATGAGTCTACAAAAGATCTTTCCCGAAACATCTAATAATGAGATGGGTCTGTAGCTTGCCGGGCATGCACGATCGCCCTTTTTATAGATCGGAATGAGAATTGACTGCCCCCAGGATATGGGAATTTTTTGGGAGTTATTAACCGCTTCAAACATAAGAGATAATATATCAGCCCAGATATCCGGGAATTGCTTTAGGTGCATGTTAGATAGGCCATCCGGGACAGGAGCCTTGGAATTACTGGCTTGTTTAATTAGATGCACGATGTCTTCTTTAACAAAGCATAGATTGAATGCAGTATCAAACTTTGTAAGCGAAGCAGATGAAAATGCTCGGGAACTAGCAAATAGGTCAGAGTAATAACGTACCCACGCATCCTCTGAGACATCGTTTGTCTGAATAGTGACCTGGCGACCTGATGTTGTTTGATTTATAATATGTCACGATCGGAACAAGTTTTTAGATGCCAAGGATACTAACATATTTTCCCCATCATTTTGATACAGTTTGGCTTTCATACCTCTTGCCCAATTTCTATAGTTCGTTTGTATCCGCAAGAGAGCAGCCTGACGTAATTCTGGAGAAAGTTTGCGAGCCTTCCTTTTCTCAGCCCGAACTATAGATTTTTTTAGTTTAATTTCATGATTGGGAGTGTGCAAGTGCGGTGTTTGTTTTTGTTTGTGCATGGTGGAACATGGTTGAAAGAGCTGCATTAAGTCATAATAGACACCATCAGACAAAGAATCACTCACAACATTACTTGTTAGTTGGGCATGGTAACATGATCTGAAAGCTTTTAAGGAGTGTTCCGACCACGTTAGGCGATTTCACTTCATAGGTCCCTTTAAGATAGACCGGTTGAGACTTGGTGATCATTTTATTAATAGAACAAGTTGTATGCAGAATGTTATGATCACTTGCGTTCGATTCTATTATACGAAAATCTAGGACCATATTTAACATCTGCGCATTGACATAGGTAAAATCAATAATCCCGAAACTACATGCCCGATGCCATGTAGCTCTTGGTGGAATATCTTGAGGAAAGGCACCATTTAACATGTAAAGATTACGTGATTTAATAAACATTAGCCACATGTCAAGGCGTTTTTGTTCAGATTTAGAGTGAGGCCCCAAACAATGTAGATTTAAATCACCTGCTAAATAGATCATGTCAACAAGCCCATCCAACATGATTAGATCAAAAGCATGTGCCAGTGATTCAAAGAAACTATCATCAGAATTGGCCACAGGATTCCAATAGATGTTAATGACGGCGCATGCAAAGCTCTCTCCCTTCAATCTAGACATTTGTATGAACTCATTCGGACAGAACCACGGGGATATTTTTAAACCAGAGGATTGTTTGACAGCGGTTAGCAGACCAGAAGTTGGGCGTCCCACACGGTGTTTCACTGCAGGAGCCAAACAGACATCATAATTATTCCAGGACGGGATGCTGGTCAGCCAAGATTCTTGAAGCAGAATCACATCATAGTTCAACACATGCTGAGTATGGTTATTGATTAAATGTCGATTCCCTCTGGAATTCCAACTGACAAAGGAGAAATCAGATGGAGCGAGAATCGGATGCTAACCTTGCTTGATCTGACATTGACAACTACATGACTGTGCCGGCCAATCTTGGAGTCTACTTCTTTGTTGGCTTAGAAGTGGCTCAACACGCGTAGAAGGACTATCTAATACGTCTGAGGTTGGAAGCACAATAAAGCCAAGATCAGTAATTTGGGATTTCACAGCCCAAATAGCATTAACCACCACCCTTGAATTAATCCACAGATTTACCGAGGATTGATTGGAGGGATCTGTAAATTCAACAAGTTCAATATCTATGGTTCCTATGTCATCAAGGTCTGGGATTTCACGAAAAATCGACAGCACAGACGCCTGATTTAAGTTATACTGTTTAGCAGGTAAAGGCTGACAGCTGAGAGTCAAAGAGTGGATCGCCGTACGTTTAAAACGGGCAGCGGTAGGTTTTTGTTTGGCTAATGGTGGAAGTTCATTAGATTTTTTACACGCTCCATTGTCTATATTGGAACTAGAGACTGTTTGAGAGGCAATGGAGACCTTTCTTTGTCAGTTAAATTTTTTTCACATGTGTTGATACTCACAGGGAAGCCGTGCGAGAAGATTTTCGGATCCATAAGCTCTATTGCAGGCTGTTGCAAAGAAATCACTACAGGATTTCCAATTGGTAATATTGCGTGTTCAACACGACTTGAGTCCTTGCAAAAAGGGCGAATGTCCATTCCAAGAAGAAGCTCAGCACCACTCTGTCTCGCGCCTCTGGCGCTTGTACGCCGAGTGGAGCTGAGACGAGATCTTTTTATGTTGACGGAAGAGGGAGATTTAGAACAACTGGCGCCATTAGTGCTATGTAATGCGGTTACCATCGGCATACCAGTCTTTAAAGAGTTTAAATTTCGTTTCATAGTTGGGGAAATATAAATTAGACAGTAAGTAGCAAAAAGCAGAAAATCAGTATTGATAATTGTCAGTAATTATAAAGGACTTTCACCGCTTGCCGCGGTGAACGCGGCGAAGTGGCAAAGCGGGACTTAGGCCGGGACTTCGCCGGTGTGCGCGCGCGGTGCGCGTGCGAATTTCGTTATAAAGATCCGCCCACAAAGGTAAGCGAAGCAGTGCCTACAAAAGAAAAACGTATTAGGTAAAAGTCCAGCAATGTCCAATATGCTGAGTATAACTGAATATAGCGCTGTATGTAGTCACCTTCTGGTTGCCGTAGTGCTGAATATTAGGAAGTCCAAGTTTCAGCAAGCACAAGTAGCTCACGAGTGAAGTAAGGCACAGAGAGCAGTAGCAGTAGCAGTAGCAGCGTCCACCAGCGGCAAAGCGGGACTTAGGCCGGGACTTCGCCGGTGCGCGCGCGCGGTGCGCGTGCGAATTTCGTTATAAAGTTCCGCCCACAAAGGTAAGCGAAGCAGTGCCTACAAAAGAAAAACGTATTAGGTAAAAGTCCAGCAATGTCCAATATGCTGAGTATAACTGAATATAGCGCTGTATGTAGTCACCTTCTGGTTGCCGTAGTGCTGAATATTAGGAAGTCCAAGTTTCAGTAAGCACAAGTAGCTCACGAGTGAAGTAAGGCACAGAGAGCAGTAGCAGTAGCAGTAGCAGTAGCAGAGTCCACCAGCGGCAAAGCGGGACTTAGGCCGGGACTTCGCCGGTGCGCGCGCGCGGTGCGCGTGCGAATTTCGTTATAAAGATCCGCCCACAAAGGTAAGCGAAGCAGTGCCTTCTGGTTGCCGTAGTGCTGAATATTAGGAAGTCCAAGTTTCAGCAAGCACAAGTAGCTCACGAGTGAAGTAAGGCACAGAGAGCAGTAGCAGTAGCAGTAGCAGTGGCCTATGCCTTTCATTATTTTGCCAGGCTAATTTTTTCATCCGTATTTTGTTCTGTTTTTATTTAATTTCTATTGCTCATGTTTTTATTTAACCATTTTCTTAGGTCACACATTTTACTTCTTTATATTATCCACCTTATCATTCCTTCTATCCTTACACTGAAAGGGCACCTTGCAACTGTATCCCTTTCCAATGTAAAATGTCTCCCCCTTTTTTCCTCACAGACTAAGGTAACTCTTCCCATTTTAACTATGTGCTATCTAGCATTTCCTCCTTCACCTTCCTCATGATGCAGACCTGGTTACCTTTTGCAGAAAACAGCCTTCCTTATTTTTTCCCTTTCTCCCACCAGATTTTACAGTTGCTGCATTCCTGACTCTCACATCAGAAGCAGGAAACAGGGTCCTGTGCGGTAATCTGGCCTCAAACCATACCACCCCACACTCATGGTGGTAGACATCTGTACCATTCAGGATTATACTTTGCTTTCTCATTTCACTGCAGCCGCACACTGAAATATGACTTTTTCTGCACCCAGTCCTCCATAATCACCCTAATTGTTTTAAATGGGTGTATATAGTGTGTGAACATACGCAAATGACTGGACTGTGGAATTGTGGCAGAGCCTCTTTGTTGGCCCACAAAGAACTAAGTCCCAATTACGAGTTGGGGGTATGCGTTAAAAGTGGCCACTTTTACCACACCACCAAATTAATGGTTGGCGCTAACTTCACTGGCAGAATAAACCCTGGTGAAATTACTGCCAACAATAGAGGAAATAGTGGCAGTGATAATTCCACCAGTGGAATTACCACCAATATGTGAAGCGCTATTTCTGCTGTATCAGAAGTCGAAATTCTGCCAAAATTAAGTAGAAATTCCACCAAAAATACAGTGCCGTTTCCTCTACCTAAAAGCTGATGGAGGACAATTCACAGGTGAACCCAATCCACTCTAAAAGACTACATAAGGCCTGCACCTGAGCCAAACACCCTTTCAAACAACATGCTGCCATCAGCCTTCTCTAACTGGGACATGCATGTATGTGCTTCATTTCCTTACCAGCGGCACCCTCCAGCACACTGTGGGCACGCTGCATGATATCCCAACCCACTTGTTCACTTGTGCTCATGCAGGGGCTTGAGGCATGTCTGTGCCATGCCTCATGGATTATGGCACATCTCCCTGTTTACCACCCTGGCACAGATAAATGCCATGAATGTCATAAAGGCACAAGTCAATGCAGCAGCCCACATGTCAAATGTGATTGCCCTGCTTGACTGCACTATGTAGTGTAGTCCCCCCCGAGGCATCCCAAAAGCCAGTTCTGCTCTATGAATGTGCTGGTGAAGTACAACGCTGACCTGACAAGAACACACTGATGCGCCTGCTTCCCCGGATCCACCCACGATACCATGGTCCTGCGTAACCCCAACCTGGCTGCATTAATTGACAGCCACAAAAGGCAATGGACATGGATGCTGGGTGAGTAGCAGTGCCTTCACACAATACAATCACACATAACCAATTGAATGTCATTTGCAGGGCTGGTGGAACATCACTACTACTGATCAATACTTGGCCTGTCAACGCCTGGTACATGCAGGACATGCCCTCTCAAGCCGCAGATGACAACCACCCGCCCACAGGACTAGGCCCAGCAGGAATATGCAGCTGCATGACAGCCATGCATAATGGCCCAACAAGTAGCTCATGCAAGAACAGATGACAGGAACCACAATCATAGGGGCCACATACCTACACAGCCAATGCAGCAGTTCAACACTGCAGAATGAAAATGTATCACTGCCAGATACTGATGGCATGTACACTTCAAACTTTGTGAATCAATTGTGGCAGGAATGAAAAACCACAAACATGCAAAATAACAAATAATGCAGCAGGGCACTACTTGACTGCACAGCACACCACAGACCCAACACAGAAGACATGCACATTTGATGTCCTATCACATGCCATGTCTGGCACAATTTGCTTGTGAGTTGTGTGCACAGTCTATCTCTATGTGACAATCCACATGTACCAGCGTAGTACATCACACATCATTGAATTACTGGGAATGAATAACATGTTGCCCAAATGCAACATAACTGCATCAAGAGAGCATCCTTCAACAAGCATCCATGTAACATGATACACATCCACAATGGACTGCGACTGACATATGTGTCCTATGCCCTTACATGAGACTCTGGTTATCCCCATCTCCCATCGCTGATGACACATGTGCACAATCCATGCATGCTACAGGAGGTGGCCTACAATGAGGAACATGTCTGGACCAGGCTCTGCATTGAGTGTACCTTTGGCCTGCTGAAGGCAAGTTTCTTGTACATGCAGAGCACTGGAGAGGCCCTGGTGTACAGGCCAGATGAGTTGTTCCAGATATTTGTTGTTTGTTCCTCTGCCCCCAGATCTGGATATGCCACCCCCGGCAGACTATAGTCCACTGTCTGCAGATGCAGTGCTGCTGCACATTGAGCGTGAGGGAGCCAGGGATGGACGTTTGTTGTGGCAAGAACCAATAGAACATTTGTTCTGGACACATTACTTTTCACATACATCACATTTGAGTAGATACACACAATTTTACCAAACCAGATTAACACAATATTGTCCTTGCATTTCTTCCAGTGAATGTATTTTTTAATGATCAACTGTGGTGAGCACCCATCCCCAACAGCCTTGCCACCCACCTCCCGAATCCCCAACAGCCCATTCCACCCACCTCCTGTGAGAAACCAGCAGACCTCGAGAATGCTACCATGGTTAGTTACCTGTGTACACGGGGGCAATGAGATATACCCTAAAATCCCTGTGTACATTAGCATCAGGGGCGAGTCATGTTTAATATCCTCAGCCATCATTCCTGGGCTCCCTGAGGAAGTCATTGTGGGTCGGGATTTCCATACATTGTCCACTCTTTTGCAGGAACCACCACCTCCATATAGAGAGTTTTCACCCCAGGACTGCTGGCACTCTAATGATTATTCCCAAAACTCTCCAATTCGGGATTGGGAAAAGACAGAATCCTGTGAACCTCCCACCTGGTATAAAGAATCCATAAAACCAAAGGCAACCCCTGGAGACCAGTTTGTTGATTGTTTTCGAGAGATCAACAAATCCACGTCGTCTCTACCTACACAGTCAAACAAAGAAATTGGTGGAATATGCAAAAGTCTTTGGATATATCTTATCCCTGTTCTTTTTCAGGTCTTAACGATAAAGAACCTGGACAAACACCAGTCATATCCACCTCGCATAGGGGAAGGGTATGTGAAAAACCAGAAGGTGTCTCATCCGTGAGTCCCCAGGGATCTGTCATCCAGGTGGCCAGGACACGCCATTACATTTGTATCCAGTTCCTGGGGTGGACTAATGCAGGAGGATCATCTGCATGAGGGGTCTTTAAGGAGTGGTAGTGGGAGTGGGAAGACAGATGGTTAGACATAGTATCCCCTTCCCTATAACACCTTTTCCCCATCCTACCAGGTAAATGGTCTAAAACCTGAGCTGTATACCTGACATGCCCCAACACAAGGGTCAGGCAGAATCAGGCAATTACTGATCATTGCACACACCTGACTTCCATCACACTTCCCCACACAGATAAAAGGCGGCGCACAAAAGCTCATTCTGAGAAAGGCAAAACACACGAATATGCAGCAGTTCCAAGATGGCAGTTTAATACGAGGAGAAAGACGGCAAGATCAGAGAGCGTTGCAAGGAGGGAAGTGCCCTTGACCTTTCCAGAGGAAAAAATGCTACTTTCACAAGCCTTCGAGAATAAGAAACATAAGACCTGGAATTAAAGCTGAAGAAATGTGCAGTGTGTGTCAGAGGTGTCCATAGCCTAGGCGAGAAGGAGCGATTGCAGCTGATTGGCTCCTACAACAGCAGCACCAGTAAAGTCAGCACAGCCGGTGAGTTGGGGAGACTGATAGCAGACTGGTCTCTGTTAGAACCAAGTTTGCAAGCAGCAACGTTATGTGGAGCAATCTTAAGAGAACAGTGTGTGAAGTGTATGTGATGAGCGACGCAAATATAATTGAACATCCAAGGAGTGGCTGAACTTTTGAAACCAAGATAGATAACATATACAGAGTAGTCCGGCACCACGTGGGTGCTCATTTAAAGGTCTCTGTTAGGTAGCAACTGAGAGGTGGCGAATGTAAATTGTGAATTGTTGAATTGAAGTGGTCCTGCAATGGGTCAAGCTAAATCCCATGCACATTTGAAAGTGTTCGATAGCTAATACAAACTGCAATTCTCATGAACCTGGCTGAAGGAGACTGTTTGTGTAAGAGGAAGGATCTGAACCTGGCTGAGGGGCATCCGGGGTGAACCGTGAGTCACCCGAGAAAGGATATTCTCTGAACATTGGAGATGTGGCTTCTGAGTCTGGAAGAGGGGGATACAAAGTAACGATTGTGGTATAAAAAGGGTTCTGAGCCCAGCTGAGGGGAATCCACGGTGAAGAGTGAATCACCTAACTTAAGTACTTGTAAGAGGGAAGGAACTTTTCATTTGTTTTGACACATCAGGTCCCCAGAATCAAGAGACTTTGATCATTTAGGAGATTTGGACACAGAAGGACCTGATGCTGGTAATGGAACTGTATCCTCATGCCAAAGAAGCCCAAGACTGTGCTATGCTCGAGTGAACCACCTTGTCCCATGCTGAAAATGTGGGGAAGGGAGGCCAACAGCCTGAACATCCTGACCTATCATTTTGTGAACACTTCTTTCTTTTTCATGAACACTACCCCACACTATTTGTATTTAAAGGTAAGGATTGGCAATAGTTTTTTTTTTAGTATAGGTCCTTTTAGTTTGACGAGACTCCACTAGGGCTGCTTTATTATTATTTGATGGCTGTAGCTTGCTCCCATCTGTTGATTTAGGATTAGATAGGCGTTTATCACACTCTAGTTAAAGTTCAATCAACACACTTGAACTGTGGTCACTTGTGTCTCTCTTACTATTGATACCATGGCTTTCTTGCACTCCCCAATCCCCAGAAGCCCTTGCCACCCAACTCCCCAATCCCCAACCGCCTATGCCACCCACCAACGCAATCCCAAACAACCCATGTCACCTATCTCTCCAGTCCCCAACAGCCCTTGCCACCCACCTTTCCAATCCCCAACAGCCCTTGCCACCCACTTTCCCAATCCTTAACAGGTTTGCCACCCACTTCCCTTGAGCCCAGTGAAACAGTGTCATGTCACTTAATGTCACTTTCATGGTGTCTTGTCCTTTTGACGGCTGCTCAGGCACTGTATGGGCCAGTTTGTGCAATGAGGACCACCTTGGGGTCCCAGACAATAACCCGCCCATCGTGGTGATAGAGGTGGAATGCTCAGATTCTTACCCTAGATGTGTTGCATGCATGCAATCAGCAAAGGCTGATATGCCCTCTGTGTGCTCCCTCATGCTCTGTACCATAGATGTGATGGCAGAAGTTGCCATGGGCAGCTGCCGGCACTGGTGGTTCAAGGACCTTGCAATCCTCCTTGACCATCCCTGGACACTGGGCCTCATTACGAATATGGCGGTAACGGTACCAGTGCTAACACCCTCCCCATTCCCATTGAGCCCTATGGGGCTCAATGGGGATTGGGAGTCCCTTATTACCGGCACCCGCAAATGGGCAATTACTGGGTCCGCCAAACTCGCCATGACTTGGTAATTACCCATTTGCGGGTGCTGGAAGAAAATGGGTGCTTGTGGCAGCCGTGGCTGTACTACAGGCACGGCTACCGCTAGCCTCGTAATGAGGACCACTGTCTCTGATTACCAGTCAGTTCTGCACCTTCAGCTCTGCATGGTTCTCTATAGTGACCTGGCACTATGCCATGGCATACAGTTTCGCCAAAATTGCAAAATTGCAGCCAGTGAGTGCTGTAGCACAAACTGTCAACCTTATAGAGGGCCAGGGCTGAAGAAAGGTGACCTGAAGCCGGTGTCATCCTCCTCATCTTTTGGAGTGCCATCAGTCCCTGTGTCTGGCTCAGCCTGGTGCTGGTGCTGCTAATGGCTGTCTGCCACAGGCGGCGAAAGGGTATCAGGGGGCAGATGGGTGGGTGCAGGTGTAAGAGTGGCACCATGTTCCTCCTTGCGGATGGATCTTCACAGGGCCTGCTTTGGTGTGGGAGTCACAGCTGCTGGGTTTGCTGCACCTGCAACAGCATGTGTAATGCCTGTTGTGGCATGTGCAAAGCTGGTGGGGGGGCCACGGCACACATATGGGGACAGTGGCTGTCTCCACACTTTGCATGGCTGACTTGGGGCTGGAGTCATGTGGCTCTGGTGCCCCCCTCCTGTTCTTCCTCCTACTACTCCCATGGATGGCCTGTGCAGGGGGTGGAGGGAGATGCGCTGCTAGCAGTGGAGGCCTTCTGGTCAGTGGAGGACCCCGCTTCTCCAGCCTGAACTTGTTGGGTGGATAATAACGTCCGGTCAGCCATCATGCATACTAATAGGTGGGCTAGCGAGACACTTTTGCAACATGAAATATGGCCATCTTGCACACATGTTTGATGGGTATTGTCGGTTTCAGGTCAATGAGTACACCTAATGCAAGGTTTGTGTAGTGTCTGCTGAAGGTGTACACAGCACATGCATGGGTGCATTGTATGTTGGCCTGCCAATTAGGCTTGTTGTTGTGGTGGCACAGGGGGTTCACTTTGCAACTGGACTTTCACAGCACACATGGGTGCTTCTCATAGTTCCATGGATTCATATGCACATTTCTCCTATGGTGCATGTGCATTAAAACAGTGTCCCATCTTCTCTGTCACATGCATGTAGTCTCTGTGCCGTTGTACAGATCATTATGTGGTTGCCCATTCGCTTGATCATTGTGCTCTTCTGTGCTGGGGGGCACATGCTTTTGGACAGTACATTCACATGGACATGGGAACTGAATACTCACTGGCATCCCCTTGGCTGCTTGCTCCAACTTCGGTGCTGCCAATCCGCTCTATCCCTTCCATGTGGTGGACTGACCTGGCCTTTTTCTCACATGGAGTCAGGTCGAGGGGTTCCTCAGTGCCGCCTCCTGTGTTGGATGTCTCTCGCCTTGGTTTGGCAATGAGGCTGCTGACCCTCGCCTTTATGTCGTTCCAACTTTTGCAGCAGTCTTCCCTGTCCCGTGGGGCAATGCTCACTTCCCAGACCCTCTATCCCTTCCATGTGGAAGAATGAGCTGGCCTTTTCCTCACATGAAGTCAGGGCGAGGGGTTCCACGGTGCCACCTCCTGTGGCAGATGTTTCTCGCCTGTGCTTGGTGATAAGGCTGCTGAACCTGGCCTTCAGATCATTCCACCTCTTGCGGTAATCTTCACTGTCCCATGGGGCAATGCCACTGCCATGACATCATGAATGCTCGCCCATACGGCAGCCTTTCTCTGGCCAGAGGTCCTCCACTGTCTGCTTCCACACAGCTCACCTGCATGAACAACAACCTCATCCACCAGTACCTGTAATTCACCCTCACACGATTTGTGCTTCTGCAGCTTCATCTCCAGCACCTTCACTTTACCCTTTTCCTCTGGCATGTTCCTACCAACTCTTGTCTCTGGATTGCACCATGAAATGGGAGATTCAGGGTGGATTGGAGTTTTAAAGATGGCCTCCGGCATGCTTCGTGTTCTGCTGATGATACTATGTTTGCTAGCGCTAAATCCGCTGGCTGCAATTCCGCTGGCGGAATTAGCACTGAATGTAGTGACGGTAACTGTAATTCCGCTGATGCTGGGTGGGATTACAGTCCAAACTCATTTATGGCGGTAATTCCACCAGACGGAATTACTGTTACCGCCAATGGTGTGTGCTTGCTCCCGACAAGTTGTAATATTGCGGTAATTCCACCACACACCACAGCAGTAACAGTCATTCTGTCAAGGCACAATTACCACCGTACTCATAATGAGGCCCTTCATCTGGTACCAATTCTGCTCTAGATTTTTTTACTTACGTATGAGTTTGGCTTTGCGCCAAAGTACATGTTTATATATATCACGTAAAAAACTTTGCTAAAGGGATGTTATGGTTACATTTCTCTAATAAAACCCTTTTAAATTCATAGAAAATAACTGCAGTGCAAAATCGAAAAACCAAATAAAGTTACCACTTATGATAAGCCATGCAACCATAACCCACGCCCCCAGGACATCAAAGATGACATCACAAATGAAGTAACTTAACCAAAAGTTAACCTGGTTGCAGCTTAAATCACTTATCGGCGCAGTATAACAAAAAATATCATATCATATATCATATCATATCATAACATCCTTTTAACAACGTTTCTTTTCACTGGATTTCACAGTTTTTAATTAGTGCATAACTTGACCATAATGTCTCTTTAACAAAGTTGTTTCACTGAATGGCAATGGTTTTTATAACAAAAGAAGTTTCATGATGTTCTAGCACTGTATATAAGATATTAATAATTCCACTTGTAACATATATTAAAGAAAGATGAGTCTCCATTAACAAACATATTTTTTGCGGCGCATATTGACGTGTGTCACTTTGAGCAGTACATGTTGGTGATGCAAGCAATGGGTGAATTGCCTAGGTCATGAGGCTCAACCATAACCCTGGCCACACAAATTCACATGAAACAGCTGCTTGGCCTAGGCTACATCCTGGTGCAGTTACTATACGATAATGAGACTGAGAGCCATTGTCCACGGCTTGCACTGTAGCACGTGGGTACAAAACCTGGGGCATGGGCTTCAGAGATGTTGCTGGTGCTGCAAAGCAACTCATAGTAGAGATTGGGCCTGGCCTGCAACCCGGCCCAGGGCGAGTATAGCCCAATTGCAGGAGTGTGTCCTCTGTCCATGACTTGAGGCCAAGCCCACTGGCCTCCCTTCCTGGGCCATGAGATTAAGCCATGTTGCCTGCCTCACGAATCAACCCACAGTAAACACTGGCCATGACCTGTAGTCTGCCCCAGTGGCCACTATTCCTAAATAATAGGGCTGTGGGCCACTGTTCATGGTTTGCTTCCATAGGCAGTAGCCAACATCAATGGGTCATGGGCTTCAACCATGTTGTAGGCCCGGCTAGCCATCTTAGAGAAGACACTGGACATTGCCGGAGGTCCAGTCCAGTGCTTACTTTAGGCCCCTAGACATTGCCCTGGTGGTCATAGGCAGTGGGCAATTTGTTCAGGGCATGGCCTCAGGCACCACAGTTATATAATTATTTTTTGGTACCTACATTTTGTCAGTTATCAAAAAATAAAACACTGGATCGATTAACATATTATTTGCAAAAATACGCTTTCAGCACTTGGCCAAAGTTTTTTGTGCAAGCCTGGCGCAAAACCGTCCAGGGGTTTTGGTTGTAGCCGCAAGAAACCTTTTTTCCCCATTAAAGTCTATCCGTTATTTTACTTTGTTCCCCTTGATGAAATTGCACCAACCTTTGTTTTCAAAGTTTTGTGTGGATTCATAAAGCGTTGCAAAACTTATAAGCCACCCAAAAACTGCACTTTCTATGGGGAAGCCAACTTAACGATAACTATCATTGACCCTGTAATTTTGAGATCCCTTTCCAGTGGGAACTACTACACATCTTTTAATAAATCCCCCTTCTGTTAAGACAAAAACATGACAAGATAAAAAACGGTTTAAATATTGCAAATACAACAATACATATCAGTTACCACCCCCTGTTTAAACCAGTAATAACTGTGGCAAACAATGTATTAAACAATATGTCAGTCTACATAGGTATTTGAATAGACATATGAAAAAATGCAAACATTCACTCTAGAGCTGGATGCTCTCCTTTGCTTTCGGGTGATCTCGTTGCTTATAAAGAAACTGTGTCTGCCCAGAAGTGAAATTAAGTTGTAAGATCAAATGTTTCTTGAGAGAAAAAAATATTCTTTGAGACCCAATAGGTAATACAAAAATGATTTATTCAAAAACTAGAAAACACAAATTTTTCTCTTTCCGTGTGTTTTCTCTACAACACAATAGTGGAAAAACAAAATATATTCTTATCTTTAGAAATTGTTGTCCCTATGCTCATTATTGGGCTATATTGTTTCCTCGTGCCCTGTATAGTGTGTCTTTGTGTCCTCTACGCGGGTTTCACCACCACAATGTGGCTCCTCAGGAGGAACTATCTCTTTAATCTCAGTTTCTAATAATGTGCAGAATCATTGGTAGATCAGCTGAACAAAACGGTGTCATAAATTGCAACAAGTGCATCTATAGATGCAAATTTCAATCTGAAGAAATGGAAAACAAAAAATAAAAACACTGTAAATCTGGTGAAATCTCATTGGGATATGTACCATTGAGATTGCCAAAAGGTTTCTCCATTAGACATTAAGGAATACTCAGATATGAGTTTCCAAGCAGAAATTCCATTTTCCCTGCCTTTATGATGTGGGTAATTTAAAAATGTAGCCTGAGATGTCCCAAATTGTTTAGCTAGGTCCATATAATATTGCTGATTTCTAAAGGGAAGAGAAAAATACAAAAAGAAAAATGTTTCAAAATAAAGTCACCAATCTGAACCATTAAGTATGGAAAAGGTGATAATGGATGCGATAAGTGATCATTGGGTATCTTTGTGATTTTCATCTGGTGCTATTGCCACCATGTCTTGTAGCCCTAAATCTAAATTCATACCACAATAACCATCAGATAATGCCATAGACTAATTCAAGAAGGCAGTCACAGAAGATTTCAGATGTGCATCAATGGAACTAACAAACATCTCAAATACAATCTCACAGATGCTGAGAGGGAGGCCACCAAAGAACCTAAAAACAACAA
Organism: Ambystoma mexicanum; assembly: GCF_040938575.1. NCBI lineage: Eukaryota > Metazoa > Chordata > Amphibia > Caudata > Ambystomatidae > Ambystoma > Ambystoma mexicanum. Next base: position 1,002,790,120 of record NC_090928.1, read on the forward strand.
TTTATTTATTTATTTTATACTTTAATGTGATATAGAATGAAAGAAAATTCAAACTTTACACATAATAGACAATTATTCATTGATAGCAATAAAAGCAATTGGCGAATAATGATCAACAAAATAAATTTAAAATTGAAATAAACAGATAATCATATATCAGATGTCGAATAAAGCATAAGCAGTATTATTATCATCTTTACCCCAAATGCTGGACGAACTTATACATATTGTGCAAAAATATACAAATTTACAGGAATGCTCACAACAAAATCATGTATTGAACAAAATTTAAAGTATGCCAACAACAAATCCCATGATGGCATAATTTTTCATCACATTAAGATGCACACATTTGTTAAATGACTCCAATCAAGCAATCCCACTAAGTCAGATGCCCAAGGGAAGCCCGTATTTATATATTTTTATGGCAAGTTATAATCTGGAAGATGAGCCCTTGTATAACGCCCCTCTCTTTGAATCCCCCTGACTCCACTGAGCTAAGAAGTAGGTTTGTTTTGCAATTTAAAAGGTTTATTTGAAAAATCAAACAATACATATATATCACACTTTTTATAAATAAATTGATAATGGGTAGCACACTTGTGAATATGAGCAGCAATCAGCAATAGGTAATCCTACAATAGCACAGTTCTGGTGACTTATGACTAGGAACAGGGGAATAAGGTATCAGAGAATGCTTTATGGTTTCAAGGAGATGCAAAGATGAATAAAAGACAGTACAGAAATAAACTTGATATGATTTCAGCAAAAGATAATATGATCACTTTTTCTCGGACAATTCACTCCCCCCCTATGCAATGTAAGGAGATGGAAGTAACACACACAGTCTTCAGGAATACAATCACATTACAATACGAAATTCAGTTCCCCCCTAGCAAGCTGATGGCACAAGGGATGATTTTAAACACAGGTGAAATACTTTAAAATGTGGTGGCAACAAAGTGAAAAATATACTCAAATTGCTTTAAATTTCATTCCTAGGACAAACGGTTCCGGAGATACGGACGATTTTGTGAAGGTAGATTCTCGAAATTAAAATAAAGCTCAGAATGACAAATGACAGTTTTGCAGCTTTAGAATGACAAAATGACACAATTTCCAGGATGCAGTTCTCAATAGGTTAAAATAGTTTGAATTAGATTATTTTAAACTAAGAGATTGGGTTTGCACAGTTCTGGCTGAGTACTCACACTATATTTTGGACAGGAATGTCACTTTGTCACGGATTGGGTCAGGATTGGCTGCGGTTCTCTCGCCACTTGGTACTGGTTCTGCGCACAGCGATCTGGGTCAGCTCTGCTCTGCTGGTCTGGTCTGGCACTCAGCACTGTACGGATCTCTGGACCTCTGGTCTCTCTGGATACAGCACTGCTTTCTGGGTCTGCTACCGGTTCTGGCAAAGGTTATTGGCAAAGAATTCAAACAGCTCGCCCGGCTGTGAATAGTTTGGTTAGGTTTTGAGGCCTGCTGAAGAGAACTCAGCTTGTGGGTTAGGCCTTTGCTTTATGTTCTGGAGCCAGAGTTTTAGTCTCTGTCTTGCTGGAGTCAGTCCGGATCTCTGGATGTGAAGTCGTCTGTCAGCGTGCTCCGCAAGGAAATGGAAATTGAATGTCCCTACCTGTCCTGCACAGTCTCCTTTTATGTGTTTAGAAAGTGGGTGGGTCGGCTCACTCTGAATGCCCAACCCTCTCAACTTATCATTGGCCAGTTCCTCCTCTCTCCCTTGATTGGGGGTACTGACTTGTGAGTCAGAGTGATGCTGCCATTTACAATCTATTGAAGAAACGCCCCTTTGCTTTTGCTTTAGAAATCATTCTCATAACTAAACATATTTCCCAAACGCACAAGTGGTTGACATTACATGTACAGATTGCAGATGACTTAAGGTACATTCTGGCCCAACTCTGATCTTCCTGGGGGCTTGCATTCAAAAATGCCAACTTATTTTCGTTCTTAGTTGGTTTACCAATGTTAAATCTTTACCAAAAATTACACAAATGTACACCCCCCTTCTACACATATTCCAGTAATTTACTAGGTCTCTAGCATAAGCACAGTGTCTGCAGTATTAATAATTAGCTGGGCTCGGTCCTAGAACACCGCACAAATTGGAGTTTGGTCTCAAATCGTGAGGACCTTTTTTCCATTTTGTGGACCCCCAAATTGCACATTTCTGTGAGCTTAATACAAGATTTTATAAGCAATTTAACCAAACATACATTTGCTGCAATATGAATTCACACTCCAGTCTGGTTCGCCCCTAGGAACTGGGAGAGACAGGGATCACATGTCTCTCCTACCAGGCAGAGCTCTGTTTACAGTCAACACCCAAATCAGCATATCCTATTCAATGGAAAGAGTCTATTATGTCGGCTGAGGTCAGCAGGCCAGGCGGCCACTCTGCATTTGGTTAGCATGTCCATGTGATCTCCTGGGCTGTTGCTGGTAAGGGCTGGTGTGAATGCTTCCCATGGACAGAGGCCCTTTGAACTGTTAATTGAATCAGCCTGCCTCCTGGGAACAAACCTTTGAAGTCCCAGTTAGCTCAGGATCCTCTTGCATTCGTGAGATACAGTTCTGTCTGAATTTAGACCGCTAGCGCCGGCTTGTGTCCAAAGCTGGTACTGCACCCATTTTTTTAGGAGTTGTCTTGAATTTGACAGGAGGATTTTGCTTGACAGCTCTAATCCTTGCTGCCATTGTTTTGATGGGCATCCTTACAGTAGAGTGGTGATGTGGAACCCCCCACAAGAGGGTTGAATCTTTAGAATGGTCTTGTGCCCATGATTTTAGCAACTTTTTGACATCAATTAAAAACGGATTTTGAACAAAGGGTCTCCTGTATTAGCTATCTTGCAATGTTTGAAATGGATATTTTGAGCTTGCACTTCAGAGAAACAGAGGTGATTTCAAGGCGCTTTTGATCTAACATGCACTGCTATTTTTCCTTTGGCACCACCTTTCACCCCTGGCGCTTCCGGTCCATCACGCTTGCACTGGTGGGTGGCAGGTTAGGCGACCATTTTGGTGTGCGCAAAACTGCGCGGTTCTCCTGGTTCTGTAATAGAATGATGGGCGGCGACAGCTCAATCCCCACATCTACCCAGTCTATTGATTTAGTTTTGTTCTGGGATAGAATGATGGGCGGCGACAGCTCATCCCCACATCTACCCAGTCTATTGATTCAGTTTTTGTTGTCGCCTAATAATTCAACATGGGTCAAACCCTTGACAAAATATTCAAATCAATAGGTCCAATTTTAATTACATTTTCAACCATATGTTATAGAGGGCTATAAACAAATATATGTTACATGTGTTTGTGCAGTATAGCCAAAATTACATTTCACAGATGGTTAGAGGATTATGAACAAACTCGCCAAGGTATTGTGTTATTGTGCTAGTTAATGTCTGACATTCCGTAAGAAGATGTTTGGCTGTCTCCAAGCATTCAGATAACTTACACAGACGACAGATTCGCTCAGGGACAGGAATGTTTTCCCTTGCTCCCAAATACCTCAGAGTAGGTAGTTGTTCCAACCTAAACAGAATGATAAAATGTCTGAGTCTTTTCGAAGGACAGAGGTTCAAATATGCTTGGGGCTTCATATAGGTGTACAATCTATATTTAAAAAATGGATAGCACTTTAGAGTACTCAGATGTGCGAAGTTCTCAAGCTAATCCCATAGTTCCACCCTTTTCCCAAGTGCATTTTGAACTTCGTTAGTATAGGCTGACCCTCTATGTATCCAACCTATGTCAGAGAGAAATGTTGACATTAATTTGAATGGGGGTGAAGTGGTATGATTTTTAACCACTTTCTGATGTCACACAGACAATAAGGTATTTGAGCAACCCCTAATCATCTTAAGATAGAATCTGGCTCTCTTTTTGAGTACAATTGCTTTTTAATGATGGGAGACCCATTTCTAGTCTTATCAGAGCCATTGGCACTCCTGGGGACAAACCTAATATCCGATGCCAGAATTTGCCTTCCAGCACTTGGAGCCAAGATAAGTCAAAAGAGAAAAGGGCCTCAAGACCATAGGTAATCATGGGTACAAACACTTGGATGTAAAGGTGCCGTGCCCCCCAAAGCGTATAGCTCCCCTGCTTGTTTGAGAATGCAGCAATCAGTGCAGTAACTTGTGCTGCCCTGATTTTGCGTCCATATCTGCAGAAGCGGTAACCACCCTTAGGCTCAATTTCAATTCCGAGGTAACGATAGGAGGGTGCATAAGATATATTTATTTTACCCACCACCAAGTTAACTCAGGATGCTCTTTTCCCAGTGAATCTGAGCACTTTGGTCTTGCCTAGGTTGATAGTTAGTCCATTAAGACTAGCATATTCCCATAGAGTGGTAGCGGAGCGCCAAAGCCCACTAATGGTGTTATCATATACTACCAGATCATCGGCGTATGCTAGTACAATACAGGTGCCTCACCAATTTTCAGTGGACAATTGTCAATTTCAGCTAATACTGCTGGAATGTCATATACATAGAGGTTGTAAATCAGGGGTGCGGTGACACATCCCTGTTTTACCCCTCTATTTTGGGACACCTTTATGGTCGTGTTGCCCTCTTGATTTAGCCTAAGACGGGCCGTATTGTTTTGGTGCAAGAGTCTCAGATAGTACAAGAGACCTCCCGGACATCCCATTGATTCAAGTTTCAGCCACAGTCTGTCTCTAGGGATGGAATCAAATGCAGACTTAAAGTCAATGTATAAAGCATACGGGGGGGCTGCCCCTTGGTCAGAGCCTGTGTGCGAAATATGTCCATCACCATTAGATTGTGTGAAGTAGAGAAATCCGGCCGAAATCCACACTGAAATTTGCTGAGTATGTTGGCCTCGTCTACCCATTTCTGGACTTCATCTAACAATAATGAAGCAAAAAGTTTACCTGTTACATCCAGCATAGAGAGAAGCCTATAGTTGTTGGGATCGGCAGGGTTACCATTCTTGAAAATAGGAATAAGAATAGCTGTTTGCCAGGATTGAGGGATTCTCCCCTGTGCTAAGATCTTTTCAAAAAGAACGGAGAATAACTCCACCCAATATTCAGGGTAGTTCAGGATTACCACATTAGCCAGCCCATTAGGGCCAGGGGCTCTTGAGGATTTAAGAGCTTTTATTTTGTTCAGAATGATCTCAGGGGATACTTCAAAAGGCGAAAAAATATGAGCCTTATTCAAGGATGTATTAAGCAACTTGGGTTCACCTGCATTACGTCCTTCTCAGAATTTTATCCAAACGTCCTCACTAATAGGATTGTCTAATTGGGCTTTGCCATTCTCCCTAGTCTCATTCAGTAGAGACCAGATACTGCGAGAGTTCCTAGAACAGATAGTCTGCACTAGCCTTTTATAGGCGCTATTTCTATCAGCCTTTCTTATATGCTTAATGCTGGTTCTGTAACAATTTTTGGTCGCAGTAAAGGGCTGCTGGTAAGTTCAAGGTCCTAATGCTACGAATTTCAGCTCTCAACCCTCTCTTGGCATCTCTAATTCCTTTGTTATAGGGGCGACTAAAGCCCTCTGTTCTTATCATGTAGCCCATTTTGGCCACAGCGTGTTTACCCGAGAATGCCAGAATCCATTCTTCAATGGCATTAATGGTCATGATGTTAAAGTCCAGAGAGCCGACAAAAGAGGGGCATTTGAGGGCTTCCGTCGCTGACCGGATATTCTTTTCCGACCATATAATTCTTGACCCTGAACTATTGATGTTGATACTACCAATATTCAATGTGGGAGTGGTGCGGCTAGGTGATCTTAAGGAACATTGGAGCATCGCATGGTCACTCCAGTTGTTATTGATCACTTTCATATCGGCAACTTTCGATTGCATTTCGGGGCACATAAATATGTAATCCAAAGTGCTGGAAACTAACCCATTTGTCCAGGTATTGCAGCCGTTAATCATCTCAAGATCCTAATAAGTGAACAATTGTAACCAGCCCAGCACCTCTGCCTCCCTTTTCTCATGGATCATTAGGCATGTTGTGCTGAGATTCGGATTAAACGATGTGTAACCCTCGCCTGTCATGTGGCAGTTGAAGTCCCCCATGACCACCACTGCCACATTACCAGGTTTCATTGTCCAAGATGACATTAGGTCCTGAGGTGCTTCTTGTAGGGATTCTCTAATGAGTGCTCCTGGTGGATTATAAAGGTTAACAAGGAGAAACCTATTAGAGCAATTTTCCTCTTCATATTCAACCTCTACTGCCATGAAGTAATCCTCAACATTACAATGAACCCGATGAGAGACCACCGTGTTTACCACCCCAATGAGTAGACCACCAAAGAGGCGGCCCCTTATACCCCGTTTTACAAAAGATTGATACAGAACAAATCCAGCCCATAGCAGAGTATCCATTGCCCAGGTCTCTTGAAGACAAATACAACTATGTTTGGACAAAAGATCAACGGAACCATCCGATCTCAGTAAGTGGGCAAAGCCTCTGCAGTTCCACGTAAGAAGGGAAAAGCCTCAATGATTGTGTAAAACCCCCGGGAGGGATTCCATCAGCCATTTTAGGATTTGTTGTACTTCAGCAAGTTCAAGATTTTTCACTTCAATTGGCTTAAGACAATTAGACACGGGGACTGGAACTGCAATAACATCAGAGCCAATGTTCGTATCCATTTCATTTATGTGCACATCAATGTCGACGTCAACGGTCTTGAGTTCCTCTTTGTATTTCCTGATCAACCGCGCTGTCGACAGAAAGGTACAATGTAAGGCAGAGACGTTGGAATTAGGGCCTATTAAAGGCTCTATGAACAAAAACTCGTCAGAATTCAATACTCGAAGTTGGGGAATGCAATAAAATCTGACTAATAGCTTAGATCGCGCAAGCCAAGTATGTTTATCGCTCTGATATAAGTTCTTAATAAAGCAGATGCGATTCTCGTTGATGTCTTTAGAGTCATTCCCCAGTTCCGGAAGCACAGGTGCCGGTAAGTTTCCCTCCTGCGCAGCTGCTGATGCTTGCTCAAAGCATACTGGTAAGCTAAGTTCTAGATCTGGGTCCAAGTCTTTCAAAAGATCCTCATCAGAGACCGGACTAGTGGTTTTTTCTTCCGGCACGAGCCAGCCAGAGATGGAACCTTTAGTCGCTGGCACCCGTGCTGCTGATCTAGCTAGTCTCTTCTTGGCTTTTTTCGTACGTATATCCAGCCTTGTCTGTGGCACAGCAATAGGCGCTAGGGCGCTTGCTTTGGATTTTTTATTTTTAAGCGCCTTCCTCGCCAATCTACGTTGCTTCTGTGGGAAGAAAACATAGGGACTTTGTACCATCTCAAGGTCCCCAACATTCTCCTGGGTTACTTCATGGATTCCAGTACTGATGACAGGTTCTGATGGCTCAGCTACAACTTCTTCCACATTATCCTGGTCATCGCTTTCTTCAACGATGTGCAGAAAGGTTAGCTTCTGCCTCTTCACAGAGACGGTGCTTCTGTTCTAACGCCATGGTAAGGATATTAGTATTAGTCGGAATGCGGCCTGACATTTGCAGCAAGATCTTAAGCGCACATTGTAGAGCAGCAACTGATGATTGGAGCTCAGCAATCTCAGTTGAGCCAGAGTGTTGACAATCCAAATCATCATCCTGTTTGTCTGGTGCATCCTCCATAGATGCCATTGCTAAATTAGGGGAAGCAGACAATCGTCCACTGCTTCCGATGCAGTTGTGTAGGCCAGGAGGAGTGCTCATGTTACTAATGCTGTGGGGTAATGAACCACTAGCTATCGTCAGTGGTGTTTGTGATGACATCCCTCTCTGAATATTTAGGCACAGATCCAAGAGAGAATTGTTGTCAATATCATCAAAATTGGTAGTATTCAATGTAATGCTACCACTAGGGCCAGGGACTACGGTCTCCTCAATGGTGGCTGAGTTTATTTCCGGAAGTGGGTTTACTGGAAAGAACTCAGTGATAGCACCTTGGTCCACCGGCTTGGCGTATTTCGCATTCTTCTTAGGTTTAACAACCTTCATATAAGTCTCCATGTTCTCCTTAGAGGGTAGAGTCTTCGTTTTCCGCAGGTTGTAGTTCGAATAGGAGGACCTTTTCCCCTCCTGCATCTCAGCGAAAGGTAAATAGTCAAGGTCCACCAGAGTTACATACTCAAAAGACGAAAAACTCTCCAATATTGGGAAGGATGATAAATAATAAAGTTATTATTCCCTTAGACCCCCAAAGGGGTAAAGGGGGATAAACCACAATCCTCACACGATGTCCAGGTAGTTCCTCTCTCCTGGGGGCCAAAGGGTTAATGGAGAAACAAAATGCCAAGGTGCCTAGGATCAAAGGCCTAAGCCCGCAGTCTCCTGGGCATATAGCTTTGAGACCAGTTTAACTGTAATAGATGACAATATCCACCCTGCTCTAGTGCAGTAGCATGGAACCGTGATGCGAGTACAGGGTCCCACACTCCTCCCACTCAAGCCAAAGATAATGATGGTTATACACAGCAGAGGGACAATAGGAAATCAGGGCACTTGACAAGTATGTAGTGTTGTCAAGCTTGACACTATGATTGTTCTACGCTAATGGGCAAATGCACAGCGTCCACAGAGCCACAGTAAACTAGGAGTGAGAAGTAGGGCAAAAAGTAGAGAGGATGAGAAGCAGCCCAAGGGAGGTTGCTCCAGCTCTCCACTCACCTCCCAAACAGCGGCAAGCCGTCCCCGTGCAGGAGAAGAGGCACACGTCAATGTTGAGCCAGTGCCATGTTATGCTGTGTTATGGCGAGTCCGTGCTTGGAGCCGCACCAGTCAGGTCCGCGATCGCAGTCGTCCCCAAGCCTGGCCCCTCGTGAGCGTCCGATGACACAGAGGGACACGCCGGCTAGAAAAACAACAATAACATGTTCACCAAATTTGCATACAAAGGAGGAAAGATATGAATTATGAACAAACAAGACTATATTAATGAGGCCAAAACTCATTTTAGCCGATTTACCAATGTTTCTGCACATTATTAGAAACTGAGATTAAAGAGGTATTTCCTCCTGGGGAGCCACATTGAGGTGGTGAAACATGTCTAGAGGACACAAAGACATACTAAACAGGACACAAGGAAACAATATAGCTCAATGATGAGCATAGGGACAACAATTTCTAAAGATAAGAATATGTTTTGATTTTCCACTATTGTTCTGTAAAGAAAAAAACACAGAAAGAGAAAAATATGTGTTCTGTAGTTTTTGAATAAATCATTTTTGTATTACTCATTGGGTCTCAAAGAATAATGTTTTTCTTTCAGGTGCTTAGTATTCCAAGAAACATTTGATTTTTCAACTTTATTTGAATAGGCATTTGTATAGGCATTATTGTCTAATAAAGTCCCAAACTCCAAACTGGCCCATATAAGTAAAAAGTAAAAAATAACCACTGTATTGACTGAAAAACTAAAAAACGTGAACCACATCAAAGGCAGCTGCCTTCTGCTGTGGAGGTCAGAAAGAAAAACTACATGGGATCAACAAAACTGAGAACATATTTGGCTTACATGTCTATTTACAGAACATAAGATAGTCCCCTCACCGCTCCCTCACTCTGTCTTGAATCACCAGTTATGCTGGATGTATTATCCCCAATGGGCAAGAAGGGGGATGTGGGGCTGTTTCCCTCTTTAATCTGCATCACCTTGTCACCTTGTGAATCACCTGTGTCTCCCTCTCCCCTGCTAACCACCTCTGTCTGCTCTCTCGCTCTCTCTCCTCTACATCTGCTCAGTTTTGCTGACTGGTTGCCTGCTTTACCTTCAAGCCTCACAGGTCCCAAGCTTTCGTCGCCAGTCTCCTGCACTTACCTCCGGGCCTTGCACTTGCCACAGTACTACTGCACTTCGGTTACAACCCATAAGAGTGGTGTCTCTCTGCACTTAATCCATGTTCTGACAGGACTAGGTGCACTTGGTCCCTATTGCTCCCTAACCCTGCGCACACTTCCTGTTCTGTGCACCTGCATGATCTGAATGTACCACGCCTAGTAATATTGTTTGTCTTGTTTCCCTTATGTCTTCCCCTCCCATCCATGGTTGCGCTTTGAAACACTTGTGTATAAGCACACAATAAATATACAATCAATCAATTAATGGGCCACCATGGGCCCTAGTGGCTTTTTCTTTATGGTGCACATTTGAATTTCTGAATTGTTTTCCCTAATGTGTTTTGCTACACAGATACAGTGTTCAGGGTGATACAGAGTTGCCCCACTGATGCCATTGACATGTGGTAAGCACCCCAGGACACTGGACCGTGGAGGCAGGTTGGCCGAGAGATAAGGTGGGCATCAGTCTTTTATGAGATCCAGTTTAGTGGGCCAGTTTTGGGACAGAGTTCCCTCTTGTTTTGATGCTTCTGGGAGGGTTCTGGAAAAGGAGCCTGGTGTGGGGTGTTGTTAAAATGAGGCAGAAGGCTTTGTTCTCTCCAACGCCCCATGAGCCTGGATTGATGTCTCTTTAGTTCAGCCCCAAAGTGTTCGGTCTCAATAGGGGTTGGGGGTGTAGGGTTGCTGCTCTACGTACTCTAAAATAGGCCCTCTGCTTCATGATGGAGCAAAGATATGCATTCTAAATATTGGTTACAATTTAAAAAGCCTTTAATGGAAAAGCACTAGAATGTGGTCGTTGCATTTTCAATAGGTGCATTGCCAGGGTAGACAGACAGATACTAATATTGCTAATATTCACAATCGTATCTCTTCAATTTTAACGTGTGATTGAAATGTTTATTTACTACTTTCGTGAAATCTTTGACTTGATCATATATTTCAAATTAGCAAATGCAGATTTGTATTGACCTCATCGCAGCTGATCAGAATGTGTAGAGCACAGTCAATACCATACTGTCTTCAAAGACAGGCAGAGAAACAGCATACAATTTCCAGGCAAGATTTCTTCCAACAACACTCTTACTCTGTGGGAAGCCATTTTTTTTGCTGCAACATGTTGTTTAAAACACGAAAGAGGAAGCTAAAACATGGAAAACATGTTAACTTTTTGTATACGGAAACTATTTACTTGTAAATGGCACCTAATGTATGTGCATGTTAAACCTGATTCATTCAACCAATTTTGCTATTAAAAGGTTTAACTTATGAAGACAATCTTGTTATTAAATACTATAAAATAAACCCCATTTAATTTGCTAATTCAGTATATCAGTTTACTTTAATCACTATTAAAGTAAAATGTTTTACTTCACTACCAAAACCTCAAAATATGCATTGATACTACTGACAGATACATGAATAACTGCATAGACTGAGGGAGGAGCTATTATCCCTTGGCTTGGGTTAAAGACACCTCCCCCCCACTAATGACCCTGGACTTAGGCTTCAGCCATAACTTGGCGGTGGGCCATTCCCACGATTATTACCCCTCCCTCCATCTATAAGGCTATACTGTCAGCCATGCTAGATTTGCAAATATTATATGTTCGTGTGTACACATTCTGGTCTAGGGATGATGTGGCTCGGTCTCATTTTAGGCAAATATGCCATCAGTGGGTTATCTTTCTGTTGATATCATTCTTTCTACACCTGCTCTCCCTTCCGTTGTTTGTGTCCCTCTACTTCCTGTAATATCTAAGAGTCCATTTAGTGTGATATAAAGGGCTTTTATACTACTTTTATCAAAAGAGATGGGAGGTCCTTATGACCCCCATTTAAAAAAATCAAATATTCTAACAGGCAGCTGCCCATCTCTTGCTAGCAAGCAAATCTGCCCCTCCGCTAACCGATCAGTAGCCAGTCGCTCTCCCAGCAATCATAATTACCTGACGGCACAGGCTATCTGCAAACATGAAACCAGCAGTATGTTGGATGGCAAAACCAGGCGAGTGTTGAATTAAACTGGTATCGAATTATACTTATTTAGCAGTCTAATTTTTTCATTTTAGCTTGTTTGATTGTGGACCACGCGAAGCTCAATCTTTCCAAACGTGCACATTTGTCTGGCTGCTTGTAAGCTGCTAAGGCCAAAGTAAGTTGTTATGTTATGGTGATTTATATGGCGCACCGCTACCACCCATACCACCCAAGGGCAGTCTCCAGGCGCTCACGTCACTCTAGAAGAGAGGAGGGCTGAGTGTGTTAGTGGGGATAGGATGATAGGATAGGTTCAGAACGAGGAGTAACTGGTATCTGTGAGAGTTGTTTGCATGTGGGAGTTGGTTGAGGAGGCCCTGTGTGTTGTAACCGTATGGGAAGGACTCAGTGCCTCAGATGTGTGCCATTGTTTGTGTTTTGGTGCATCTGTCCTGTGATGTCAAGGTGGATTGTGGTTGTGCGCAGTGATTATTTCTATCCATAAGGTGTCCAGTGTCGCTGATGGCTGTTAATGATTGACTATTGTGAGAGACTTGAAGGTGTCACACTTACTAATCCCCGGGGATCTGTCATCTAGGTGGCCAGGACAAGGACATCGCTATTAGATACAGTTCCTGGGGGTGGACCAGTGCAGGAGGATCACCTGGATGCGTGGTCCTCAGTGAGTAGAGGTGGGACACCGACTGGTGAGACGTGGTATCCCCTTCTTATAACACCTTTTTCCCCATCCTACCACGTAGAATAGTCAGACACTCTAATTAGCTCCCATTCCTTTTCTAACACAAACACGTTCTTAGACCAAGAAAGACAACAGACTAACACTTGAGCTGTTAGCCTGACATTTCCCAATATAAGGGTCAGGCAAAGTCAGGCAATTGTCCAGAACCACGCACACACCTGACTGACCTTTCCCTTCCCACTGGGATAAAAGGTGGAGCGCGAGAGCACACTACGAGCAAGGGAAAATGGCATGACGAGACAGCGATCCCAAGGCAGCAGTTCAATAGAAGGGGGAAAAAAGCATTGAGAACTGAAGGGGTTGATCTTGCCCTTTTCGATTCAGACCCAGGAAGGCTCCATCAAAGGAAACAGAAGACCAAAAACAATAGCCAGCATGTGTTGCAGCAAATGTCAACGGTACACAGAGTCCTCCTACACTGATAATCAGGGTAGGTAGAGACGATTGCTACCGTGGTACCATCCTTGACTCCAGAAACCAGACAGGCCAAGCGGTTCATCACAGCCGGTGAGTCAAAGGGAGGACCGATAAGAAACCAAACTGTGTTGAACGAAAGTTGCGAATGGCAAATTAAGGGGAAACCAGCTGCAGAGGGGTCCGGCACCTCGTGGGTGCTCACTATATAGACTCTGGTTGATTCCACTTTTGTTGAAACTGCCGATAGCAGAAGGCCCTAGGAGAGCCACAAGGAAAAGGTCAAAGTGTTCATGCATGGGTCTAGCAAAACCCCCTGTACAATCAAAAGTCTTTGACCGGCACATAATTGGAAAGCTAAGGGTGATGAATCCCGCATAGTGAGAAAGGAGAAGGAACTGTGTGGTTGGCAAGAGTGAACCCGACGTAGGGATGCTGACAGAAAGGGCCGAAGCATGATGCCATAATGAACATTGTGTTGACAAGAGTGAACCCGATGGAGGGATGTCCACAGTGGATTGTTTAAAAAGGCATTAAGACTTGTGAATGCGAAAAGAAAAGTCTTTTAGAATAAAAGCTGTAGTGAACCCTACGGGGAGAGGCTAAGATTCGAGAAAGGTCTGAGTGTGCAAGAGGGAGATCCAAGGGTGAAAAACCATCATCCAACAACCTGCAAATACCACAGGCAAAATCTTTTGAATAACATTCGAGAAGGGTCTGAGCCCAGAAGAGGGGGATCCAAGTGTGAAAAGCCATCACCCAACGACTCATCAATGCAGACGGTGAAATCTTGTGAATAAAAGCTGTTGTGAACCAGACAGAGGGAGGCTGCTATTCGAGAGGGATCTGAGCCCAGAAGAGGGGGATCAAGGGGTGAAAAGCCATCACCTACCATACATACAGAAAGGAACTATTTGTTTTGTTATTTTGAACCCATCAGATCCTCATCAGATCCTCAGAGGCAAGAGAATGTTTTTGTAGAAAATAGACTTAACCACTGAAGATCCTGATCCTGATACCTGAGAACGGAACTGTAGTCTCGTGCTGGGAAAGTTTGAGAGTGTGCTGCACTCAGGAGTTCTGCCTTGTCCTGTGCTCAAATCATGGGGAAGGGAGACCCCTGGCTATAACATCCTGACTTATCATTTGTGAACACTTCTTTCTTTCTTGTGAACACTATCCCACACAGGTGTGTTAATGTGCAGTGTGGCTAGCCAAGTCAAATGTAGTGGCATTGGTCATGTGGAGGAGCAGGAAGGGGAAGTGGTTTAGCAAGTCAGTTGATTTGGTGAAGCCTCCGGTGTGGGTCTTTGGATGCTGCTTAATGGTATCTAGCAACGTTCTTGGTTGCGGTTTGTTGGCCTAGCTCGCCTCCTCTCTAGGTCGGGAGGATAGCTCAGGGGCAATGTGCTAACCTTGGCAGCAAGATGACGCAGAGCAACACAGGTTTGATCCCCGGGTCCGCGCTTAGAAACCTCTGGGTATTAAACGTGTTATATATAACCACTTAAAATTACAATTATAAAAAGGTCAGGGGGATGATTTCCCTGCAGGATATGGTGGCAGGGGGTTGGTTGTCCCTTGTGTTTTCCTGGTTACTCGTTCCGGTTTGTCGTGGCCATTGGGTGCAGACCTGATGTCCAGTTGATTGCCGAAAAGGAGCGCAGCAGGAGTTATAGAGATAGAAATAGAGGGGAAGGTGCTTGGCTAGCCCTAGTTATGTGTGGGCAGTTTAGGGTGGTCTTAGTTGTCGGAAGGCACCTATTGTACATATCTAATTCTGGTGTATTCTATATTAATATATATATATTAAACCATATTAGAGGTTTATCGCTTCTTGATAGATTCCAAAGTCTTTCTCTTAGTAGTCAAAAGAAAGGAGTGCTTTGGACAATGGATTTTGAATGATAGTTTGTGTTCCAGGGTTGTTTTTCCAGGGTTGATTATCCAATTGCAAACATGACGAATTTCAATTGTGTTATTACGGGCAAATCTCTTTATCTCTACACACCTTTAATTATAGCTATGTGCAGCAACTTTAATATGGAAAAGCTCACTGTAGAATGTGTAGAATGTGCTGTCTTGTATTGTCCCAATCACAGCCACCTTCGCAGCCCTTGCCCCTGCCTTTCACATTCTGGTTACTGTAATTCACTACTCTCTTAATCCCACATACCATACCTTTTCTTTGTACAATACCATATGTTTGGGATTCACTTGCTATGATACATGTTCAATGTATATAGTAATTTGTACCCCCTAAAGTATATTAAAGACACATTTAAACATTTGGGAGAATTTAAGAAAATGCACCCATGTCCAAATACCAATATTTAAGATAGTTCATCTACGCAGCTTCCTTTCTGTCTTTTCATGATGCTTGCTTCATATAATAAAGTAGTATTTACTTACCTATCTCCTGGTGATGGCAGTCCCTATAAAAGAGATGTTATTTTATTTCCATTTTCAATAACATCGATTATAATCACATCTATCGACCATAATGTCAAATGGTCATAAAGGTTTACCGAATTCATTGTAATTGTTTTCTGCAAGGCTCTGAATTTCTGGCATGATATTCCAGTTTCAGAAACTCTAAGTAATGTTTTATGTTCATAATAATAACTCAAAGCCTCAATCTACAAAATAGACCTTTGGCCAGGTTCCTCCTAGGTTTCGCACCACCCATGATTGTAGTACAGCTGTGGCTCTACCACATGAGGCTTCACCTGTACAGCAGCTTCCAGGTGCTCCTGGGAAAGGGGTGCGGGTGGAGTTGTGGTGCTCCTCTAGCTGCCCATATGTCTCCCAGAATCTCCCTGCCCTTGGGTGCATTGGCCCTGCTGACACCTCAACACCAGCAGATTCACCTACACAGCTGTTCCAGTGTACTCTTGAAAATGTCGGAGATACGTACTGCACTAGTATGCCAGATAGCTCTTAGGATCCACTGCCCCCAATTATGCTGTCTCACTGCCACGTTACCAACTGTGTTTCCACCTGTATACCTGCTGTGTTGCATTCTTGGGAGAGGTACATGACATTTCTGTAGTGGGACAGGCGTGTCCTGGGTGCCACTGCCTTTGAACAAGTTTCGACCGTGGCCTTGCCACCTTCAGCTGAAACAGCATAGCTGTTCCTTTGTTCTCACAGGAAGGGAGGTGTGATGCTGCCCTTGTGGGCCAGGTGGCTGATGCGTCCTACTGCCCGAGTGTGTTATACCACTGCCGCCCCATGACCTCTGGCTTCACCTCTGCAATGGATCTTATCTGCCCATAGGAAGATAAGGGACTTTTGTTCATCTAACCTGCTGGACCCTACTGCTCCTGAGTGCATTATTCGACCGTTATATCTTTGCCTGTGGTCTCTCCTACACATCTGTGACATTGTGCTCGCGTGGGTTTGGGACATGGTGCCAATCTAGCAGGCCCATTGCATCTAGAGTCCCGCTGCTGCTCAGCAGGGTTCACTGTTGCTGAATCAACATCCGTGGCTTCAACTGAAAAGCTTCTCTTTTTTTGCTCACAGTAAGTTTGGGTTGTGGTTCTGCTGTAATAGACCAGGTCTCTCTTCGGTTCTGCTTCCCAGAGTACATTATGCCACTGCCACCTCATAACTGACAGATTCAGCTGTAGAGTTGTTCTCTTTTACATCGGTACACGGGAATACCTGAGGGTATGATGCTCCTCAAATGGAGCAGTTTCATCCTGGGCCCCACTGTCCTCAGGTGCCTTGGCCCAACGGCACCTGTCACATTTTTCAGTTGAAAACTTGTGTCTTCATTAAAAGTAGTGTCATGAGCTGTAGAGTAACAAAAGCTTCTGGCTTGTAAGTGGGACACGTTGTGGGTTGGGGTACAATTATTATGCGAGATTTGGAGTTCGCATAACTTTTGTCTTGTGCTCTTCATGATTGTCCTTTTGAAAGACATGAAGACCATGGGCACAGTTAGAATTGTAAAAGGGGCAGAGTAGAAAAGGGACTGAAATTCAGCCAGATACATTGGCAGGAGCCTGACTTATGCTTGCAGGCAAATCATTATCTGGGGGTTTGGACACCATTCCTTAGGAAGACCAAGCTGTGCCAACATCTATCATGCTTAAGAGGGTTGGGAAAGTGCAC
The DNA here is from genome assembly GCF_040938575.1 of Ambystoma mexicanum. NCBI lineage: Eukaryota > Metazoa > Chordata > Amphibia > Caudata > Ambystomatidae > Ambystoma > Ambystoma mexicanum. The sequence continues at coordinate 1,002,807,269 of NC_090928.1, forward strand.
TCAACAGACTGAGCAGCCTCTTTGAGCTGGCACTGGAGAGGTGAAAATCAGAAAGGGGCGATATTGTGGTAGGTGGATGGAGTAGAGAGAGAACATTTGCCATGTTGAATATATGTGCACACCTGTCTTTGCACAGGACCTTCCTAAACTAGCTACAGATGACGACACCGTCATGTGGATGCCTGAATTGCTCTTACCTTACAGTAAATCCCACAAGTATTGCCTATCTTAGAGTTTATGGTTGTCTATTTACCCTCACAGATTTGAATGGTTTAAGATCAGTGAAAAAGCTAAATCTGTTGTCAGCGCAAGGACATTCCTACAGTTCATAGGACACAGGGTGAGTACTTTATGAATTTGAGATAGCAACCCACATTAAGAATGAATGACCTTGTCTTGTGCTCTTCATGATTGTCCTTTTGAAAGACATGAAGACCATGGGCACAGTTAGAATTGTAAAAGGGGCAGAGTAGAAAAGGGACTGAAATTCAGCCAGATACATTGGCAGGAGCCTGACTTATGCTTGCAGGCAAATCATTATCTGGGGGTTTGGACACCATTCCTTAGGAAGACCAAGCTGTGCCAACATCTATCATGGTTAAGAGGGTTGGGAAAGTGCACTCAACAGACTGAGCAGCCTCTTTGAGCTGGCACTGGAGAGGTGAAAATCAGAAAGGGGCGATATTGTGGTAGGTGGATGGAGTAGAGAGAGAACATTTGCCATGTTGAATATATGTGCACACCTGTCTTTGCACAGGACCTTCCTAAACTAGCTACAGATGACGACACCGTCATGTGGATGCCTGAATTGCTCTTACCTTACAGTAAATCCCACAAGTATTGCCTATCTTAGAGTTTATGGTTCTCTATTTACCCTCACAGATTTGAATGGTTTAAGATCAGTGAAAAAGCTAAATCTGTTGTCAGCGCAAGGACATTCCTACAGTTCATAGGACACAGGGTGAGTACTTTATGAATTTGAGATAGCAACCCACATTAAGAATGAATGACCTAAAGAGTATCCATTAGCGAGAGAATCTTTCTGTTGTATTTCTAGACAGAATATATGGAAGAAGATGAACAATTTCAGATCCTGAAAAATGCACCATCCCAAAATGTGTAGAGCTAGCCATTTTGTGGGACCATTAACAAACATATTACATAAATGGTTTGTCATAATAGGATATCCATATGTTCTGGACATGGGATACTTGTATTAATTTTCACTTCTTTGGAAAATGTATGAAATTTGCTATGATATTCCCTTTATCAAGACATATCTGACTATTAAAGAATAAATATAGTACCTTGATATTTAAGGTAATTTATGATGGAGTTGATCCATTGAGGAGTGGCATTTGATTCAACAAACTATTTTAAAAAATGTGCAAGCTCCAGATAGCCTGCCGCCATGCCTGGGCAGCGGGCATGGAGTGGCACGGTGCCACCATTACTGTCACTGTATGTATGTGCTGGAGCTGAGATCATGGTTGCTAGGAGTCATTAGCAGCAAGAAGACAACATTGGGTGAAAAAAAGCTCTTTGCCTCTATCCAAGCACAAGCAGTGCCTGGTAGAAAAGACACAAAGCTAATGGGCGAAACACCCTATTCTGAAATTCATACCTTATAAGTTATTGGAAAGTAGAAAGTTAGTCTGGGAAAGTGAATTAAAGTATCGCATTGTCAGAGGGTGGGCAGACAAAGAGCAGAACCCTGCGCAAAAATGTTTTTATTAAAAAACTATGCACATGTGTACATTAATCAGTATGTACAATTTGTACACGTGGGTTGGGGAAAAAGAACTATGCTAAGATATGCATAATGTATAGGTGTATTAATCGTAACTGGTTGTTAGCCACCCAAACAGCCTTAAAGTATGACCGATCATTGGTGTAAATAAACACATGCGTTGCGGGCATTTACGGTTTAAGCTCCCAGAAGGCTCCCTGCTTGCTGGCCGTCTCGTGATCAGTGGCTATCTTTGTCACAATTGTGATGTACGCACGTGCATACATTACAATAGCGACAAAGATAATTTAGGCCAAAAAAATATCATTGTGGCTTTAATTTTCACATCCTGATTGGAAAACCAGAAGTCCCTGAATGCAAGATAAAGCCAACCTAAAAAAGCCATATAACCACACTATACTTTCAGTGATTTAAGACATGCAACAAAAGGAGTTGTGTAATGAGCTTAGAAAGATATGGAGATTCCGTGTCACAAACCTCCAGCTCGTTGTTATTCATGATGTTGACAACATTTGTCTGGTGACATAAATCAACTTTATTTTTTTGCATCTCAAGCTAATGGGTGCTTTGTGTTGCTAACTTTAACTGTCACAAATGCGCAAGGTAACTGGTACTTTGCAAGCTCTGTGAGTTGGAGATGTTCCATCATGCAAATGAAAGGCTCTGGAAATTTGTTTTCAGGTCATTAAGGTGATCAGGCTGCATAGCCACAGCTGCTGTGTGTGTCGATGTCTGGCTGTGACTTGGGAAACTGGCAGTGCTTGAATATTGGCTCAGGAGAAAGAAAGGGTCCATGGGCCTTGACACACTGCTACATATGATGATCCATTCTTGTATAACATGTATGTCACATCACAGTGATATCATAACCATATGTGTCTAACATACTGAGGGATGGTGCTATGTGTTGCCACTTCCTGTGATGTCACTTGGGGTGTGGCCAAATTATATCACTTCCTGTGATGTCACTTGGGGCATAGTCAAATGACATCACTTCCTGTGATGTCAACCAGAGGTCAAGGGTCGTGTGATGTCACTTCTGCTATGCCAGGCATGTTGGTGAAATGACATCCCTGCAACAAATATGCATTATTCAGCTGCATTTCATGCTGCACACATGGTTTTTACTTCCTAAGCCCTCGATGAAGGTGCACTTTTATTGCAACCTTAAATATAACTGAATTTTGTCATCTTCATTGCACTTTTGTTTAGGATAGTAGCAGCCTTAATACCCATATTAGAAATATGTAAGGCAAGAAATTCAAAAGCTGAAAGTATGTCAATCATTTCCTAGGCAATACAGAAATATCTCTTCATGACATAAGACAGACTAGCTGACTGATAGGATTCTAAATACTTCTGAGATTAAGCTCCTTATCCTTGCTCAACTGTCCGAAAAGGGTTACAAAATAAACCTACGTTGCACAGAAAAGCGAGCAGCCTATACAGAGGCCATTGCACTACTGTCCAAGAAGATCTAATGTGTGGCCCATACCTGGCTCTCAAAGACCAAAAACAAAGTAGTGTAGTTCCATGGCACAATTCAGTCTTGCGTGCTGGAGTTAGAGAGATCATTTCTTTTTTAGAAATGACAATATTGATATGTCATCTTTGAGCGATAGTAATGTTTGTCATAATACAATTTAATCTTTAGCCAATGATTGGAGTGAGGATGTTCTCACACATACCCAGATAGTCATACCATCCGTTTTCATAACTGCACATACATTTTTTTGCAATTAGAGGTATTTGATGCAAGTAGTAAATTGTGTGGCTGTTTTCGAAACTAGATTTTCAGACGATATCACTTTCAGCACCTAATTAGCCAACAGATTAACTATATCTTCAGAAACACTACATCTATGTGTATCCACTGAATGCACGGCTCTGCCATCAAATGGTACAAAAGCATAAATGGAATCTGATAATAACTGAACAGTTCAGTAGACTGAGTTGTTATTGGTCTCTGCCCTTGGAATATCATTTAAGTAATGCACTCTCCACAAAAATCTTCAGTTGCAAAAAAAGAAATGCTCACCAATTTCCATTAGTTCAATATATATTGTTCAGCCCCCGTTTGTTCTGAGAAGGTAAAACCCTTATCTAACCTAACTATATGCAGTACCAACACGGTTAAGAATGAAATCCTACTACTTGCAGGTGTGTGTTTCACTTGAAGACTGGGGGGGGTCTCTTTCAGATGTAAGGTTTGACAAAGCCTTTCACGGTGGAGGGAATGAGAGTGTTGGAGTACTTCCAGAAATCTTCAATGCTGGGATTGGAGCAGGTAATGTTTTTAGAGCCACACTGCCTACTCTCCTACAGTTCAATGTTTTAATCAGGTGACACCTAGTGGGGGAATTTTCCAGCCACGCCAAGTCAAACATGCACAATAGGTTATTTATTAAAAAAATTATTCATATGAACCAGGGATATGCCAGTTTAATAGTATTGATTCCTTACAGCCCTCTCCCTTTTCAGGACAAGAAATACACATGGTTGCACAGAAGATCTATTTATTAAAAGAAATAAAAATAATCAAACTAATTTAAAATATAAGCAAATTATGCATTTTCACCATTCTCAATGAAATCCCAATGTCAATGGCTACAACAATGTACAATGTTCATTGAAATCGTATGTTCCAAGCATGTGATTAAGTTACTAATTTGTTTTACAGATTGATCTCACTCAGGCAAATCGAACAATGATAGTCTTAGCTCAGCACAACATGTGATGTGCATGTGGCATATTTTTATTTTTATTCTCTGATACTTTCACATAAAGATTCTATTCCCATCTCAGAATAACAGCCTTGCCTGCATGGACCTTAGGATATATATCACCACTAATATGCAAGTTGTCTATTAAAAAGTATCTGCATTTGTATACTTTGCATAACTAACATGGTAAAAACATACATTTATGTTCAGCTGATCACGTTTTATACCCTGAACAGTTTAAAAAAGTAAGTTCCATTCAAAATATGTTCAAGAAAATGTGAACCCATATGTAGAATATCCTACTGCAATTATTTTCCTTCCCATGTGATGGTCTCACAGATGAGCATTTATGAAAATGGGTTTCTTTGTCAGAAAGTTCATTGAAATTCAGTTGCACAGAGTGATTATGCGAACTAGCTGTCATAAATGGCAAACTTCATGCCTGATTCAGCATGAATTGCATCCTTATTTGGAAGGCCTGAGTGATGAAAGTTGCTGATTACCTGGGGTAAGTCCACTGCGAGCCAATGTTTTGAGAATATATTCCTTGTAGTTTTAGGGAATTGTTGGTTAAATCCAGTGACAAATGAAGGTTGTTAATAAGTTTCATTTGTTTTCCTTGTGATGCCTTTCCTTTGCAAACAAAGAGAACGTTTGGTCCTTTTGGTGTATCCGGGCAGTGTCGTGAAGTTTATAGCCCAGCCTCAGACGCCTGGGTTTCATTCCCTTGGGAAAACATCACCCCACCACTCACACTGGCTGGAGTCAGACACAATAAATCTTACGTTTTTGTCGTAAAACTTCTCTTTAATTCACAAATGTAGGATTTATAGTCATTACCTTTTCCTCATTTCTATATTTTTTATTGATCTTTAATTAGGGTATTTATAACATGTTTGCAATAAGGCTCATGTGGATAGAAAAATCTAAGTCTCTGTAAGTGTCATTTTGTATGGCTGAGTCACAGTCTTGAAAGAAAGCAGAAATAATGTATGCCTCAATTCAGTTTTGACCTTTCTATAAAATGCTGTGTTTTCCCATACCAGATTTGACTGTTCTCCCATTAATAAAGGTTGCTGGATACTTTCATATAACTGAACGTTTTTTTGTTTTTTTTGTTGCCTTTTTCATTTACTGTAAACATTTACATGTTTGTTGTAGCTGGTCTGCTGAAATCAAATAATTTCCTCCCATGTGTTTCTTTCAAATACTTTGCACAAGAGACAGCTCATATATTCAATTTTTAATGTGAATTTTCATTTGCACCCAAATTTCCCTACACATTCTCCCCTCCCTGCAAACAGCTTGAACAAGGTTAAAAAAGGTTAATTCACAATGTAATCCACCTAGAATATTGAGAGAAAAATAGTAAAATTAGACATCCGTTCACTTTTTTTTCATTTCCCTGTAATAACATGTTTTATCTGAGTCTCAGAAGGGGTAATCAATCATAGACAGTCCTGTAGATTCAGATACTTGTGTGGTTTACTCTCAGGCTGTACGACCCTCTGGTATTAAACAAACATTGAGCTACTCAATTTTCTCTGATCAAACATGTGCACTCATTTTGACATCAGTAGCAATTGACAAAGTTATGATCTCAACTCTTGAAGTCTCTAATGGCATTTCAGATCTGTCAGATTGGGTTGACTACCACTGGATGCCTTGTGGGAGGCAAGGAGGAAGGTCACGCAAACCCAAGAAAGAGCGGATTCATCCCTTTAAATAAAAGAAGATGTCTGTGGGGTGCATTTAAAGGCTCTAAACAGAAATCCCTTTCATCTGAGAAATTACATTCAAACACTGCACCAAAAATGGCTGTGCTGTGCTTTCTCTGTCACATCAGAGGCAAGCATTTGAACACTTCATCCGAAAACGGCCCTGTGTTGCTTTTGTTTCACCTGAATGACATGAAGTTGAACACTGCATCCAAAAATGGCCCTCCTTGCTTTTGTTTCACCTGAATGACAAGAAGTTATGCGCTGTATCCAGAATTGGCCCTGTGTTGCTTTTGTTTCACCTAAAGGACATGAATATATGCACTGCATCCTGCAAATGAGGTCCTTTGTGATGAGAACAGGGGACTCCAGAGCCATGTAGTAGCACAAGGGAAGGTCATAGAAATCAGTCAAACCCTGGATAGCAGAGCACAAGGCTCAGGCCGTTGTATACTATCAAGAAATAGGGGCTGAGAAAGAGAAATTTGAGTAGTTAGAAAAAGAGGGTGCTATATTTAATGAGGACCAGAGGAACCCCAAACAGTTACAGAGTGGCGGGGCAACCCCTGATCACAGTGTGATGCCCTCTGTACCAAGGGCCTCAAGCCAATTTACCACCCTATATGCGCAAGGCGCTGTTAACTTCATGTCCACAGGTTCACAAAAACCGGGTATCATGAGGCAGCCAGACTCAATTAGGCCCAGCTAGATTGAGCCGGTAGGCCAGCGCCCATCAGAGATTGATGGGCATGCATTCCTGTTTAGGTTCAAGAATATTGTGGCCAATTTATCTGACCAGGAAGACTCCTATGAAGAGAAAATCAGGGAGTTAGACTGCAGAAACATCAGCTACAAAGGAACCATCTGGTCCACTTTGCAGATAAAAAGGAGTCTGAGTTTAGGCCCCAAAAGAGCATCTTGAAAACCTCCACCCAATCAGGGAGGTGGAAGGAGTTCTCCACCCACCCCGGAAGAAGGGAGGAGTCAGATGTGTACTCCCCTGTGCGAAGGAGGGAGTCCAAGGGAAGTTACCTAGAGAGCCCACAATACAACAGGGGAGAAGAGACCAGGCCCTTTCTTTCTGGGAGAGATTCCCAGTCTCCATGAATCAAGGAGTGCCTAGAGGATAGGGATGGGACCTAAAATAGCAGCAGAGTCTGAGGGTGAATGGACTCAGGTGCAGCGGAAAAAAGAAGGCTGCCAAACAAAAAAGAACTTTGGTAAAAGACTGCATTAGACAAATAAAAACCATTAGAACCTTCATGACCTTGAACCATAAAAATGCCAAGCACTCAGTCTGGGAGCATCTGGAGCTGTAGAACCAGATGATGACGTCATTTGGCATTAAATATTATCCAAATTCATTGGAGTTTGCCAAATGGACATTCCCCCCAGAATACTCCAGCTTCTTTGCTGGGCTGGAGGATCAGAATCAGTCAAGGTGGTCTACCTACAAGGCAGCCATCTTGAAGCACTTTTCTGTGCACCGAAACCCCCAGGAGGCTCACAAGGCGGTCTACAACCTGCAGTTTGGAGAGGATCAGGCCCCAAGGGAATTTGTCCAAGAAATGAAGCAGGCATTTGACCAAACCACTAGGAGGGTGCGCACGAACAGCAGGGAGTTCATCAATACCCATTTTCATGCACTCCCTAATTATATTATGCTGCAATTGGTTAGGGACTTCTACGAAGAAAGGACCCTGGACTGGGTAATAGAGCAAGCTACCTGGATGTATGAGGTCCAAAAGCCAGTAGAAAACAAGAATTCCCCCAAAAATCTCAAACCAACGTACACCCCTGCTACTGCCAAGGTGGCGAAGCTGAAGGATACCCCCATTTTAGACCTAGAGATGGGAGGCCTAAAAATACACCTCCCACTAACCAACCAAACTAGAGGCAAAGAAGACCCTCTGACTAGTCCCAAGCAGGTGGTAGCCAGGCAGGGCACCTCACAAATGTGGCACCTGACTCTGCCGCCTTCATCAGCCCAAGGTGCAATGGGAACCGACCTATCTTGGGGTACGTAGGAAATCCCCCGCTCAGGGGGGTGGATCCAATCAGTTGAGTACGGCCCCAGGAAACCTGCCTTCAAACTTCCCTCTAAACTTCCCTCCAAACTTCTCTCAGGAGGGCAGTAATCTTCCACCCTCTAGTTTAAGTTTCTTCCCCAGGTACCCTCAAAACCCCAACATAGAGAACAAGCCTCCTTTCTCTCCCTGCTTTCAGGAGTCTAGACCACCAAATCAGGGAGAAGGGAGACCAAGAATAGAGGACTACCAGGGAAACCTTCCACATAAAAGTTACTCTGGGAGAAGGGACAGTTACCCTTCTTGAGAGCAGCAAAGATTTGGCTCACGACACTTGTATCAGTCAGAGAGGGTGTCACAAATGGAACGCTCGGTCCAGAGTTTGACCCAAGACCTGAGTGACTGTCTCCAGGAAAAGGGGGACAGCACAGAATCAGGGGAAAACAGGGATTCCCAAATCCCCAAAACCGATTCAAGTGACTGTTTCCAGGAAAAGGAGGACAGCACAGAATCAGGGGAAATAGGGGATTCCAAAATTCCCCAAATATCAGAATGCCAAATTTTATTTACAGATTCCCAAAATCCGACACAGAAAAGTGTCTAAGATCCCATGGTGTCAGAGTCCAAAATAAAGAAATTAACTGCCCAGCTGACCCAAAATGCCCATTTCCTTTGCCCCCTGCAGGAGAAAGAAGGTAGGTTGTATGCGCCCGTCCGGGTGCAAGGCCAGTGTGCATTTCTAGCACTGGTGGATACCAGATCCCAGGCACCCTCCTGTCTAAAAAGGCATTTCAGCAAATCAATTCAGGCAGGTGGAAGAGTCATCAAATTCCCCTCACACTTCTTGTGGGATAACTCCAGAACTTCAACGGGATGACATTCCCTTCGAGGGGACTGGAGATCTGGAGATCAAAATTGGGCGATACAAGGTGAAACACATGGTCATAGTCATCACTCCAGAGGGAACCCCATGTCTCTTAGGGAATGACCTCCTCTACAGGTTGTCTCCACTAATAGACTGTGTGAACAAGGTCCTATGGACCCAGACTAACCGGCCAATAAAATTAAAACAGAGCACCAACTATGTAAGCCTAAATGGCACATGCCACATGGTTGAGCAACGGTCTGACATAAATGAGTTCCATTTTAGGAACAATCAAGTCCCCTACATCGCTGCAATTGCTGTAGGACAACAAACTGGTAATGGGAACCCTTCTCCATTCCAGAAAATCAACCTTCCTTCCAGTTCCAGGTGGCATTCCAAACTGGAAGAAAATACCCTGAAATGTTATACTGAACCACAATTTGAAAACCCAAACCCCATAATAAAAAGTGAAGAAAAACCAGCTCAAAGCTTGGCTGATATTCAGAAAAAGGGTGAACAGCTGTTTCTTCCCATTCAGGTAAATGAGGATGGGGATCCTGTTCTCGCCAGAGTAGGCCTGAAAAATGGGAAAAGCTTCATCAGCGAAGCATTATTCAGGAAACTCCCAAAAGATCAGACCATTCCCACATTTCAATTGCTTGATTAGTGGGAAATGGGCCTGAAAACTCCCAATTGCAAACATCTCCTGCCTAGCAGGTGCATGCTAAAATTGTTCATTGGTAATAAAAATATAGAGCATAATTGTTGGGTCGTGTGAGATGTCCCCTCTGCCTTCTACTTAGGCAGTGACATTCACAATTGGTTCGCTATTAATTTGGACCTCATTAATTACAAAGCCTAGTCCTGACTGTGGGGTAACTCCATGGGCTTTGACAATCCTGAAAAGGCATTTTGGTCAGCTCAATTGCTACCATATGCAGTTGAAATTCAAACTAGAGAGGAGGTCACCATCCCAGGACGGACCCAGCAATTCCCAATCCCCCCTAAAAATTAAGAGAGGACAGAAACTCCAAAACCCAGACGCTTATGTACATATAAATCATCATCATCTCCAACAGCAGGGGTTGGCTTTGAACTCGACACCATCAGTTGACTTAGAACACAACACCATTCCAATATTGGTGGATATCAGCGACCCTAGAAGTATCACTCTGGGTGCAGACACCTTTATTGGAATGGCTGTTGATGACCAACATTTCTCGATTGACTTAGGGAATGAAATCATGGGACAGATCCCCAAGGACCTCTATGATGGTGATGATGACATACCGCCAGAAAAGATCTTCACTCAGCAAGAGGGGAATTTCTTGGTGTACTCTTCCTGCTCTTATAGGGGGGGTGACCTATAACATCAGGAAAGATGAGGTGATATTCCAGATCCACAGTGACTCCCTCTCCTACCTGAAACCTCCTTTCCAGGTCAACAAAATAACCAGAGATCTCTCCACACAGCTGGAGGATACTGTGGAGATTGCAAAACCCGAGCTCTTTCCAGGCTTCAGACAGATGGTTGAGGAACAGGTCAACCTTGCTGTGCCTGTGAGACTGAGAAGCAAAAGCAAAAGCTGAAGAAGGTATTTTTCGATTTTCAAGAAATCTTTGCTGTTGACTCGTATGACTGTGGTCGCACCGTGATACATTCTACATCCATACCCACCGACACTGGGATGACTCCCGTATTCGTGAAGCAATATCTGTTGCCTCTCGCATCTATGGAGTCACTCACGGATATCATAAAGAACCTAGAGACCCGTGGGATAATTCCTCCAGTCCACAGTACCTTCAGCAATCCGGTACTGGGGATACTAAAAGCTAATGGCCAATGGAGACTATGCGCAGACCTTAAAGAACAAACGGGTCCACCTGTGCCGATGACCTCTTCCCTACATTGACCAGGGACTGGCCCAGATCCAATGGTCAAAGGTGTATACTGCCATTGACCTGACCAATGGATACAGGACAGTACCTGTGAGAAGGGAAGAACAGTTCAAACTGGCCTTTACCTTCGGGGGCAGCAGTACACATGGACCACAACTCCCTTTGGATATATAACTACGGCAATGAATTTAACATCTTTCTGCTCAAAGCCATGCCCGACTTTGGTGAAAGGGAAAACCTGGCCTATATGGATGATGTCCTAATTAAAAACTCAACTGTGGAGGAACATATAGTGGAAATCCACTATGTTCTGACCCAGTTGAAGAAAGACAGAGCAAAATTGTCCTTCAAGAACGTGCAGTGGTGTAGGACCCGGGTGAACTTCCATGAAATGCCCCCTGAGGGTCTCTGTCCCCAGGCAAAAAAAGGTGGAAGCCTTACTAAAATTGAAATACCCCTCCACTATGCGTGAACTAAGGTGCCTCCTCGGATTGACTAATTACAGTAGAAAGTTCATAGAGGACCACACAGAGGTCATGAGACCCCTGGTCCATTTAGTAAAGGCCAGGTCAAGTGGGAGTTGTGTCCAGAGCAAGCCAAGCCAGTGAAACAAATGAAGAGAAGCCTCTCACAAGCTCCTTATCTAGATTACCCCGTCAAAAACAAGGAGTTCTTCTTGGAGACGGGGTTCTCAAATACATGCTTAACAGAACTATTATACATGAAGCATGGCAAGGTCAATTAAGTAATCTCATATGCGTTTAAGTTTTTATCCTCTGTGGAGCAAAAATTCAACGATTGTGAGAAGGCACTCCTGGCAACATTGTGGGCATTAAATATTTACCGCCCATTCATCCAGGGGGAGTGCATCATTGTCAAGACTCCTCACCAGTCTTTGCAATACCTCCAAAGTGAAAGAATCCGGGCGGGGAATGTCAGTAATTCCAGAATTACTTCCTGGATTCTGTCAATGTAAAGCTTTCCTGTGGAGGTCAGAGATGGCCAAACCAAGAAGAGTCCCCTCGCGCAAGATATGGCAGACTTGCATGATTGTGCTCGAGAAAACTGTCTCGAGGACGAAAGTCTGAAAACACAAGACAAAAGGAAGGCATTCGCCGCACAAGGTCTTTGAAGAAGACACGTGCCAGGGGGTGCCCACTGTTTATGTGGACGGGTGCCACTACCATGTTGATAACAACAGGGAAAAGGAACTGGTGGCTGGCATTGGGAATGCCTGGGTGAATGATGCCCCGGAGCCCTCCACTGGGTACAAGATCGGTCCCCAAAGTAGCCAGGTGACAGAGTTGATGGTGGTTCATCAGGCCATCCTCACTGCCGTGCAACACCGACTCCACAAACTGGTCATACCCACTGATTATGATTATGTCTGGAATGGGTTTGTGGAGCACCTGATTAATTGGAAAACCAGAGGCATGCTATGTGCAAACAATAAAACACTCAAGCATGGCAAACTAATAAAATCCATTGATGATCTGGTCACCTCTAATGAGACGGCCATCTAATGGAAGACGATCAAGGGTCATTCCAGACTAGAGGGACCAGACAAAACTGGAAATGACCTGGCTGACTAGTTGGCCAAAACCAAAGCTATCCATGGGGATCGCCTTGAGATTGAATCTCTGTTGGGGGAAATCCAGGTTAATACTGTCACCAGGTCCCAAACACTTGCCCAAAATGAACTCTCAACTGCCCAGTGGGGTAAGGAGACCCTAGATGCTGATCTGATTATGGCACAAAAAGGGAATCCGATTATTTAGAAATGTTTTCAACACATTGAAGAACCTGTGAATTGTCCTCTGACCAAAACTGATTAAATCGGGAAAGAGGATCTCCGGGTGTTGATAAAGTTTCCCAAAATGTTCTGAATCCAAGATGGCTTGTTGGTATGGAGTACCATTTCTTGATGTGACCAGTGGGTGGTACCTACCTCATTCGAAAGCCTGGTGCTAAGCCTGGTGCTAAGTCATGTCCATTACGTGGCCACAGCTGGTCATCGGGGCTTTGATACTACTTTGTAACATGCTTGTTTACCAAAATGGTGGAATATTTCCCGGCCCCAAATTGCAAGGCAGAAACAGCAGCTGCCCTGATGATGAACCACATCTTCTCGTGTTTTGCACTTCCCCAAAGGATTGAGTTGGACCGAGAAAGTCATTTCACCAGCGAGGTGATGGCAAATATGTGGGAGATTCTTGGGGTAAAGAGAAAACCTTATATTGCCTAACTCCCAGCTTCTAGTCGGGGAGTTGAGAGGTACAATAAAACAACTGTGAGGATTCTTAAGAAGTTGATGGCGGACTCTGAGCCTAGTTGGGACCTGCAACTACTGCTTGTCCTGATGGCCATCAGGTCTACACCATCTTCTGCAACCAAAATGTCTCCGTTCGAGCTAATGACTGGATGAAAAATGGTGCTTCCCCAGCATCTGCTCTACAGAACACAAAAGAAGACACTAATTAACACGTCCACGACACACAAATATATTGAGAATCTGAGAAAACACCTGCAGCATGCTTTTGCGTACACGCAGCAGAATCTGGAAAAATCGGTAGAGGGGATGAAAGCCCACTACGACTTAAAGACTACTAAAAAAGGATATCAAGTAGGAGACAGGGTCTACTTGTACATTTTTCTGAGGAACCAGACCAAGGAGCGGAAGGACCTCCCTTCCTGGCACAGCGCCTTTGAAATTGTAGACAAAATCTCACCTGTTGCCTATAAGATCTGCATCCCCAAAGGAGAACAGACAGAAGAAAAATGGGTCCACATCAATCAGTTGAAAAGCTGTCATCCCAGACATGCTTTGAGACTGATTGATGAGCCAGGTGAAAGTTGAGCAGAGGAACCATCTGAGGAATGAACAGAAGGGAAAGAAATGAGACAGAATTATTAATATATATATATATATATACATTTGCTTGGTGTTATTGTAAAAAAAGAAAAGTTGATGTATACAAATTGCAAGTTGCTGCCGTTGTAAATTCTTTGTACCTCATCATGGAAAAATGTCTATAAAAAAGTACTAAAACTTGTTTTTTTATCTTCTATTAGAGAGCTAACATCCTCAAATTCCAGCCTGGAGAGGAAAACCCTGGGGACCTGGAACAAAAGGAGGAAAGGGGGTACCATGCCATACCTCCAACCTAGAGATGGAAGGGGATACTGGAGTGCGCACTCCCTGAGGAAGGAAATTACACCGAACGAAACCCCACTCTGCCCTACTCTTCCCCAACAAAAAGTCATGGAAGAGCAGGGGGGGATCTGTGGTATGCATTAAAAGGCTCTAAACAGAAATCCCTTTCACCTGAGAAACCGCATTCAAACACTGCACCAAAAACGACGATGCTATGTTTTACCTGAGTGGCAAGCATTTGAATACTGCATCCGAAAATGGCCCTGCATTGCTTTTGTTTCACCTGAATGACATGAAGTTGAACACTACATCCAAAAATGGCCCTGCGAGCTTTTGTTTCACCTGAACGACAAGAAGTTATGGACTGCATCCAAAAACAGCCCTGCGTTGCTTTTGTTTCACCTAAACGACATAAAGTTATGTACGGCATCCAAAAACGGCCATACATTGCTTTTGTTTCATCTGAAAGACAAGAAGGTATGCATTGCATCCAAAAACGACCCTGCATTGCTTTTATTTAATCTGAATGACAAGAGGTATGCACTGCATCCAAAAACGGCCTTGTTGTACTTTTAATTGACATGAGGGGCAAGAATTTCAATCCTACAACCACACACAGCTTTTGCTTTCCATGTCACTTGAACAGCAGCCCTTGAAACACTGCAAACGAAAAAACGGCTTGCACACGAAATGTCAGGGAAATATGCTGTGGGGTGGGGTTGACGAGGCAATGTACATTATGCTTCCACCCACAAGACTTCAGTCACCTTTGAGGCCCATAAAACCAGAAAAAACAGTTTGGGGCTAAGTCAGGAAACCTCTCAATGAAAAGCCCCCGCTTTCCACTGGAAGTCACACTTACTAGTGAATCATCCCGCAATGACATGTGATTTACTGAGAGCATTATAAATATAATTCCCTGCTCTGCCAGACTTCAAGGCAGGGGCTCAGGGATTTCAAAGAAAACAAGTGTAGCTAAAACTTGACTGGGAGGTGTGAGCTCCTTCCTGCACCCACTACCAAGGACAAACTGACAACTTCAAAGGGGGGTCATAAAAATCTCTGGTCACCAGCCGTGGGGGCTAGAGCTCCCCTCCTACAGATGGGGAAAGATCCCCCCAAATGACATTAAAGGACTGATTCCATTTCTAGGCATTTTTGCATCAATTAGAATGAGAAATAATTTTGTTTTATGCTAGGTTTTTTTGTAATTTCCAGGTGTTTATTAAGAGCTAAAGTGCATTTTTCTAGGACTTTGGGGACTGAAATGGCCAGTTAAGGCTAGTTTCTGGCTGCTCGGAACATGTGACAATTATGAGTTTTGATGGGAACATGGAAAGTGAAATTAGGAACATATTTGATCATTTTCAGAGTCATAACTGTTATACAGTTCATGAAAAGGACAAAAATAGCCCACCAGGCTATGCTACATCATACAGAGTTAGCGATCGGCTTACCTAATTCCCTATGACTCACTAAAACCACACATCTAGTTAATATGTCAGGGGCTGGTAGAATAATGAAGTTATGGGACATAACTAGTTTTTGTCAAAAAGTGGCCAAGAGAACAAAGAATAGTAATACATGCAAATAGACAGATGGTGATCTCTTCCCTTGAACCAATCATGCCAGGGGCCAGAGAGAGGAATGGTAACCTGTCCTATCCAAGCAGTAGGGGTAATTACAGGGTACTCCCCTGAGATTGTGAAGTGAGTGATGTTATTTGTGCTATCTAAGGGGGACTGTACTAGGTCAAAGGACACACAAAAGCCGGGGAGACAGGAGAGGGAGGATGGAGAGAAGGCAGTTGAACCCAAACCAAGGCAGATTGTAGAGACCAGACCCCTAGCCTAGCTGTCCAGAGTGTCATGAGTTCCAGCTGGCTTTCCAGAACCCCAAACCTAGGAAGAGTGCAGTGGCCAGACCCCTTGCCTAGCTGTCCAGAGTGTGATGAGGTCCCAAGCTAAGGCTTACTTTGTAAGTAGCAAATGCCCCAGCCCTAAATTGCATAAACCCTTCCTTTTTGTAACATTGCACCCATTGAAAATCCCATCGTAACCCTCCTTGAAAACCCCTGTGAAAACCCCATTGAAAACCCAATTGAAAACCCCACATTGCTAGTGTAGTTCAGTCACCCTCTCATAGAAGAAACTGTGTTTAGCCTGTGTATGTTCGCATATTCCCTTTGGTAACCCTCTTAGTGTCTGTGTAAAGCCTTCACATATTTTTAAGTAAATCAATTAATTCCCCATTGAAATTCACGGCACAGGTTGGTTAAAATTCAAAATTAACTACTTTGTCCCTGGTGTCTTTCTTTAATAATTATAGTCCTTAAGGTGTTGCCTCAAAAGAATTAGTCTCCTTGTAACTGAAAACCGAGCTTGTCCGTGTATTGTGCGCATCACCCCACAAATTCCTATTTGCATCTGTCCTAGTAAAAACGCAAACCGTAGTCCCATTGAGAGCAATCCCTTTTTGCCTACAAGTTTATCTGTTATGTGTCTTGGTCCTTGTCAGTGAAAACCAATTTTCCTATTCTGAGCTAAACCCCTTCCTTGCACTTCCTTGCACAACCTGTCTTTGTAAATCCTGTGTAAAATGAATTTCCATTTGCCATTGTATCTTTCCTTTTGCATTTGCTTCCTTCCAAAACCGATTTTCCTACTTCATTTCCATTGTTCCCCTGGTGTGCTGATTAGTCATCTCTAAGCTTTCCTATCTCCTCAAGTGTAGCAACACAAATTTCCTTTCATTCTGTGCCATAGCATTTGTGAGTAATATTCAAAATCCCATTCTGAGATTTTGCTCCAAAAATGGGTTTTCACTTTCTTTGCTGGCCTCCCATCTTGGGGTGGTGGGCATTACTCCAAATTCGATTTTCTCTCTCTATCCCTACTCCTTGCCACTGCCTTCCATTCAAAGGAAACAAGTTAGCTTATGTTTGGAGTGAGTGTTGCAGGGGGAGTGCTAAACCGTTGGTGTTATTTAAAATTGCTCTTTTTCTGTGTTGTCATTAAAGATTGCGAGAATTGTATCAGGATATCTTAACCTAATTGTTTTTGAGCGATTAGTGCAATTGTGTACCACAACTTTAGTGGCTGTAAAATTGTTTGATTTTCCTTTTTCATTAAATAATAAATTAATAAATATCTTATTGATACACACCGGCCTGATAACTGGTCCTTTGTGACACAGGGTATTTGTGGAGGTTGGGTGTGAGATGGGTTGGAGGCCTACTCAAATAAAAGAATCTGTGACTTATTAAACATAAAAAGCGCTTTATTGTACACCACCTTCATTGTCGGGGAAGGAGTGCCTGGAGGGACTGTGCCGTGTAATAAAACCGTGACCGGTCTTTGACTCACACCCTTCTAGGGAGGGGCAACATATATGAAACCTACAGGGTGAGAAACCAGGCACTCCCGGCTCAGGAGCTGCAGAGGGTTTGGAAAAAGGTTAGGGAGTAAAATGAGTACTTAAATTGGAATACCCCCTTGTTTCTATTATGGAAGAATAATACCTGATGCCTCATGAGCCACTCTTGAACCATCCATTGTGAACCAATGTCCACTTCTCTTGTTATTGCAGAGAGAGGTACTATGGACATCTAAACGGTCATGAACGATAATAGAGAGTATAGAGAAGACAGAGATTTTTGACTTGGACTCAATCTCCCCAATAACAAAATTAGGATGACTTCAGGTTAGGTGGATGTTTAGTTAGACAAAGAGGAGAAAATACCTTGGCAATAAGCCCCTACCCTAGAGACAAACCCATACAAGAGAGAAACAAGCGCTAAATACCTACAAATTTACCCATATTGGGCATAGCTTCTTTTTTTGCTTAATACTGCAGTCGTGAGATCCTGGCACCTCAAATACCTGCATCTTTAAGGTTCCTGGTTTCAGCACTTCTCCCAGCTTAATCTTCACACTGAGTCTGTTGGTTTTCTCCATGACCATTAGTTTGGCTTCAGAGTGACCAGAAGCACAGAAACTGCTCTCCTGAACATCTGCAAAGACCTGCTCTCTAACCTTGATGCAAACGACCCCTCATCCTACTCGATCTCTCTTCTGCTTTTGATACGGTCAACCATGCCCTCCTACTCAACCGGCTCTGTGATAACCTGGGTATCACCGATCAGCTTATCCTCTTTCCTCTAAGACCGACACTCCCAGGTCCAACTTGGGGCCTTCCTCTCATCTATATCACTCTCTACCTGTGGTGTACCCCAGGGATCTAATCTTTCTCCCTGGCTGTTTAACCAATACCTGGCACCTCTTGCCCACTGCATAGCTGCACTCTGCTCCAACTTTCAGTGCTATTCAGATGACACTCAGCTCGCTTTCAGGCTCCATTTAGCTGCCTCTTCGCCCTCTCTCATCCCGGATTAGCTGTCTGCAATCCAGGAGTGGAGTGCCGTCAATGATCTCTACCTTAATGCCAGTAAGATGGAGATTCTCCTCATCAGCTCTCCTGAACCCTCCTTTTCTGTCACTCCCTGGCCACCTCACTGGGCCCTCTCTTCCTGATCCCACCTGTGAGGCTAAGAACCTAGGGGTCATCTTCAACACTCTCCTTCTCTCCTCACATATCTGACATCTCTAAGAAGTCAAACTACCAGCTGAACCTCCTCAGAGATACTCTTCCTTTCCTCACCTTCCCCCAGAAGCTCACTGTCCCCACAGCTCTGGTTCTCTCTAGGCTGTACTACTGCAACAGCCTCTTTATAGATCTACCTGCCTCTACTCTCCGTCCTCTACAACTCATCCAGAACAGGACTTCAAGACTTGTCCTTGGCCTCAAACCCATAGATCGTATCTTTCCAGCCCTGAAATCTCTCCATTGGCTCACAGTGGCAGCAAGGATCAAGTTCAAGACCCTATGCATTGTCCACAGGGCCTTCTGGGGCCTTTGACCGCATACCTCCAACTCTTTCTTTGGAAATATCTTCCTACTTGAGCTCTTTGCCCCTCCACCTCCACCTCCAACTCCTTGAGGGTCAGTCGCTTCTCCAAGCTTCTCCAAGCAACGAGTTGGGGGGGCAGATCTCTTTCTTCAGCTGGCTCCTCCTGCTGGAACAGCCTCCCTGCTTCGCTGAAACTAGAGCAGAACCATCACTGCTTCCGGAAACACCTCAATACCTTCCTCTTTGCTTCTGCCTTCTCTATTCCTCTCCCCTGCTGATCTCCTGTCTGATACTGCACTGGTCACCTGGCTACCCTCTGAACTCGGGCCCAGGTCCCTGTCCATCCAGCTGCACACCTGCGCTGCATGCTGGCATCCCCTGCACTGTGGTATGTGTCTGTAACCCTACAGTCCCCTTGCTGCACTTTTTAGACACCTGTTGTCTGCACTTTTAACACATGCACATGCCACCTGTTGGCTGCACTACTTGTATTGATTCCATGACCTGAACTTGCTCATCCTCCCCCCCACCCGAGGGCACTTCTCCCCTCTCCGCTTCCCTGCACTTGCTCGATCTCAATGTCACTAGGCCTAGTAAGATTTAGTTTTTTTGTCCTCCCTCTGTTCCTCCCTAATTCGACCAGGGAGGAGAGGAGCACGGCTTAGGATGTTGTTCTTCTCCTACAACTACCTAATATGACCAGATTACTGCTCCTTGTGTTACAGAGGTTTCAGTTCATGGAAACCAAGACAATATGGGCACTGACGGCCAGATTGACAAAAATATTTTTGGCGCAAAACAAGCTGCAGCCCAGTTGTCAAAAGCCATCTAAATGTTCACATCACAGATGCACATATTCAGGAAGCCTATTTCACCTGCTTTTGTGTATTTACACAAATAGGTTGTATTTTCAATGCATATCCCAAATACACAAACAGGATACACTTTGAAATGCACAGAAAATTACCACTTGGCCCTGCTTCGGAAAGGTATAAACACAGGGGGATACACAACTGAAGACCGGGTCATTGCTGACCCTGTATTGTGTTTTTTTTAAAGTGTGTCACCATCGGATTAATCTGCGGTTTTCAAACTCGCATTTCTATCCTTCGAGCAGGGATAGAAATGTATGTTTATGTTTGTATTTAACTTTGGCATGCCCATTAACGCCATGTCACTATGAAATGCACTCCCAGAATCCAGGCCAGTGCTGTAGCCTGTCATATACCTCCTGATATGTATGCAGAGGGACGGGACATCTTTTGCGCTGCTATCCAGCCCTACTGAAATACGCACGTCTACTTTCAGAATAAGATGACTTGCACACTTCTCAATCAAGTGAAAATACAAAAGGTGCCTCAACTTCGCTTTTTTTATTTACACTTGATTTTGAGAATCTGGACCTGAGTATCATCCAACCATTTTCCAGTCCATATAAACAGCTAAAAACTGCATCCAAGATAATGTTCTTAGCACTTGAATGTATGTCACATATGTGATTTCTTCAAATGTTCATGTGGCATGTTGACTGACGTGTGGGTTGTGTATGTGCCATTGTCTTGTGAATGGGGATATGCGATATGCACATTTGCTGCATTTCATTGAGGGGAACAGGCAGTGTGGGGGTTGTTGTTTGTCAGTGTGTGTGTTTGATTTGCATGCAGTGTGCAGGTGTTACTGCATGTGTGCTGGGGCACATGTTGATGGTTGTCTTGTGAGTTGTTGTTTGCATGTGTTGTATATCACTGAGGGGGGCCCGTGGGTCTTGAGTTCTTTGGCTGCATGGATGTGTTAGCTGCACTCTGTTTCAATTTTGTTCATTTTCTGCAGATCCTTCCATCAGGGAATGATGGCTATTTCATGGGATGAAATTTGATTGTCCACTGCATGCCAAGGGGATATATAAGATGTGAATTTATCTTGAGCGTTATGGAATGGCTAGTTTAGTTGCTGCATGTCTGGATGTGCCAATTCTGGTGGGTTGCCCTCTTTGCCACTATTATCTACTAGCTCTTGTTAATAGTTACATTTTGCGATGGGGTTTATTGTGGTCAATGTGCCAGTTGAGTAACATGTGCATCGATACTGCACTGCTTTTCTATATCCCACAAAAGGGAGATGTATGTGTGCATCATGCACATTCTAAGACATGTGTGCAGCTATATGCCATTGTGCTTGTTGTATTTTGTGTCTATGTTCCTTTTTGAAGCCATGCAAGGATTGCAGCTCAGACATGTTTCATGATTTATCGCTGCGTACACATTTGACTGGAATGGTAGTTAGTCATATGGGATGTTTTTGGTGCCAAAGGAGTGATTTCATTTAATGGTTGGCATGGTGGTAGTGGTGCCCTCCCTCTTCAATGTATTTCTTAGGGAAACACAAAATGAAATGTCTTTTTAGTTCTAAGGGATGCACACAAGTTTGCACTTCTAAGGGCTCTTTCTCTGGGTGGTTTTGTGGGCACAGTGGATTGGCCCATTGTCAATGGCAACTGGTATTTGATGGGATTGTTTGCACTCCACAGGGGAAGGAGTTTAGGTGAAAAAAGATTGCACAAGCTGAGTATGTGCAGCCTCTCCACGTGCCCTTTGCCCAGCTATATGCAATTGGTGTGCCTGTGGGTGTGGATGGTGTGCCACCACCATGTCCACCAGGACCATACACCGTATTTCAACATTGTGCAGGACACATGCTGCCACAATGATCCTGCAGACTACTGGTGATGCATACAGCAACACACCACCAGAGTGGTCAAGGGAAGGGAAACGTAACTTGAGCACTCCAAATCTGCATTCCACTATGCCCCGAGTTGCAATATGGGCAGTGTTGTACCTTACCATGGCAGGTGTGTGTGGGTTGTCTATGGGCGTCATCATATATGTTCTCCGAGGGTAGGCACTGTCCTCTATAGAGGTGAGAATGGTTGTTATTGTCATCTTTGGTTGGCTGCTCTGGTCAAGCAACACAATGGCTTGTTTCCTTTCTGGGTCCATGTATTGCTAGCGTCGCACTTCATGACGCCTCTTCTTCTCCCTCTCTGCTCACACAAGGTGTTCCACAGGGTTCCTCTTTGTCACCCACTCTATTTAATATTTATATTCTTCCTCTTCTCTTGCTTGATGACCTGGGTGTCTTGTATACTAACTATGCAGATGACACCCAGGTCATCCTGGAACTAACTATGGCCCTTAACACATGAGCTACTCATTGAGGCCTCGAGTCATATGCAAAAAAATCTCTCTCCAGAGTATGTCTCCTTCGCAATCTCTAATGTCTACTTTCCTGTGGCTAAGACTGCAAGACTTTGGGTGTCACACTGGACTCTGAGTTGACGATGGGGCCACATGTTGCCAAGATCCGGGCTTCATGTAGTTGAATTAACAAAGACCCTTGCACTTACGCCCGTACCTTACTTTTAAAAACATGTCAATTCTTGCCTCTGCACTTGTCAATTCGAGGCTTGACTATTGCAGTAGTCTGCTGGCAGGATCTGCCCAATGCAACCTACCAGCATTACAGGTCATGCAAAATTGGGCGGTCAGAGCAGTATTGGGTATCTCCAATAGATATGATATGATATGATATGGTATTTGTAACACACCTATAAACAAGTGTTTCAAGGCGCAACGTGGCGGGGAGGGCATAAAGGGAGACAGACAACGATCCTACTAGGCCAGGTGTCATTCAGACCGCGCAAGTGCAAGGGGAGAGGGGACTGGGAAAAGTGCAAGGGGAAGGGGAGAGGTGGAAAGTGCTGTACATGGTTAGTAGAATGCAAGATAATTAATAGGGCCAGCTGGTGGCAAGTGCCAGGAAAGTGCAATACGTGGTTAGTAGAATACAAGATAAATAATAGGGCCAGCTGGTGGCAAGTGCAAGGTAAGTGCTGGGAGAAGGGGCTGTGGGATACAGAGACAGTCCCATAGTGCAGGTAGGCAGTGCAGGGAAGAAAGGTTTGGCCAAGGACCGAGATCGGTGAGTGGCCCAGTAGCAGATTCGGTGCAGGTTCAGTGATTTAGCAAGGGAGAGAAGGAGAGAAAGCAGAGGCAAAGAGGAAGGTTTTGAGGTGCTTCCGGAACCGGAGATGGTTCTCCTCAAGTTTCAGGGAGGCAGGAAGGCTGTTCCAGAGGGAGGTCCCTGCTGCGGAGAGAGATCTACCCCCAGCTCGCTGCTTGGAGAAGCGGCTGACCTTGAGGTAGTTGGAGGTGGATGAGCGAAGAGCTCGAGAAGGAAGATATTTAGGAAGAGAGAGTTGAAGGTATTTTGGCCCAAGGCCCCAGAAGGCCTTGTGGACAATGCAGAGGGTTTTGAACTTAATCCTCACAGCCACTGGGAGCCAGTGTAGTGATTTCAGTCCTGGAGAGATACGGTCCCTGGGCTTGAGGCCAAGGACAAGTCTCGCAGTCCTATTCTGGATGAGTTGCAAAGGGCGGGGAGTAGAGGCAGGAAGATTTAGATAGAGGCTGTTACAGTAGTCCAGCTTCGAGAGAACCAGGGCTCTGGAGACAGTGAGCTTCTGGAGGAAGGAGAGGAAGGGAATGATCCCTCTGAGGAGGTGCAGCTTGTAGTGTGACTTCTTAGAGACATCAGAGATGTGAGGAGAGAAAGAGAGTGTGGAGTCGAAGATGACCCCAAGGTTTTTTGCCTTGCAGGTAGGCGCAGGAAGAGGGCCAAGGGAGGCCGGCCAGAGAGCTGCAGGGAAGGAGGGAGTGGATGTGCCGATAAGTAGAATCTCAGTCTTACTGGCATTAAGGCAGAGGTCGTTGGCGGCACACCATTCCTGGATAGCAGAGAGACAGTCAGAAATGAGGGACGGGGAAGAGGAGGCCGAGGGTAGCCTGAAAATGAGCTGGGTATCATCTGCGTAACACTGAAAGTTGGGACAGAGAGCGGCGATGCAGTGAGCAAGAAGTGCCAGATACTGGTTGAACAGCCAGGGGGAGAGGTTAGAACCCTGGGGGACACCACAGGTAGAGAAAAAGATGTCAGAGAGGAAGGAACCCAGTTGGACCTGGGAGGGTCGATTGGAGAGGAACGAGGTCAGCCACGCCAGAGCCTGACCAGTGATACCCAGGTTATCACGGAGGCGGTTGAGCAGGATGGTGTGGTTGACAGTGTCAAAGGCAGAAGAGAGGTCGAGCAAAATGAGAACACAGGGGGTGTTAGAGTCAAGGTTAGAGAGCATGTCCTCACGGATGTTCAGGAGAGCAGTTTCCGTGCTTCTGGCAGCTCTGAAGCCAGACTGATGGTCATGAAGACTACCAACAGATTCAGCATGGAGATTAAGCTGGGAGATGGGATGTTTCTCCAGGAGCTTGCCCAGGAAGGGAGTGATAGAGATTGGGCGATAGTTAGCTGGGCAGGAGGGGTCGGAAGTGGGTTTCTTAAGAAGGGGGTGCACAAGGGAGTGCTTGAGGGGGGAAGGGAAGACTCCTGAGGCGAAGGAGTGATTGCAGAAGTCAGCCAGGGCAGGAGCCAGGGAGTCGATGTGGTCCTTGATAGTTTTGGAGGAACAGGGGTGGACCTGTTTTGACGAGACTTTCATAGATCGGACTTGTCTCGAAACCTTGTCAGCAGAAAAAAGGTGAAAGGCAGAGAAGGAGGGAGGAGGGGTGGCTGCAGAAGGGCCAGAGGGAGAGCAGGGAATAGAGGGGGGAGGTGATAGGAGGAGAGTGAGGACAGGATGTCCTGAGTTTTTTAAAAGAAGTGAGAGGCCAGTGCCGTGCAGAGGGCCTGAGAGGGGACAGGAGAGGTGGAGACTGCAGCAGGGTTGGCCAGCTCCTTGCAGATTTTAAAGATTTCGGCCGAATTGTTAGATGCTACAGAGATGCGAGCTTGGATAAGGGCTCTCTTCTTAGTGAGAACGGAGAGCCGGTATTGCATTTGGAGCAGGCGGCAGGCCAGTTTGTCAGAGGATGAACATGAAGCACGCCATTTCCTCTCTGCCACCCTGCACTTGCGTTTAAGGGTGACAAGATCTGAGTCATACAAGGAGTTACATTTGGCTTTGGGCTTCAGGCGGATCCTCATGACAGGGGCAAGGATATCAAGGGTATCAGATATAGCAGAGTGAAGAGTGGAGAGGGCTGTGTCAGGGTTGGAGTCAGCCGAAGGGGAAGGAGGGGGCGAGAAGGTGGTAGCGAAAGCCTCAACTGGCACGCGCTACATGGGTCGGATGACCGCGAAGGTGGGTGGCAGTGATGAGGGTGGCTTTGCCTGTGGGGAATGGAGAGTGAGGTGGGAGGATAGGAGAAAGTGATCACTCCAGGAGAGAGGAGTGGAGAGAGGAATAGAGAGGGGAAGGTCAGAAGAGATCAGAGCATCGAGAGTGTGCCCTGCAGAATGGGTCAGCACAGATGGGAGAATAGAGAGTGAGAGAGAGTCGCAGAGGTCGCGAAAGAGTCCAGAGGGAGGACAGGAGGCATCAAGATGGATATTGAAGTCTCCAAGAAAGAGGAGTTGAGTGGTTGAGGACAGGAGTGAGGAGAAGAGGTCAGCCCACTCATAGAGGAGGGCGGAAATTTTACCAGGTGGCCGATAGATAGCCACGGTAAGGGAATGGATGGGAGAGAGAGAGAGTCGGCAGACAAGGCATTCAAAGGAGGAGTAGGTCTGCGTAGGAGTGACAGCGGCAGGAATTCACTCAGGGAAGATAAGGGCCACACCCCCCCGCACGGCTGGACCTGGGCAAGGAGAGGATCTTGTAACCGTCAGGTAGGAGTGTGTCAAAGCTGGTGACAGAGCTGGCCGTGAAGCATGTCTCAGTGAGACCGAGGATAGGATGTCAAGATCCAGTTCCTCAAGAAGGCGACAGATATCAGAGGAATGTTTGACGGCAGAGCGAGAGTTAAGAGTGGCAATGTGGAGTTTGCCCTCTTTGAAGGACTTCCGGGGAGGGGTACAGATCAGAGGTACGCCCTGCGGAAGTGAAGGAGAAGGAGCCAGAGAGAGGGCAGGGTGAGAGGGAGGAGGCAAGGTAGCCGAGGACAGGGAAGAGGGGACAGCAGGAGAGGAAAGGAAGTTGATGAGGCACGGGAAGCGTCTATCAAAGAGGTGGAGGTTGGCCTGAGGGCCTTGGACCAAGACAGTCCCATTAGCATAGACATTAATGATGGCCTTAGAGGAGCAGAAGGGGGCCAAGAGGACATCCCAACGTGTGCCACCATTAATGGGAGAAGAGGAGAAGGGAGAGAGCACAGAGACCATATGAAGGGTCCATTGGTCAGGGGAAGGCACGAAAAAGAGGATGTCAGTAAGAGTTTCCTTGGAGGAGGCACTGGTGTAGGTGTCAGCGATAGGGAGGCCTGGGTTGGAGACCAGGATATCCTTTTTAAACTTTTTCCTACCGGATTTAGTGAGGAGAGCAGGATAGTCAATTGAAAAGCAGTTAGAGAAAATAGGAGAGATAGAGAGCACCATGGAATAAGGAGGGAGGAGGGGGGGAAGACAGACAAGAGCAAGCAGACAGGAATGATGCGGCAAGCTCTAGTTTACCACAATTACAGAGCAACAGTAACCGAATATACGAGTTAGGTACCCAGTGCAGGGGCCACCTAAGTTTGAGAGTTCTGCGAGGGGAGAAAAAAGCCCTAGTTTTACCACAATTACAGAGCAACAGTAACAGTATCTACGAGTTAGGTACCCAGTGTAGAGGCCACCTAAGTTTGAGAGTCCTGCGAGCGGAGAAAAAGCCCTAGTTTTACCAAATTACAGAGCAACAGTAACAGTAAATACGACTTAGGTACCCAGTGTAGGGGCCACCTAAGTTTGAGAGTCCTGCGAGGGTAGAAAAAGCCCTAGTTTACCACAATTGACGGAACACAGTGAAAGGGGCAGGTTGGTGGCCGAGCAGGTGGAGCTAACCGGAAGAAAGAATGGCCGACCGGCGCCTGGCGTCCCCTGCGGACACCTGCAGACACACAGGGAGCCGCAACCATAGGAGCCGCCCTTTGCCTAAGGGGGGCCCTTAGCCGAGGGGGGCTGCGGGCAGGGGGCTGCCCAGTGGGGGTGGGATTAAGGCAGGGGACGAGGAAGGGGAGGGGGGTGTGGGCGGGCAGGGAGGCGGGAAGGGAGAGAGGAGGAGGAGGATCAGGAAGCGAGGTGGAGGGAGGGGGCAGGGGGCAGCACAAACACGCACGAAGCGCAACAAAACAAAAACAGTACAAACTCAGAAAAATAAAAGGAAGCTTACTAGAGCCCAACGGGGCTTGGATGGCAGCCTCAACAGCAGGCCACACAGGGCTACGGGCGACCGCTCGAACCCGCTCAGGCTCAACAGAGAAGCGAGCGAGGTGAGCGGTCGTCATGTAGTCCTGTAGGGACTTAGAGGATAACCAATCAGAGGGGGTGTGGGCAGGCAGGGAGGCGGGAAGGGAGAGGGGAAGAGGAGGATCAGGAAGCAAGGTGGAGGGAGGGGGCAGGGGGCAGCACAAACGCGCACGGAGCGCAACAAAACAAAAACAGTACAAACTCAGAAAAATAAAAGGAAGCTTACTGGAGCCCAACGGGGCTTGGATGGCAGCCTCAACAGCAGGCCACACAGGGCTACGGGCGACCGCTCAAACCCGCTCAGGCTCAACAGAGAAGCGAGCGTGGTGAGCGGTCGTCACGTAGTCCTGTAGGGACTTAGAGGACAACCAATCAGAGGGGGATGTGGGCGGGCCAGGAGGCGGGAAGGGAGAGGAGAAAAGGAGGATCAGGAAGCGAGGTGGAGGCAGGGGGCAGTCTATCACGGCTGCCAGGCAGAATCTGCACTGGCTGCCAGTTAAGCATTGTGTTTCCTTTAAAATCCTTACACTCACATTTAAGTGCCTCACACAGATGGCGCCCAGCTATCTCTGTGAACACATCCATAGGTACTTCCTTCATGATCCTTGAGGTCCTTAGATCAGGTAAAATTGTGCAAACCCAGGTTTCGATCAGTCAAGTTTGGAAAACCAACTTTTGATGTCCTGGCTCCTGCTATTTGAAATCCATTTCTGCTGGGTCGCAAAACCGCCACATCACTGGCTGATTTTAAAAAGAAACTAAAAACCTTTCTCTTCAAGGCTAACTAGCCTGTTCATTGATCTCATGCCCGTTCTTTGTCTTCCGATGCTCTGCTGCTTGTTTGTTTTTCGTGTGTCATTTTTTATGTTTCGTGTGCGCCTTGAGGCCTTTGGGTGATGTGGCCTGTTTTAAGAATTGAAATAAATAAATAAAAATGTGTTGGCAGTGTCTTTTGGTCTGTGCGCAACATGCATGCATGTGAATGGCCATTCATACTCACCAATGAGCCATGCGTCCATGCATTCCAGCTTCCAGGGACGGGTGTAGCGGGGACATCCTGAAGATGTAACTATCATGTGTGCTAACAGGATAGTTGACAAACACTTTGGTAATGATGCCCTTGGCATCACACATAACCTGAACATTGATGGAGTGCCAATTTTTCCGGTTGCGGTAGATGTGCTCTGTTGCTCTAGGTGGATGTATAGCAACATGAGTGCAATCAATGGCACCAAGCACTTTTGGCAAGTGTGCCACACCATGCAAATCCTGGACCGCTGCTTGCCTTTCTGCTAGTGTGCTGGGTATATAGATATGCCAGCGGACAGAAGGACGTGTAGTTATGATTTCCAACACCTGGTGTAAGCAGCAAGACTGCATGGCCTGGGCTGATGCCATCTACTATGGTGGTGGTCTGATGGAATGAGCCAGTGGTCAGAAAATGTAGAGCAGTGAGCACCTATCTGCGCACATGGTGGGTGATGTAAGGTCATCTTCCCAGTCAATGACTAGGTTTAGGATGATATGGGGGGGGATCCTATACCTGCCATATACCTGGTCATCAGGCATCCCAAAAAGGTTGGTCCTTGTGTGGAAGATGCGGGCCCTGGCCATCCTCCTCCTCCTGTGGTGTGCCTGGATGATTGCTGCAACAAATGGTGCATTCATCGTGGCTGTATCTGTGCATTTGTTGATTGTGCATGCTTTTTATACATTTGTTAGTGACGTTTATGCCTGCTATCTCGTGCGTAGTTGTTTCTGGATTTGCACATGCTTTTTTGAGCGCCGGCGTTCCCTGTTCAATTCCATGAATACGTTTGGTTTGTGTGCGTATGGGCGGTGCATTTGTTTGAGAGTGGTACGTCCCTCGTAACGCCCACATTTTTGCTTGTTCTTTCTCATTCCACATGTTCCGCCCCTTTTTTGGTGGCTGCGCAGGCCCGGGCGGCCTGTCTCTTGAAGTCTCATGCAAGCCTTTCATCAAGTCGCAGTGCCGTGGTGGACAGGCGTGATTCCTCGCAAGTCCCGGGTAAGCCCCGCTCATTGCATTCCATGAATGGTCAAACGGGGACTTGCACATGAATTTGCGTGCAAGTATTCGATTTTCAGCGCAGATAATTCCATGAATCGGGCCATATGTGTTTACCTTTTTGTCTGGGAGCAGTTAGCCTCATGGCTTATTCAGTGAGGGGATCTGTCTGAAACTTGTGCTCTTCTGGTCGTCTTTATCAGGATCAAATACATTTTTGCATAATGTAGTTTGGACACCCTAGAAAACAAAACAAAATTTTTTGTTGATTATGTTTTTTCAGCCACTTACAGTAGAGCCAACGGCCATTTTGGTGACAAAACTGTCTGAGGTAGTGATTGATTTAAAATCTGACCTAGTGTTGAAGCAAAAAGGATTTCTACAATAAGGATGGATTACAAGGAGCCATTAAAAGGGGCAGGCTGCATAACCATTTAATGTACATAATAGCCTGCTGTTATTGATGGGGGCTGTGATGAATCTTCTCCACAACACCCCTGCTTATGAATGAAAGGTTAATATGGCCCCCATGTCATTCTAGATGGGTCTGTGTTGTCTTAGGTCTAAGGACCGATTCATGGTATTCTTTCACTGTTCAAAGTGACTTTGCACTGCTGAAAAGTGACTTTGCACTGCTGACACAATCCCTGATTCATGAAACTGTGCAAAGTTTATTTTGCAATGCAAAGTCTGTGTAAAGTAAATTTGTACTGCAAAAATGACTGCTTGCACTGACTTTGCAATGCAAAAATACACTTTGCACAGCTCCATGAATCAGGGTTTGGGTCGGCAGTGCAAAGCAACTTTTCAGCAGTGCAAAGTCACTTTGAACCGTGCAAAAATTCCATGAATCAGGCCCTTAGTTTTTCTTATTCTGATGTCTCCCTCGCATTCTATTTGAACACTCCCTGGGGTGCCTGGCAGATATAGAACATGTGTTAACCTCCTGCAAAGAACCCACTTTGTCAATGTAGTCTGGTGCACTCTGGCTTGTTGTATTTTTCAAATTTTACATTAGCAAGTTGCCAATGGTTGATGTCTGTCTACACTGGATGAAAAGGGCAATCAACCTGTATTATTAAATATCAAAGCATAAAACCTTCCTGATAAGATAATTTCGTTTTTTCATTAAAATGATTTAGATTGTACATAAACTTTTCATTTCTTGAACATTTATTTCACTGTTTCAGTTAGCTTTGGTTCTTAGAAACAAAACACCTGACTTTTATCAGGCTGTAAGTTCGGGGCTGTCGGTTCAGAATGGTGCTGATTTCATGATATTTTCCCAAAATTTTAATATGAAGAATATCAGCTTTCTATGTTTCACCAGAAGTATCTCTCTCTTCTGGGGTGTGCACTTCTTTGCTGATGTTAAAGTATTATCTACATAGGGCTCTTTCTTCCTGTAGTTTCGGGAACATCATAATCATATGATGTAGAGATTCAATAGTTCCTTCCTGTTTGCAAAACCTACATTGTTTTTTTTTCATGATCTTGCTGTTTGATTATCGCCAGTCTTGATCTGGTAGGAAGTAAATTAAGACGGAGCTTCATATAAAGCAATCTTATTCTTGTATCTGGAAAAATCTTCAAATACACTGGTAATTGTGTGATAACTCATGTTTCTATGTTGCAGTTCAGATTTTAGGTATTTTTCACTGCGATAGTCTTGATCCAATCGTTCCACATCAATTTTTCCTTTGCATTTTGTGGCTGATGTAACAACATCTCTGCTGATATTTCTTCTTGTTCCTGGTATTTCATCATCGCTTTGGTCCACTCAAGTAAGATTTTTGCGCAAGTCGAATTGGGTGTTGATCTCAATATTTCGATTGCTGGAATTTTATCCTTTGAGATTGTCTTTCGGTATAGTCACAGTTTTTTCCAGATGACTATCAAGTTTATGGATTGTATTGCCAGCTCGAAGCGTATTCGTGCAGTGGGAAAACTCGATGGTAAATTCATGATTTTTCTCCATAATAAGGCCTCTAATTTAGACCGGATTGATGGATCCAGTTTTATCAGTGCTTCGGCTCCATACACTAGTGCTGGGATCACTTTACTTTTGTAGAAAGTTGTTATTGGTACAAAAGAGAATTTGCTGTACTTTTGTGTAACAGGCCCCATTGTCTAGCAAGCACATAGATTTTCTTTTGGAACATCTCAGCCCATTCTGTTTCTTCCTTGTTTTGATTGATCATGATCCCCAAGTACTTAAAGGACTGCACTGATTTTATCTGATGTCCATTGATCCTTAGATTTGGGGTCTGATCTTTGGATTTGAGCTTCCTTGTGGCCATGATTTTAGTTTTGTCGATGTTTATTTTGACCTTTTTTTATCCACGTATTTTGTCAACATATCCATGCTGAGTTGCAGACCATGTGGAGTTTTGTCTAGCAGTATGAAATCATCAGCATACATCATTATGGGCAGAGGTGTTGAGTTTACTTTTGGTGGATTGGTTGCTGATGAACTAATTTCTTGCACAATGTCTTCTGTGAACATATTGAACAATGTAGCTGTGTCAGGAATTGAGGTGGGGTTGCTTCATTTCCGTCTCGCCATTCACAACATGTGCTTTCAAAAGCACAAAATTTAAACACTCACTCACACGTACCATCTCTTAGCAAACCTATTGAGGGAGTTTTATTACCTGGCTGCAACAGATCCGTGAAAAGACATCCTTCCTTTCCTGTGCGATGGCAGTTGCCATGGAAATTGGGGTGGAGACACTGACTCCTTCAGCATCAGACGCACATTATGGTCATGTGATCATAACTTCTTAAGCTCTTGTTTACTTAGCGTTCATTGCTTCTGATTATTTCCGAAGTGTGCTATGTTCGTACACTCAAGTTTCATGCTTTTCTGTTCTTGACCTTCTGAGAGACTATTGTACCTGGTGTTCTCCCTGTGCTGTCAATCCCCAACCTGACTCTCTGAACCTTTCCTCCATTGTGTCCTGTCTCCCGATTCTAACCCACCCCCCCCGCTTGGAGCCTGATTACCTCCTGCCGACGCGGACAGATTTAAGTATGGCCTTTTTGAATATTGCGTAATGCCCTTCGATTTGTGCAACGCTCCGGCTACATTCCAACGCTTTGTTAACAACATCTTTAGGGACATGACAGATCTTTTTCCTTATCATTTATCTAGACAACATTTTTATCTACTCCGAATCCTATGAAAACCATTTACAACATGTCCTTCTCGTCCTGCAACGGTTAAGGGAACATGCTTTGTATGCCAAAATAGAAAAATGTATCTTTCACGTGGCTTCCGTTGAGTTTCTGGGTTATGAAATAACGGACCAGGGTATACAGATGAGTTCTGTAAAAGTTAGGGCGGTTCTTGACTGGCCGGCTCCAATAAACATGAAATCATTACCGTCGTTCTTGGGTTTTGCAAATTTTTACAGGCGTTTTGTATGTTCCTTTTCTGAGATAGTGGCTCCTTTGACAGCATTGACCAGTAGTAAGAAGTCTTTTGTATGGGATCTTGTGGCTGACAATGCTTTCGAATCACTCAAGCTAGCATTTACTACTGCCCCAATGTTTCAACACCCAAACCTTAATCTACCTTTTGTGGTCAAGGAAGATGCTTCAGATACCGCATTAGGAGCTGTGTTATCCCAATCCTGTCATGATTCCAATGCTTTGCATCCTGTAGCTTATCACTCCAGAAAGCTTACCCTTAATGAGCGGAACTACACTATCACTGAAAGGGAACTCTTAGCCGTCCGAGACGCATTCATGGTCTGGAAACACCATTTGCTTGGTACTAAAGTCCCTGTCCAGGTGTATACAGATCACCACAATCTGGTAGCCCTTCAATCGGTGAAATGTACTACAGCCAGACTAGTTTGTTGGCATGAGTTTTTTTCTGCTTTCAACTTTACGATCACATATCGTCCTGGTTCTTGTAACTCTAAGGCAGACGCTCTTTCACGTATCCCTGGCAATGACATTTCAAAGGCCCCTCATACCTCCGTTTTGCTTCCACACCAAGTGGTGTGTGGGTGTATGATAGACTCATCTTTAAGGTCTCTTCTGGTCACCTGGGTTGAGCAAAATCCACAGACCATCAAAGATGAGGGAATCAGGGTAGTGCACTCATTACCCTATGTTCATGAGAAAATCCTTCTTCCCTAAGATGCTACTCGTTCTTTGGCACTGCAGTGGTGTCATGATTCCAAGTTTTCTGCACACCCAGGTACCAGAAAGACTTTGGAACTGCTGAATAGATGGGGTTAGTGGCCAACCATGACTGCAGATACTAGTCGGTATATCCAGACTTGTACTGTCTGTGCTCAAGGTAAATCTTCACATACAAAACCTATGGGACTGTTACAACCGTTACCTGTCCCCAGGATACCATGGAACGTGATATCTATGGATTTTGTTGTGGATTTGCCACCGATTACGGGTTATAATACCATCTGGGTTATTGTTGACTACTTAACCAAATCCGCTTTGTTCATTCCTTGTTGTGGGTTACCATCTGCCGCCGTTTTGGCTGACCTATTTGTTTCCCATGTGTTCAGGCGATTTGGTCTTCCTAGCATCATCATTACGGATCGGGGCTTGCAGTTCACCTCTTGATTTTGGAGGGCGATTACTGCTTCATTAGGTATTGAAGGCAGGTATTCCAGCGCTTATCAACCCCAAACTGATGAGCAGACTAAGAGAATCAACGCTACTCTTGAACAATATCTTCGTTGTCTCCTGCTTCACCATCAGGGTTCTTGGTTGTCTTTATTGGCCATGGCAGAATTCGCTTATAATAATTCCTTGCATACGGCTACTGGTTCTACACCATTCTTTGCTCTTTACGGACATCATCCTCGCACTCTGTCTTCACCTCTCTTGTCAGGTGTTACGCTCACCTGGCTCCCACAGAGGCGTCGATCGGAACTGGACAGCTGCGGTCACCATCAATGTGCCGCGTAGGGCCAAGATGACGGACTGGACTGGCCCACCTAGCTTCATTTGCTTGGCCCGTAGGAATATTCTTCTGCAAATGGAGAAAGGGAATTAACCACCCGTGGAGTTGAGCGTAAATCCCCCCACCCCCGCTGTTCTCCCCACAGATCGCCTTTGATGTCCCCTCTTATAGTCTCACCTGATGGTTTGAAAAGATGAGCTCTCCATCCTGCATTGAGCGCAGGGGCGCGTTGATAACCAGTTGCTTCACTGGCTCGAAGGAATTGGTGAGTTCCAGAACAATATTGACTCTGAGATTCCCGGCAAGACGCCGTAAGTATAAGTTCGTAAGAGTTCAAATGCCTGACTTTCACTCTTGTCCGATTCCTTGCATGTTTCAGCTTGACCCTAATGAAGAGTTCCTCGTGGCAACCGGTAGTATTCTGGTAAGGATTTGTATTTTCCAACACAGTTCGATAAAAAAATGTCAATATGTAACCTGTTGCTTTCTCCCTTATTCAGGCGCTTAGAGAAAGTATGAAGTCTTGGGGAATAATACCTCCGGTGGTAAAATCAGCTAAGTCTATTGAGGTGAGGAGTGTTCCTTTGTTAGTCCCTTTGATTCACCTTGCTGTCCTTTTGATTCCCCTTAGGGGCCGGGGTTCGGCGAAGATGCAGTGGAAGCTGCGCTGACCCGTGAAGAGGAAGAGTACCCCCGGTGGTAAAATCAGGTAAGTCTATGGGGGGTAACTAATATTCCTCTGTGTATTCCCTTGGCTCATCTTGCTGTTCTTGTCTTCTCCTTAGGTGCTGGAGTGCGGTGGGAACATGCAGGAGGACGTAGTGGAATGTGAAGATGCTGCGAAGGCCGGTGAGTTCAGCGCAGCGTTTCTTCCAGCTCGAAGGCGCGATGGATCGGGAATTCAGATAAGGATTAAAGGTATTCCTCTTGTTCTAACCTTTTCTCCTTCTTTCTCCCTTTTTCTAGGAGCTCCAAACTTGAGGCGGGCGTGGCAGAAGGCTGGATGCAGACTTGCAGGCACGGTGAGCGTTACGCTGCTGGATGCAGAATAACGCGAAGCGTGTGCTGCTCTTCGGGCGTGGTTTAAATAGCCTCCAAAGTAGTCCCAGGTAACTATTCCTCCCCAGCCCCGCTTGAGTAAAAAATAGACCCTAAGTAAAGTAGTCCCTTCCAAGCCTCTTTTGGCTTGGAGCTCTTGCAGGATGGTCTGCATCAGGTAAGTTTGCAGCATGGTCTTCATCAGGTAAGTTTTGATCTATGAGTCTGGCACCTATGGCGCCAGGACTGACTCTCCATATGAGCCTGGCACCATAGGTGCCAGGAGTGGACCCAAATAGCCCCTAGCAGGGGTTGTTGGGCTTGCTTAGGATACCTTGATGCCTGCTTCCGGGGTTGCTGGACGTGGTCTGGGTCCCCGGGGGTAGGCATCATGACAGCATTCCCCCCCAAGGCCCCTCCTAAAGTCGTTCTTCCCTGTAGTTTCGGTTTGTCTGAGAAATTTCGGTGGAATTTTTTCACCAATTGGGGTGCATGAACATGGTCACTAGGTTCCCATGACCTTTCCTGTGGTCCATAACCTTTCCAGTCGTTTAAATAAAAGAGTTTTGACTTTATCATTTTGGAGTCCAGGATGTTCTTAACTTCAAATTCAGGTTCTCTGTCTACAAGGATAGGGTCTGGTGGCTTGGTTAGTCTTGTCCCTGGTTGCACTGGCTTGCAAAAGTGACACATGAAAGAGGGGGTGAATTTGCATATTAGCAGGTAAGTCCAACTTGACAGCCACCGGGTTGATAATGGCCTTAATAGAGTAAGGTCCCAAATATCTGGGGTTAAAGGTCCGTGTTCCCTTTAGAGGTATATGTTTTGTGGCTAAGCATACTTGATCCCCTATCTGGTATTGTGGAGTATCACTTCTATGCCGATCAGCATCTTTCTTGTATTTTTCTTTCGCTTGTTTTAAATGTGTAGTTGCTTCCTTAAAGGCTTGTGTAATCGTAGCGTGCAGATGGTACACTGCGGGCATTTCTAAGTGTTGGGGTGAGTCAAGATCTGAGGTTCGAGGATGGTGCCCATATAAGATATAAAAGGGGCTTTGTCCAGTTCCAGAGTATACTGAATTATTGTATGCATATTCGGCGATCCAAAGAATGTCTTTCCAATTACTCTCAGTCTGATGTAACATACAACGCAGGTATTGTTCGAGAGTCTGGATGGTCCTCTCCGTTTGACCATCGGTCTGGGGGTGGTGACTGGTCGATAACCTCACATCGATTAGCGCCAATTGACTGCATTTTTTCCAAAAATGTGAAATGAATTGACTGCCCCGGTCAGAGACCAATATGGATGGAAATCCGTGTATGCGAACAATGTTTTCGAGGAACTCCTTGGCCAGGATTGAAGCTGAAGGTAATCCCTTTAAAGGAATAAAGTGGGCCATCTTGGAAAAAAGATCCACAATAACTACAATGGTGTAAAATCCATTGCATGGGGGTAGATCAGTAATAAAGTCTAACGATAAGGTGTGCCATGGTGTAGGCGGAATGTCTAAAGGTTGTAAGAGTCCAGCTGGTTTTTTCTTTTGACTTTTGTTTTGGGCGCAAATGCCACAAGACATCACAAATGATTTAATATCCTTTCACCAGGTGGGCCACCAGAATTGTCTTTTAATTTTAGCTTCAGTTTTTGCTATACCTGGCTGCCCCTCCATTAGGGTATCATGATAAAGGGAAGTGACTAGCTCTTGTAGTTCCTTGTGTGGCAGAAATAGCCGCCCTTGGTAATAAGGCAGATCATTGGTGACAGAGTAGTCCGGGACTTTTTTTACCCAGTCCTGCAGGGCTGTAGGATCAAAGAGTTGCTGGATCTTTACCTGAATGTCCTCTAGTGTCTGTAGAGTAGTCATGCCAAGAATTCTTTGTTCGGAAATTATAGGTACTGGTTCTGGGTTCACTTCTGCCTCTCCCATCCCTATTCGGGATAAGGCATCTGCTTTACCATTCTTACAACCTGGTCGATAGGTTATTACGAAATCAAACTCGGCAAAGAACAATGCCCATCGGAGTTGACGTGACGATTGGGCCTTGGCATTCTTTAAATACTGTAAGTTCCGGTGATCAGTGATCACAGTAATGGTATGCCTGGCACCGACAAGATAGTGCCGCCAAGCCTTGAAGGCGGATTTAATGGCTAATAACTCCTTGTCGGTAACCGCATAGTTTAACTCGGGTGCCGAAAACATTCTGGACCAAAATGCTACTGGATGAAGCTGGCCAGTTTTTAGGGTCCTTTTGAGACAGGACAGCTCCCATGGCTAGACTGGATGCATTGGTTTCCACTATGTATGGAAGTTCAGGGCGCGGGTGCTTTAATACAGGTGCAGACGCGAATTTTGCTTTCAGCTCTTGGAAGGCATTTTCAGCTTCTTCAGTCCACATAAAGTGTTTATTTTTTCGCAAGAGTGCTGTGATGGGATGTACAACATGTGAAAAATCCGGGATGAATCTGTGACAGAAATTGGCAAAGCCGAGCATGCTTTGTACTCCTTTAACTGAACTTGGTGATGGCCACTTAAGGATTGCGTCCACCTTTCGTGAGTCCATTCGGACACCCTTTGCGGTCAGGATAAACCCAAGGAATTCAACTTCTGTGGCATGAAAAATGCATTTTTCCAGTTTTGCATATAGTTTGTGCTAGCGCAATTTCTCAAGGACTGCTCAGACGTGCTTCACATGGTCAGATTCTGAAGAGGAGTATACTAGAATATCATCGATATATACGACAACAAAAACGTCAATGAGTTCACGAAGGGCATCGTTCATGAAGTATTGGAAGGCTGCTGGTGCATTGCACAACCCGAAAGGCATCACCTGGTATTCGAATAACCCATACTTAGTGCGGAAAGCAGTCTTCCATTTGTCGCCTTCTTTTACACGTGCCATATGGTATTCCCCCCGGAGATCTAATTTAGTGTATATACAAGCATCCTTCACTTGGTCTAGTAGTTCAAGGATCAGAGGCAATGGGTATTGGTTCTTAACAGTTATCTGGTTCAATGCGCAGTAGTCTATGCACGTTCTGAGGTTACCTTCCTTTTTGGGCACAAAGCTGAAGATGCAGGGGACTTGGATGGCGAATAAAGCCATTGGCAAGGTACTGGTCTAAGTATTGTCGTAGGTGAAGGTTCTCAGGTTCCGTAAGGGCATAGATCCTGCTACAAGGGGGTTGTGCACCGGGTATGAGATCGATTTGACAATCGTATGATCTGTGAGGAGGTAAGGTGTTTGCCTGTTCTTTTTGGAAGACATCCTGGAATTCTTGGTATTCTGGAGGTAGTTGCATGACTGCTGTGGTTACTGTGGCCATGCATGCGTTCTGACTTTTCTTTGGGTAACAGGTTTGTGCACAATCCGGGAAGGTTATTCTCTTCTCTCGCCAATCAATACAAGGATTATGTGTTTCTAACCAAGGTATCCCCAGTATTATTTGGAACTGTGGGGCTTTGATTAGATCAAACACAATAGTCTCTCAATGCCCATCCTGACCCAATAGTGTCATTTCTGTGGTGGAATGAGTTACATGCCCAGAGGCAATTTCAGTTCCATCGACTGTGGTGATGACATCTGAGGTGGTTTTTCGGCAGAGAGGTAGATTCATCCTGGAAGCCAATTCATAGTCCACATAGTTTCCTATGACCCCGCTATCAATGTATGCCCTTACTGCGTGCATACGGGATGGCTGCCCTGGATCTGCGAGGACCATCGGTATGATGAAATGCGAGGTCTGAGTATCCTTCTTCAAGCTCGGCAAGCGGACCTCTAGGCTTGTCGGGCGTGGTCGTTTCCCGAGTCTGACTCCATATGGCTTTTATCAGCAGCTCCTACCACCTTCTTGGGTGGTTTTACAGGGCAATCCCGTAGAAAATGCCCAGAAGTTCCACAATATAGACACAATTGCATTTGCC
This sequence comes from Ambystoma mexicanum, assembly GCF_040938575.1. Classification (NCBI taxonomy): domain Eukaryota; kingdom Metazoa; phylum Chordata; class Amphibia; order Caudata; family Ambystomatidae; genus Ambystoma; species Ambystoma mexicanum. Next base: position 1,002,846,516 of record NC_090928.1, read on the forward strand.
GTCTCCTTTCTCTTACCTTCTGGGTTAAGGATCCTTTAACCCCTCCGATTTGCATGGGTTCTGAAGCTTCTGCTCCTTTGGAGTTAGTGTGGGTTTTGACCAACACCCGATTCTCAAACTTGTCTCGATCAGTCTTTCTGTTCTGAAGTCTGTGATCTAACTGGACCACTAAGTCTATATATTCAGCGCAGTCTTGAGGTGGGTTCACGACTTGAGTCAAGACATCATTGAGTTCTCCTCGAAGCCCTCGATGAAATAACGTGATTCGTTTTACCTCAGGCTATCCAGTTTCCACTATCAACCTATTAAAGGTTGCGATGTAGGATAGAAAGTCCTGGTTGCCCTGTCATAGGGACAAAAGTTCGTTATCCAGGGCCTGTCCTTGGTAGTGCCGGGCAAATAGTCTTTCCATGCTCGTTTGAAAGCCCTGAAAATCCCGAAGAATTGGGTCATCCTGAGTAACTAGTGGAATTGACCAATCAGCTGCACTTCCGCTGAGATATGACAATACAAAGGCTACCTTGGCTTGATCGTTTGGGAAGGCTCCAGGTCTGCATAAAAAGTGCAAGCGGCATTGGTTCATAAACACGGCAAACCTTTTGGGATCTCCTGCAAAGCGTTCGGGTGGAGCTAATGGAATATTTCCTGGTAGGTTTATTTGCACAGGGTTTCTCGATAACACAGGAGCTGGATTTCCCCCTGAACCAGGTAGGGGTGCTTGTCCAGCCTGGCTTTGCAATAGTTGCCTAGCAAGGTCATCAGTTCTCTCCTAAGAGCATTGGTTTCTTGACTGGCGGAATTCACTTTAGCCCTCAGTTCCCCTAGTAATTGGGCCAATTGGTCAGTCTCTGAGGTATCCATAACGCCCGGGTGGGAATTTGTGGGTAGGCTTTGCATTAGGTTACGCTCACCTGGCTCCCACAGAGGCGTCGATCGGAACTGGACAGCTGCGTTCTCCACCAATGTGCCGCGTAGGGCCGAGATGACGGACTGGACTGGCCCACCTAACTTCGTTTGCTTGGCCCATAGGAATATTCTTCTGCAAATGGAGAAAGGGAATTAACCACAGTGGAGTTGAGTGTAAATCCTCCCACCCCCGCTGTTCTCCCCACAGATCGCCTTTGATGTCCCCTCTTATAGTCTCACCTGATGGTTTGAAAAGATGAGCTCTCCATCCTGCATTGAGCGCAGGGTCGCGTTGATAACCAGTTGCTTCACTGGCTCGAAGGAATTGGTGAGTTCCAGAACAATATTGACTCTGAGATTCCCGGCAAGACGCCGTAAGTATAAAGTTCGTAAGAGTTCAAATGCCTGACTTTCACTCTTGTCCGATTCCTTGCAGGTTGCAGCTTGACCCTAATGAAGAGTTCCTCGTGGCAACCGGTAGTATTCTGGTAAGGATTTGTATTTTCCAAAACAGTTCGATAAAATAATGTCAATATGTAACCTGTTGCTTTCTCCCTTATTCAGGCGCTGAGAGAAAGTATGAAGTCTTGGGGAATAATACCTCCGGCGGTAAAATCAGGTAAGTCTATTGTGGTGAGGAGGGTTCATTTGTTAGTCTCTTTGTTTCACCTTGCTATCCTTTTGTTTCCCATTAGGGGCTGGGGTTCGGCGAAGATGCAGTGGAAGCTGCGCCGACCCGTGAAGAGGAATAGTACCCCCGGTGGTAAAATCAGGTAAGTCTATGGCGGGGTAACTAATATTCCTCTGTGTATTCCCTTTGCTCACCTTGCTGCTCTTGTCTTCTTCTTAGATGCCGGAGTGCGGCGGGAAAATGCAGGAGGATGCGGTGGAATGTTAAGATGCTGCGAAGGCCGGTGAGTTCAGCGCTGCGCTGCAGCAGGCGAGGCGACGCGCATAAAATAACTTCTTTCTTCCAACTCGAAGGCGCGATGGAACGGGAATTCAGGTAAGGATTAAAGGTATTGCTCTTGTTCTAACCTTTTCTCCTTCTTTCTCCCTTTTTCTAGGAGCTCTGGATGCAGACTTGCAGGCACCGTGAGCGTTACGCTGCTGGATGCAGAATAACGCGAAGCGTGTGCTGCTCTTCAGGCGTGGTTTATATAGCCTCCAAAGTAGTCCCAGGTAAGTATTCCTCCCCAGTCCCGCCGAGTAAAATACAGTCCCTAAGTAAAGTAGTCCCTTCCAAGCCTCTTTTGGCTTGGAGCTCTTGCAGCATGGTCTGCATCAGGTAAGTTTGCAGCATGGTCTGCATCAGGTAAGTTTTAATCTATGAGCCTGTCATCTATGGCACCAGGACTGACTCGCCATATGAGCCTGGCGCCAAGAGACATGCTGATGCCCACCGCCTGGAGTCTCTGGCATATTCTAAAGGGATGCAGGTGTGGTTGTCCACAAGAAATCTACGCTTGCCCGGTCATAGCTCTCTGTTACCACGTTTCTCTGGTCCTTTTACTGTTTCAGAAGTGATTAATCCAGTGGCTGTTCGTTTGCAACTTCCAGCTACTTGAAAAATTCTTTGTATTTTTCACATTTCTCTTCTGAAGCCTGTCCAGGTGGCTTCTCGAGTAATCATTCCCAAGCGTCCCTTGCCTGTGGTAGGGTCAGATGAGTATGAGGTGCAGCAAATTCTGGACACCAAGGTCCATCGTGGGGTGCGTCTTTTTCTAGTGGATTGGAAGGGTTATGGTCCTGAGGATCGGACTTGGGAGCCTTTGGATCATATCCAAGCCCCGGCTTGTTTTCTGGACTTTTGGTCCTCCCGTCGAGGGAAGCATACTTTGATGTGGGGTACAGTCAGGAATCGAGGTGGGGTTGCTTCATTCCCGTCTTGCCATTCACGACATGTGCTTTCAAAAGCATGCGATTCATACACTCACTCACACGTACCATGTCCTAGCAAACCTATTAAGGGAGTTTTACTACCTTGCCGCACCAGATCCGTGAAATGATATCCTTCCTTTCCTGTGCGATGCCAGTTGCCATGGAAATTGGGACGGAGACACTGACTCCTACAGCGTCAGACGCACAATATGGTCATGTGATCATAACTTCTTAAGCTCTTGTTTGCTTAGCGTTCCTTGCTTCTGATTATTTCTGAAGTGCGCTACATTCGTACACTGAAGTTTCATGCTTTTCTGTTCTTAACCTTTTGAGAGACTATTGTACCTGGTGTTCTCCCTGGGCTGTTAATCCCCAACCTGACTCTTTAAACCTTGTCCTCCATTGTGTCACGTCTCCCGATTCTTTGCACCCACCCCGCTTGGAGCCTGATTACCTTCTGCCGACCCGGACTTTGTTCAGGACTGCCTTCTGCCTCACATTTGTTATCGTTGAAGAATTACCTGCTTCCGAGCCGGACTTCGTTTAGGACTGTCTTTTGCCCCACATTTGTCATTGTGGAATTAACGCCAGTTGCTGACCAGGACTTCATTCAGGTTTGCTCTCTGCCTCACGTCTGGTTATTGTTCACCACGAGACCGCTGCCGACCTGGAATTCGTTGGACTGCTGATTCTTCTTTGGACCCACTCAGCTGCAAGTGCTACCCTTTAAAGACCGCTGGTACCATTCTCTTTGCTTCACCCCGGTACGGACTAGAGACTGCCTGTGTACCATTGTTGGGGAAGAGGGAAGAGTGTCCTCATTCCGTCGGGTACTCTTTGGGACTTCCTCACCCTTAGGCGTTTGCGTGCTGGCGGGAATAGCCCCGTCCACCTTAGTACCTTACAGTTTTCCACGTAGCACTTGTCCTGTCTTTGATTACCACACAATCAGCCCATGGTAAGAAGTGTCTGTCGATTACTTTTGTTTTTCTATCTCTACCTGACTTATTTATGTACAAAGGATTCTTTATTTCCTTCTCTATTGTCACAGATATCCCCAGAGCTTCCTTTGATGTTGATGTTGTTTACAAGCTGTGTCACCTTGGGATGTTAAGCATCTACACTAAGGTAGTAGATTATCTGTCCTCCCCATTTGTTCTGATAGTAGGAAAGGGTTGTTGCTAATACCTCTTTTCATTTCCGGTCTAAGGAATCTTCTGCCACGGGTTTTGGGTCCATTCTTCCAAACAATTGACCCCTGGTGCTGGTTTTTTCATATCCAGGCACAGGGTTACATTGTAGGGTAGAATTTTTCTTCTACACTACGTGGGCAATTTTGACCAGGCAAACCTGATAAGCTGCCAATGGGCAGCCTTGTTTGAGGCCATTCAATGTTTCTATCTCCGCTGTCTGAATACCATCATTGGTCAGTCTCATTCGTATTTTGGTTTCAGAGTAGAGTAGTTTGATAGGGTGTAGAATGTGGGCTGGGCATTTCCACTTTTCAAGTTTGTTCCATAGAAGCTGGCAAATTATGGTGCCAAATGCCAAGTGGAGATCCACACTGTTTCAGCATGGCTTGCTGTTTTACCAAATTTAGAAGGAAGAGGTTTACTTCCGTGCTGACTTGTTGGACGAATCCTGTTTGCCTGTTTGCAAAACGATGTTCATCATTAGCCCATATTGTCAGGTTTCGTAGCAGTATGGCTGCAAACATTTTCTAACAAGGCTAATGGCCTCTAATTAGACGGATTTTCTTTGGTCCCTTGTTTGTAGATCGGGATTAGGGTTGCTGATCTCCATTTTGATGGTATTATATAGTGATAATTTATTATGGTTAAAAGTTGAACCATAATCATTGCCCAGGCCGCTGAGGATTTCTTAATGGCTTCTTTTGACAGGCCATCGGGCCCAGGTGTCCATGACGTATTTAGCTTGTTGATTATTTGGATGATATCCTCTTTTGAGCTGGAGATCAACCACTTAGTGGTGCTAGATCGTTTGTCATTCGCTACAGTCGGCCCTTTACCATATAATTCAGAAAAAAACTCTATCCAATTCCAACACATTTTGTACAAGGGGGTGCTGTATCGTATATGCTGAATTTAGGAGAGACCAAAGATTCTGAGTATTTCGTTTTGTGAGACAGAGCATAAGTTCTGCATCATTCTGTAATAAGGCACTTTGATGCATTTTATCCAGTTTCGATATCTATTTTTTTTCCTTTTGTATTGCTTGCTGGTTTTTTGGGTTATTGTTTTTCTGTAGGAGCCTACATGTTTTCCTCAGCTCTCTTTTGTTTCCTCTGATTTGTGAATCATATTGGTGTTTATGGGGCTTGTTGGGATTTGCCCCTATGGCCTTTCCTCGCTGGTATGGGGCTTATAACCATTCGTAGTTAAGCTTTTCGATAGGGGTTTTCTCTGAGCGCAGAAAGTCTCCTGTCATAGCATCCATCTGTCATGATTTGATTCTTAAGCGCATTTGTTGCATGTTAAGCTCCATCGCTGGTAAGGGTTGTTTATGTCTTCACGTGCCTTGGGTCATCCATTACAGAATTAGCATGCGATGATCACTGTGTGGAGTTTGCAAAATGTCCATCTTTCTTTGTATTTTCTGTATAGCTAGAGATATGAAGATATAATCCAATGTAGCCTCTGATGAACGCTGGGTCCATGTTGGGATCATTTTATTTTCATTTTGTTTATGGTATTTCCCTGCACTGACCATGTTTCTCATCTCCATTTCATTAGTCCACAGTCTTTCTTTACCCGTTAGTGAAGTTTTCTCTTTTGGTTTACCGTGTGGGTCCATTAGATGTATGTTCAGATCACCACAGATCACTACCTCAATTTTTGCATATGTTGCGATTATACTATCGAGCTCTGTCATCACTTTATCAATGAAGGTCATCTCATTGATCGCTGCTGGGTTCCAATATAAGTTAAATACGAGAAGAGTAGGAATATCTGTGGAGTGCCTCTGGAATGCCTCGTCTGAGCAACAAAGCCTTCTTCTGTTTGCAGTAAGGTGTATTGCATCCAGGGGTTTCTATTTTGCGACTCATATCAAAGCATAAAACCTTCCTGATAAGATAATGCATACCACCAATCATTAAGACATCATCATCATTAACCTTTTGATGTTTTATTGATTCAGTGTATGTATTATCTTAACGGGAATGTTTTATGCTTTGCTACTATTTGTATAATACTAATGTGTTTGTAGTTGGTGTTAATGGAGAAATCTGATTTAATAAAGATGACTACCACTATCATATTATGAAGGTGCCAGGTGAGTAGCTGTTTTTGCATTGTGACGTGTGATGATACTAGGCATATGACACCAACTGGATCCAGCATAATCTCCTAACCCTTGTAATGCACAGTATTGTAGGGAGGCCGTTTGCACTAGAGCAGACATGGTGCGGGACAGATGGGCAGAGAGAGGGCTGGGGAGGACACATGAGAAAGTTGCAAGTCTACTCATGTGCATCTCTCCCACTTTCTGCAGGTCAATCACACCCATGATGTCACCCATATGACCAGATGAGATTCAGAGCGTTGATTATTGCACATTTAAAAAAAGGCATGTTATCCTGGAACTTCACAATGCTGTGTTATACTCAAATTTGTGTGCCATTGTCCCGAACAACTTTTACATAGAACCTTGTCACTAGGGAACTGGACTGCCTGGAATGAGGAATGCACCCAGTCCAGATCAACTTTTTAATTTGCTTCATCAGTCTTCTTCGACTCCCCCTGCCACCCTCAAAGTTGTCAAATAGAACATTCTGCCATGGAAAATGCTGTTCACGCTTCTGTGTTCTGTGTAGAAGGTGTGGATGCAGTATGAGTCTTCCGCTGAAAGCATTGGGAGCTGTGCACAGTTACTCTGCTCACTCCCTGATCTTTCCAATCATTGGCAATGCTCTTTGTGGTGCTCATGTAGCCCTTCACTCCCCAGGTCAAACCCCATATGACTGATGTCCTGCTACATGGGGAACGTAGACCTGAACGTAATTCCAGACGTTGCCCCTTTGGTCTTCAAAGAGCGCTTACTCTAGTGCAATGCTAGCTAGAATAGCAATCATGGAAATTTGGGGGCAAGTGTTTTGATAGTTGGACACTGAAATGCATTAACGCAACATTTAACGTGGTATAAAATACCATATTTGAGTGCAAAATGTGTACAGATCGCTCTGTTATCAATTGAAACTGTCATCTCACCAACATATCTCACAATAGTCTGGTGGATTGTGCCATGATGTGATGAAAGGAGCAGGGGTCAGAACGCGCCAACAATCTTGGTGATAGCACTAGCGTTTACAGAGTAAAGGAGGAGGAGGTTTTTTCAAATGAAGTACAAGGCTTTTAAGTTGCCTGCAAAAATCCTAGGACCTGCAGGTCTGCCCCTATCCTCTTGTTTTCTGGATGCAGAGGATTTCCGCCTAACTATGCTGCCAGAAGTGGCATTTTACTCCTAAAGGGAGCTGTGCATGTTAGGAAGAATGGGTAAAAGGGGCATGTGGAGCCAACTACACAGGTCTGGTTGCCAGGCTGAGCAGAGGGGCTACTGGCAGGGGTGACCTCTTTCATTATGTAATAATAATTATTATTATTATGGTATTTATTGAGCCCAGACATAGCTTCCAGAAGCAACGTATTGCTTTACAGAGGTAGTTAGGATGCACAGTTTTTTTTTTTTAGGATATGAACCATCTGTGTCGTGCGCTGAGAGAAGGGTGGCAGCTATTCGATGAAGTAACGAAGTAGAACCCCCTACTCTGGGGAATAATAGAAAGTGTTCGGGGCTCAGGTGAGCCCTGCTCCACCTAAGGTGTAGCGCCATAGGTCAATCAAAACTCACACTCAGTACTTGTGAAAAAATGATAATATATTCAAAATGCCCTTTCTGAGACACGTGTTTCGGTGACAGACTCGCCTTTTTCAATTTCAAATGATTGAAAAAGGCAAGTCTGTCGCCGAATCACGTGTCTCAGAAAGGGCATTTTGAATATATTATCATTTTTTCACAAGTTCTGAGTGTTAGTTTTGATTGACCTTTGGCTCTATACCTTAGGTGGAGCCCCGAACACTTGCTTTACAGAGGTATACAACGATAAAGATGCACAACTGAGCTCTTCACAGAGGTACACAACATTACAGATGCATAACGGAACGCTTTTCAGAGGTAACAACAGAACAGATATATAGCAGAGGATAAGATACAGAGAAGCACAGATGTAATGCATCACCAAGGAAGAACCTGTGTAGGAAGAGACCATGACCATGATGTCTAACCCAGCATTCCCTGACTTAGACCCCAGGATCCCAGGATCACGAAATATCAGTACCAACACTCTTTGGACTGTCATCTCATCCATGCCTTTAGCAGTTGTCCTGGTGCTTCATATTCTCCTCAGCACCGTGCCCAACCAACATGAATGCTGATCTTCCATGACAACCATCCCTTGACAGGTTTGCTGATTAACTCTTCCCCCACACCACCACTCCCCTGGGCAGCCAAATAACCCCAATAACTCCTTGAAACGCCCTACCCCAGTTGCTCCTCATTGTAGCACAAATGTCCCATTGACATGATTACCCTTTGCAGGTAATCACTGTGGAGCATGAGCAGGTCACTCTTCGCACCTTCATAAATTCTTCAGTTGGGATGGTCCACTTTCTGCACAAACATTTCATCACTGTTATTAACATTGGTTTAATAAAATAGCTTTGATGAGTAGGACAACAGGTCATCTCTGCTCCTCAATTGGAGGAACACAATTGCATCCCTGTTCTATGAGAGGTTCGTATTTATTTATTTATTTATTTATTATTTGTATAGTGACAAATGTCAGGCACGGAGGCATCAGGCCACTCCCACACGTGGATACCAAACAAATATGGACAAACGAGGGGACAAAGCAAGTACCTACATTGGATTCATATGGCCTGCAAAGACAATAATAGTTAGAGAAAAGCTAGTCAGACAAAAGGGTGAGTTTTCAAACCTTGCTTAAAACGTTACAGGGAGCAGCAGCCTTCCAGATCCGGTAGCAGGGCATTCAAAGGCTTAGGAGCCGCTAAATCAAAGGCACACTGTCCAGCTGATGCCAAGTCTTTCCAGCATAGTCAGCATATTTGCAAAATTGGACCTTGATGTTCTCCGTGCAGGTAGACAGGAGGTACATAATCAGTGAAAAATTGTGAAAACATCAAAGATTTGCTCCTTAATGCTGTGTGCACCTTACCGTGCATCATTCAAATTAATAGGGTTGCCTCATTCCAGCACATACCTGAACACAGAATCAGGGGCCACACTTTCAAGGTAGACCATTTGAGTGACGACAGTGAGCATAACAGAAACTTATCAACGAGGATAACATGCCATTTCTAATATCTGCACTTGGTTTAGGGCGGGTTTTCTCTATAAAGTGTGCATGGCCCTTTGGGCAAAAGCATAGATGTGGTTAACATGCAGAATGTTGGAGAGCTGTGCGCCAATAGATTGGCCACTTCTTCTTCTGTCCTCCGCCTGCACTTGCACCTCACACCTGCGCCCCACCTGCATGAACGATCGCCTTACATTGCTGTGTGTTGCCTATTTCACCGGACTCAGTGGAATTATATCCTTTGGCAGACAGCTGATAAGGTGGCCAGAACAGAGTGACAACTGCTCAGGTCAATGGAGAAGGAAGGCGAGATTAGGGACGCTCTACCCTTCTTACATACTTTCAGAAAGTATATGGCATGGCATGCAAGCTCTTCCCATGCCTGTATGAATGCAGACATGCAGGGATTTGTGAAGACATGCTACATGGTGGCACGATTTTGCTGAGACTATGGGCCTCATTACGAGTAGCCCGGTAAAAACGGGTCCATTACCGGCATGCCGGTAAGAGAGGGTCCGTGCTCGTATGAACCCGCCAATAGCGGGTGAATACGAGTGAGCGAGCACGCGCGAACCCCCATGCCAGTAATGGAAATACCGGCATGCCGCTAAAGGCCCTCCAACCCTCCGATAGCGGCATCACGGGATCTGCCGATACGGGCACCGCCTAGGGGCAACCCCTAAATACCGGCCCGGTAATACCACCATGCTAATACTGGGTTTGCAAAACCGGACCCGGAAATAACGTCATCGCGCAGGAACGGAAAATGGGCTGGCGGCCATCTTTGAAAACACAATCCATTGCAATCCTCCCCAACCACCAGTCGATACTTGGAGACCACAGTGGAAATCTATAGAGAATGTCTAAGACTACCAGGAAGACCACCCCCCGGCTGCAGAAACAGCGTTACTCAGACGCAGAGCTGACCATGTTAGCGGACATTCTAGCTGCACATGCAGACATAATCCAATCCCACGACAAGAAGCGGGAGGTGCAGCAACAAAAGAGGGAAATCTGTCAGGAGGTAGCCTGCAAGGTATCAGCCATAGGTACCTCCCCGCACAGTGTGAAGGACTGCAGGAAGCGGTGGGATGACCTCCGGTTGAGGGTACGCAATATCATGGCCAGCAATCGGAGGGAGGCCATGGCCACAGGCGGGGGCGCCCACTCCCCTGCCAAATTGATGCCCTGGGAGGAGACGGCTAGCAGTTTCATAAATCCTGAGTCCATCGAGGGATATGGCGAGATGGAGACGGGTGCGGCATCAACTGTGGAAGGAGGTGAGTGACCCTGCAGATCCCTGTAGGGGAAACCATGACGTAGCACAAGTGATGTGGTAGAAAGTCTAAGCAAGGCAATGCATATCCCAACACCCACATGACCATATCCAAGTCCAGATGGCGGGCCAAACGCTGCCACACTGAAATGCATGCTGAGTGCCAATCCCATAACCAACACACAGCCAACACACCTGGACCTTGCCCATGTAATACATCATACAAACCCCAAATCAACGGCATGCCACCTACCATGCAGCGAATGCTAACATGCCCCCTCTGAATACCCTGTGTGACACACCTGTAAGACATGAATGCATGATCAAATGAATAATGAACAGCACCATCGTATGCCTCTGCCATGTCACACCATCACTGATGCCCTGCATCTCTTCTACCCCCAGGCACCGATGAGGAAGATGCAAGCCAGGAGACCACCACAAGGGCTTCCACCTCACACCCGAAGAAGAGGGCTACCACCACCACCACCACCTCCTCTGGAGGCAAGCAGGCCACAGCCACTGCCAGTGTGCCTGTGCAAGCTGGGACATAGCCAGCAACACCTGCTGCCAGTGTGCCTGACACAATACAGACCCAGCAGGCCACACCTACACCTGTCGAAGGGGAGTCCCTGGAAGCACCCGCCCCCACTGTGGATGAACTGGATGCCAATGTGGAGCCGGAGGGAGTCACCGGGGTGACATGTCCACCCACCCCGAGCCCCGTGCCCACCCCGTCACCCCAGAACATGCACTCACCCACCTGCAGCGAACCTGATCCCTGCCGCTGTGACTGTGACCTACCCACCTCTGAGGAGTACAGTCTCGAAAATGCTGTCCCCATGACTGCACAACCCACCACTCCAGCTCCCTCCAACACCCTGGAGACACGACTGGCGACAGTGGAGGCCCGACAGGAGGCCATGTTAGATCTACTCCGCCAGTACATAGCGGACGGGGAGGAAACCAGGTGGGGTATTGCCACAGCAATTGCGGGGACCACAGCGGCCATCGCCACCAACACAGCTGCTGTTAAAGCATTGGCTGTGTTCATGAGGGACTGCCTGGGGGCGGTGACAAAGGTGCTGACTTCCATGCTGCCCCATATGCAGTGGCCACGTCTTGCAGGAGGTGTGGAACCTGCCACCGACTCACCTTCTACCTCCACACCAGCTTCATCTGTCCTCACCAGCCCAGTGCGCCAGACACGTAGGAGTGCAAGGCACACTGAAATGCTGCCTCCCGACAGGATGAAGTCCCGGAAGTAGTGTGGGCGGACAATGGGAGTGGGGCACATGGTTGAGGGTGAAGGAGTGCATCTTGTGGAGTCTATTGGGGGTATCGGTGTTGGTTGGGGTGTTTGGGAGTTTGTTGGGGGGTCTGGGAGTTTGTTGGGGGGTTAGGGAAGGGGGAGTGCACATTTTTGCTGTTGTAAATAATACACAAGTTGTGATAAGAAAAATCCATGGCTGGACATTGTTATTAACACACCCACAAATGTTCACTTTTATAAATATAGATAACTGCGACATTAAGGTGAAAAAACACTTCATTTGCCCAAGACAAATATTTCTGCTGAGATGGTGTCTTTGCAGAACACCATCATTTGCTGTAGAATCTAATCCCGGCATGCGGTTTCCTACTTCTAGAATGAAAGTTTAGTGGTGCCAATAGGATCCGTATGCTAACCTTGTTCAAGGCAGGTTGTGAGCTGCCTTTTGAAAAGTCTTAATTTTGAGTTCACATTTTCAGGCTCAGTTAGATCTCTGACAATTTGATTCCCTTTTGCACTTAGTCTCAATTAGATTTGATTTGCGAGTTGAGTAGAGGCGGATGCAGAGCAATTATGGACATATCAAATGCAATTGGGAATTCGGTCTCTGCCTTGCGCTGATCTGTGGGAACAAAGGAAAGCAATTTAATTTGGAAAAATAAATTGCATTGAGATTGTGGTGTTTCATGATGTATAGACATGTATCTTATATACATGTGAGAACCCAGACAATCGTTTTTCTGCCGTACCTGATCATTTTGTTGTTTAAAAATAGAAGGCCTGTCTTTGATGTTTCACAAAAGGTTCTGAATGAGACTATATACACCTCAGCGTTCCTGCCGGTAATGGCCCACTGCTCTAGAAAAGGGCAGAGCGAAGCGAGGCTCCATTACCCTGGGTGGCAGTGCCGTTACTAGCAGGATTCGCCCACTGGAGTGGTTAATATTGCCTTCATTTATTTATTTAATATACCAAATATCCTTTCGGCTTTGTATATACAACAATTACACAAACATGATAAATACACACAATTTAATTATCAATCATTATCATCATTATCATCAAACCATCATGCCATTACACATAAGGAACACAATACAATACAATAATTTCCTTTATCACCCACACCAGTGCGAGGCAGCAGTGAACCCACTCCTATCCTGGAGTTCAGTGTTGGTTAGAGCAGTGGACTTACAGTGACAAAAGCTGATTCACTGCAATGCAGGCACGTTTTTTTAAATTTCTTTTTGAATAGCCTGTAGTATCTGCGTCTTGATGTTGTGGGGACTGTTGGCGGTGTGGGTGGGAGCTAGAATAATGCTGTAGGTTAGTGCAGGCAGGAGAGGAGCTGGAGGCAGGGAGAGGCACTTGGAGGTGCATGGAAAGAGGTGCACGAGAGAAGACAGGCTTGTATCAGTGCTTTCAGCACACATTACCTTATAGCTGATAGGCTGTGCACACCCCCTAGGTTGCTCCTCTAATTTAGCATAATAAGGAGGACATTGTTATTGTGGAACATTGGCATCCTGAATAGTAGAGATTCGAAAACCATCCCTTTTGACCGGAGGGATACCCCTAATTTAAAAAGAAAGGCTTAGTTGTGAATGGTCTCATCAAATATTTCTAGATCTCAAATCTTTCCTTTTCACTAAAGATTTGGGAGAAGGCAGAGCTGGGAAAACGTTTGAATGATTCGCTGGTGGCCATGGAGAAGAGCTCTGTTTCAATCCTTGCACGATTAGACCCGGGAACAACCTTCAACGCCAGTCACCATGGCAAGTTTTTGGACCGTTTGAAGGACCTTTGCTAAGTTCAAGGGACACATTTTTTAATGGATCTCCTGGTTCCAACAAGTAGACACAAACGGGTTAGTTTGGGATTGTATGTCTCAATGGGTTATCGCTCCCCTTGCAAGTTCCCACAGTCAGATGAAATTTACCTTAACTTAAGAATTCAGTGAGTATATGTGGCTTAGATTGTCATGATACATTTATTTGGCAACATTACAAATCATCTGAATTGTAGGTATTTCGAGAACGCAGAATCACTGAAAACGTTTCACATTAGGCCGTATAGGTTTGTCAGGGATTGTCGCCGCCCTGAACTAGAAATAGAAGAAATACTTTGCATAGCACAGGAAGGAAATTGTTTGTAAAAATAGAAAAGTACGCCCTACAGTCACACAAGGCATTTTTTTTGTTGTTCTAAACTACCCTTTAGCCCATGGTCCCATAGTAATTATTCATGTCTAGCAGTGCGGGCGGTTAGGGAAAAGTTCCACTTCCCGGCACAGGAGTGCTAGGCCAACACAGGGCATTATGGTATATGTCCATTTATTACTAAACCAACCAACTCCAAATATGCAGAGAACAGATAATATGTCCAGCGCAGATCATAAGAGCGGACAGGCTTCTGACTGGCTCCCAAATCCCAGCACAACATTTGTGCTAGGATTCAGGCGTCCCAATGGAGCTTGAAATAGTCAAAGTGTGCATTAACCTCTAGGGCGTTGCCTAGTAAAGTAAACATATTTGCGGATATTTTCTTGACAAGGTGTCTGACTGCATGTAACACAGGCACTGAACACTCGTTGTGGTGCCTTACGCACGGGCTTACTATCTTTACAGGGGTGCTGATTAGAGAATGACGCATTTCCGAGAGTCACAGATCAGTGGTGTGTAGGAGAGCACACAAATGCAAGTCACAGTGTTGAACCCTGGTTGAACCCTGGTTCAAATCCTGGTTTAAATTTAAGCAAACTAACTGGAAAAAGGCACAGTTGTTTTCTAGACAGAATTGTGCGATGTGTGCCCTTTGATTATTACCTTGTTGCCGAGAGATTTAAAAGGCCGATATGCATGCTAAAATAATGTATATATCCACAGTTCGTAAAATAACAAACAAAAAAAACAGAGTACTAATTCACAGTCCATCAGTTACTCTGCATTGTTCTGGAATATCCCAGTTATGTACCTCGCAAAACAATGTTGCATTCGTTTCGTTCAAATTGATTGTGTTCCGTTTCCCCCAAAAAGCAATGTTCATTCATATATTTTTACTTTTGATAGGATTTACATTGCACTAATCATGTTGCCTTCTGGCAGCTTCAGAGGGCGTTTTATTGAGCCAACCAATGCCCTATAGCAGGAGAAGTTTCAAGTGGTGTGACCCAAGGAAACGTCCAGAGTTCCTAACAATACATTCTAAATAGCTTCAGAAAGGTCAGAGAAGTCACAGATGGATTGTTCAGAGTTAGCCTCGTGCACAGAGATAGAAAGGACTCTCCAGTGAAAATGTGGCAGAATAATGTATTTGTAGATTATCCTATTTACTACATGGCAACACTATTAAGCAACCATTTTCACTTAATGTTGCCCTTTTCCCGTTGAGGCTGCCTCTCAACCCCCTAGCCTCACTTACACCATCCTTTCCCCCCTCCCTTCTGAGGGATTTTATGGTGTCTCCAGAGAATTGGGGTAAGATGCACGAAGATAGACATCCTTTGTGAACTCATTCAGGGTCAGGCAAATAAGCTTAAAGTAAGTTTACAAATTGTACAATTGGACCAATTCTAGAAGTAGCATAGTGAGAGGTGGACTCGGCACCAAAAGAAGCTCTGGAAATAATGTTCAAAGTCGCCCTATATTACACATTTTCAGCAAGCCCAACTCTTTTCGTATACCACACAAAAGAGGCCCAGGATGCAGAAGCCTACCAGGAAATCTCCATAGTTCCCTATAGGCCAGTTCACCCCTGAATAGTGCATATATACCTATATGTTGCTGGCTGTTTAACATATTCTACACCTTACTTCCCCAATAAATAATGGATATGTTTTGTTGGTTGCTATGGCACACACATATACACCACAGCCCATGGTTCCACAAACAGTCATGAAAAGAGCATTTGCCAACATTGCGCTTGTGGGATGTTTTACCCATGCATACAAGCCCTACCATAAAACTGTGCAGTACTGGCATGGAAAACATCATGATGGCCAGAACTCCCCAGAGAGTGCACAGGGAAAACATGAAGAATAGGCTGCCACCCATTTTGCCTATGTTGTCAGCATAGGAGGGCACTGCCTAAAACCACCATTGGGCTACACACACAGTAGCCTGAAACCATTGGGAATGGCAATGCTGATTGCCAAAAAAGCAACTCAGAACTGTGGGGAATTCATTTTCTTAATCCCAAAAATGGATGCATTACCAGTACTCACCACTATCAGAAAGCCGGAGTTTTAAAACCACCAGATTTTTGTGTAAAACTGCACAAATGAAACAAAACCAGACCAAGGAAAGACTTGCTAAGAGGTGGAAGAATGTAAAACCATATTCTGAAATGACTTGAAGGAAGTAATTATTTAATGTATAGGTACAAATTGTCAGTTTGATTTGAATGTAGAAAACTGGGAACAAAAAGTGACATTTAGCTGAAACCTGGATTAGTGAAACTGGATTCTGCCTGACAACTACCCCCGACAGGAGAAACCTGTTCAGCCACTCTTCCCAGGCCTAGCTACATCCTGCTGCCCCTTGCCAAAAGGAGTTGTCACCTCTCTGATTAGATTAGGGGTGGAGCACCTGGGAACTGGAAGGAACAGAACAAAGCAACTCCCTTGACTCAGGCAAATGTTATATTGGGGGCGTCGTAAAGTGGCTTCCTCTTAGGGGAAACTGGGAGGGGCAGTGCCTCTGCTAGCAGCTGAGCTTGGGGGAAGTGGATAAACCAGTTATTCCACCCTGTGATGTGGGAAGCCACACTCCTTTTTGACCAGGGCATAATTTTAAAAAGATAGATAACTCATAGTGCGGACTTGTCAGAATTATATAAGTAATATCATTATTTTTGTGATTTTTCTGTGAACATTTTGAGAGGCGTTAGGACCCTGTGGTGTATTCTGGGGGGTTGCTAGCGGAAAATAGGGTCTCACTCCAAATGTCTGCATGTTAAAAATCTGACACTTCGTCAAGTAATGTCCATACTCCTTGCGCACATGTGTGTAATTTTGGGTAAATGTCCGATATTGCAAAACCAGTTAAAAAGCGCAAAATGTTGTCATTTTTTAATGCAAACCCCCAGGAAGATCAGAGGCGGACAAGCATGGACCATAAGGAATATATAATGTGCACATGTAATTTCAACAAATTGTATATCTGGGAAAGATGTATTTGGATCAAATATAGATTTGTGGGCAAACTGACCAGGGGAGGATCCTCTGACCCATAAACAGACCTCATCATGATGACAATCCTTTTCTCCCCCAATCATGGGAGAGGGGAGAATTGGGCCAATGACAAGTAGAGAGGGGCAGGCTTAGCTAGGCCCAGGCACACACCCATTTTCAAAACACATAAAAAGAGACTGCTGGTACAGGTAGAGACATTCAATTACATTTGCCGCGGAGCATGCTGACCGACGACTTCACATCCAGAGATCCAACACTTAGACTTCCAAGCTAAACAGAGACTAAAGAAATTTGAACCAAGAAGGCCCACTGCAAGCAAAAGTATTTGTCAGCAGGCCTCCAAATCATTTGCAAACTATTCCACAGCCGGGCGAGCTGTCTGAATTCTTTTGCCAAGAACTCTTGCCAGTACCCAGAAAGCAGTGTTACATCCAGAATCCACTTGATCCGGACCGCAAAGCAGAGCAGTATCCAGAACCAGAGGCCGCTGAATCCAGAGAGGCTAGACCAGCAGAGCAGAGCTGACCCAGATCGCTGTGAGCAGAACCGGTGCCTGATTGACCCGCCGAGCAGACAGAACCGCAGCCGGACGTGTTGACCAGATCCGTGACGAGGCCTAGTTCAAATTTATATTGTGAGTACCTAGCAGAACTGTGCAGAACCAATCTCTTAGTTAAAATAATCTAATCCAAACTATTTTAATCTAAGTAGAACAGCCTCCTAGAAATTGTGTCATCTGTCATTTGTAAAGCTGCACAACTGTCACCTGTCAATTCTGAAGCTGCAAGCTGTCACCTGTCATTTTGAGTTTTACTTTAAATCCGAAAAACTACCTTTATTTAATCGTCCGTATCTCTGGAACCGTTTGGGCTAGGAACGAAAATCTAAGCTTTCCAACGAACCTAAAACCGACTTGCTTCTCCTTATACTTTTGCCGTAATCGGGATTCACGCACTCGCGAATTTTGCCGTGATTTGCGATTTGCCCTGATTTCTTTACCTGTAAAAAGATAGCAGCTTTTTGCTTTCCTTTGCTAAAAAATCGTTTGCCTCTTAATAACCATCCCTGAATCATTGCTAAAGTGAGCCTGAGCTCATCCCAAGTATCTCTCACTCACCCTGAACCTCCTAAATGGAATTAAAAGCATTTTCAGCATATTTCTCACTTCACTGCCACCACATTCAAAGCACTTGGGCCTGTGTTTTAAAACTCATACCTGTTTTCTCTAAGCTTGCTGGGGTGGGAATTGAATTTCGTATTGTATTTGATTGCATTCCTGAGAACTGTGTGTGTTACTTCCATCTCCTTGCATTGCATATAAGGGGGGGGGGTGAATTGCCACCAGGGGAAAAGTGAACATATGATATCTTGTGAAACCATATCAGTTAGTTTCTGTACTGCATTTTCATTCAACATTGCATCCATTTGAAACCATAAAAGTATTTTTGCTACTTTATCCATCCTATACTAACTCCTCATTGATTGTAAAGAAGTGTGCTCGTGCCAGATTACCCATTGTTGATCAACATCATATGTCTAAGTGTACTATCAGATATTAATTTATTATAAAGTGTGATATATATATTGTTTAAATTCTCAAATAAACCTTTTAATTTGCAAAACAAACCTACTTCTTGGCTCAGTGGGTTCAGGGGGATTCTAAGAGGGGGGTGTTATACAAGGGTGGTCATCCACAGTACTGAACTAGACATAAAAATACATTAATAAGGGTTTTCCTCAGCATCCCAGACTAGGCATTGACTTGGCTGTAGTATTGATTGAATATCGCTTACACACAGACACAGAAAAATGATTTCAGATGACAGTTTTGATGACTTCTCAAAATGCCTCAGTGAATCGTGCTGTTCGAGGCCCTTGGTGGTAAGTTGTCATGTCTTCCTCAAAGCTCCTCATGTAAGCCAGTTGTACAGGTTCTGGTATACTCTAATTTCTTGTTCATGGTGAAACCCCCAATAGGTAGGAGCCATGACTCTTGGGATGAGGCTATCCCAAGCGGGGTCTCCTAGAACCAGTAGATGTTGCATTTCATGGAAAACTGTTGTAATTTCTGATGAGAAAGTGCAACTGGGTTATTCAGCTAGGCATCATCAAAGCTGATTGGAGCCAACCAGCTGGCATGATTAACTGACCTGCAGTTGTAAAACCATTTTGAACAGTTGATTTTCCACAAACGTGCTTGTTCTCTTGAGGTCGAGGATTGGCCAAAAGTCATCTGAAGATTTCTTTCATAAGAAGAAGAATGGAGAACATACCATTGATTCCCTCTTTGTTAGGCACCTTTGCAATTATGTCTTTCTGTAACAGCTGATGTATTCCCAGATGCAGAGCCTCAATGTTCACATGTGGTTAGGGTAGTAGAGTTATCACAACTCTTAAATGCAAATGAAGCATCCCGATGTCGATGGAGTAGCTCTTGTAAATGAAGTCCTGACTGAAGGAGTCTGAGACCATCTGTCAGGTCAACATAAAAAGGGTTTGGCATTGTAGGGAAAATGAGGCTCCGAATTAATGCTGGGGCAGAATGTTATCAAAAACTCAGACTCAGACAGCAAGAGGTGTGAGACTCTGATGTGAGACTCAGGTGTGAATCTGGTGTGAGTCAGTACTCTGAATTTACATAAAACAAAGAAAAAGGGGGGGGCTGAACACATTTGCATGGTAACTATACCATTGCATGGTACATCACACCATGCGATAGTATGGACTGAGTTGCAATGATATGATATGATATTTTATTTGTATTGCGCTCATACATAGGTGTTTCAGAGCGTGATGAGGCAAGGGAGGGGAAACAAGGGAGGACAAAACAAGGATTTTACTATGCCCAGTGACATTGAGAACGTGCAAGTGCAGGGGAAAGGGAAGGGGGAAAGTGCTAGGGGCAGGGAGTGTGAAAAGAGCTGAACACATGATAGAACAACAACAGGTAGTGCGGCCAGCAGGTGGTATTACGAGAATGAGCTGTAGACAACAGGTATCCGATAAGTGCTGGAAGGGGACTGTAGGGTTAAAGATACAGACCCAAGTTCAGGGGTTGCCAGGAGGAAGTGCGGGTGTGTGGCAGGGAAGGCAGGGATCTGGGCCCGAACTCAGAGGGTAACCAGGCGCACAGTGCCAAAACAGAGAGATTAGCAGGGGAGAGGAAGAGCAAAGGCAGAAGCAAAGAGGAAGGAATTGAGGTGCTTCCAGAACAAAAGTTCATTCTCCTCAAGTTTCAAATAGGTAGGGAAGCTATTCAAGAGGGAGGCCCCAGCCGAGGAAAGGGCTCTACCCCCAAATCGTTGCTTGGAGAAATGGCTGACCCTGAGGGAGCTGGAGGTGAAGGAGCGAAGAGCTTGAGGAGGAATGTATTCATGTTTCATCTTATTCAATGAAGCATAAGACTAAAAATGACTTACCAGTAACACCCTAACATACTAATCTTTAATCCCTTTCTAATATTGAAGGCAGCTCAGTCTGTAGCTCAATGGTGCAAATCATCGGTGCAAATTGGCCCACTTCATGAGGTTGCAATAACAGGCTGTGTGGTATTGCTTTAAAAAATGTAAAAAATAAAGTTGCTTTTGCGATGAAGATGTGAGCTGAGGAAAGTGAAAAGTCACTCTGCTCAAAGTAGCTCCATTGTCCGTGTTCTGCTGCAGGAAGCCACCATAGACAAATGTAACTCAATGGCATCAGTTTGCTGCCCTGAACCCCTCATAAAAGGTGAAAGGAAAGAAACACATGTTCTCCGGATGATTATAGAGGCTTGGCTATTTTGGGAGGTGGTGACATCACAAAGAGGGGCAGGGAGTTCTTACACTTTCTTTAAGAGAAGATACATGAAGGGGCAGTTTGAAGAGAGAGGCCTTAAAAAGGGAAACGCAGAGAGGAAAAAGGGAGGAAGAAAGGATTGGCTCTCTGAGACGACAATGTGTTTGCTGGGCTTTTCCTGCCGAAAGAGAGAGAAGCAGATGGGAAAGGTTTTCCGTGTGCGAGCACTGACCAGGCGGCCTGTGTTGAGAAGGATTCTTAGCAGCAGAGGAAGGAGGGATAATCTGAGCCCAGCAACCAAGGGCACAGAGAACCTATCCTTCCCCGAAGCTCCTGGCAAGAATATTTCAAGCATTCTTTAGGTGAAAATAAAGCACCAAGTAAGGTTGTGTGTTTGTGTGATTGCATATTGTGGGCAGCTGCAGGCTGGCAAACCTTTTATACTTACAAGTGTAGATAGCTATTTTCATGTGTTTCTGCACCATCCAAAAAGCACATTTCACACATATAAACTGGAAGCTTAAAGCTCTGCCAATATGAATGGTGCATTTTCAAGGCCATATATAGCAGTGTTTTGGCCAGCCAACTCTAGAAGTGTAATTGAAGTTTATTGCGGACAAAAGGGCTGTAACACAGGGAAGCGGTTACTATGAAGTGTGCTTACAGCTCTATTTTGGCCTGACGAATAGAATCTGCTATCGCTGCAAGGGGAAATGTGAGTTTGCGATGGGTGCTTTCATTCTTGTATTACATAAAATGTCATGCTGAACTCATTGCCTTGCATATTTCATGTTTTAGTCATGAAACTCAACTGCTTATAAAGTACATGAAAGCACTAGATCAGTTTTTGGTCTATTATTGTGTGCACTAATTACTCATGATAATTTATAGAGAGGTACAAAGCTAAGGGGGTATTTTTATGACTGCCTGCGGTAAAAAGTAAGGTTCAACAAATGATAAAGAGCTGATTCCCCATATTACAGCTTTCAGGTGACCTGGTAAGTCTATTCTGAGTCTTTACACCAAACCACCAATGAGATACCACTATGGAAATACCAATAAGGTAGAGAAATGATGCCCTAGTGCGCACCAGGTCTGGTTTTGGCTTGCCGCTCATGATAACAATATAAGAATAACATCAGGTTGTCCTGCGTCTTCAGGACTCACAAATACCACAACAGCATCCCCCCACCAAAATCAACTAAGGTGTGTTGACATAGTTTTGACTTAGAGGGCCTAGGGTGGAAGTGGTCATGGGGCCTGCTGATTGCTTGCTGTTTGGGGCATATTTTCCTCTCCCACAAAGCTAACTTCAACAGATTGGCCTAGTAGCTGGAATTGAAGCACATCTGGTTCCAGATGGGTTGACAGCAAGTCCTCATACCTGGTACAACAGGAGCCATTTTTCTATCTTTGAAACATTTTTCAAAAAATGAATGAAGATCTGCCTGAAGCAGATTGGGTCCCTTTCTGGTAAGCTACCCTCTTCCAATTAAGTAGTCAAAGGTGATGAAGACCAGACACTAATGAGCTTCCACTTGATGCAACTGCCCTTATGAAATAATTCATGCTAGAAATGATATGAACCTGTTTCTCCATCATTTTCATAAGCTGTCTGGTTTCAAGAAGGTACTTAACCGGTTTCTCCATCACTTTCATAGCAGGTCTGACTTCAGTGCCTTCCTGGTACACTGTAAGGAATGACTGAAAGTCCAGCATGAGCAATTAGGCAGTGCATTCCAAGTATGCATCCATCCTCACCATCAGGTTAATGGCAGAGTAAGTTCTCACCCACCTAATCTGCAAGGGTGGTTTCATCAGGGTTGAAGTTGTTTTACCCAATCGGGTCCCCCCAACTGCTTATCCAGCATAACATTGCTCAGATATTTACAGGGTAATTCATAGAAATTCGCACAAAAGTGGCGCACGCGACTGGCGCACAGCTTGCCCGTGTGAATGTCTGCGCCAGCTGCGTGCACTAAAATTGATTTCCGCGCACAGCGTATTCATGGATTTTCGCATCCAAAACCAGCCGTGGCGCAGCGTGGCGCAGCGACCCTGCAGCAGCACCAGTTACGCCCCCAAGAACGCCCTTGCGCAAGGAAAAGCCTTCAAAATCCCCAAATAATCGCAAAGGGCTGCGTTAACCCTGGACCAGTTCACAGGGCTGGCAAACAGCAAACGCCAAGCGGGGAACGTGTATTTCAGTGGTTCGCGGGAAGTTCCACATGCGATTGTCCTGTGTACGTGTGCATCAGGGGTGCGCGGGAAGTATCACATGCAAAATCAGCAGGGTACGTGTATTTCAGAGGTGCGCGGGAAGTATCACACGCGATTCCAGCAGGGTACGTGTATTTCAGGGGTGCGCGGGAAGTATCACACGTGATTCCGGCAGGGTACGTGTATTACAGGGGTGCGCGGGAAGTTCCACACGCGATTTCAGCAGGGTACGTGTATTTCAGGGGTGTGCAGGAAGTTCCACACGCGATTGGCCCCGTGCGAGCAGGGTACGTGTATTTCAGGGGTGCGCGGGAAGTTCCACACGCGATTGGCCCCGTGCGAGCAGGGTATGTGTATTCCAGGGGTGCGTGGGAAGTTCCACACGCGATTTCAGCAGGGTGCGTGTATTTCAGGGGTGCACGGGAAGTTCCACACGCGATTGGCCCCGTGCGAGCAGGGTACGTGTATTTCAGGGGTGCGCGGGAACTTCCACACGCGATTTCAGCAGGGTACGTGTATTTCAGGGGTGCGCGGGAAGTTCCACACGTGATTTCAGCAGGGTACGTGTATTTCAGGGGTGCACGGGAAGTTCCACACGCGATTCCATCAGGGTACGTGTATTTCAGGGGTGCGCGGGAAGTTCCACACGCGATTGGCCCCGTGCGAGCAGGGTACGTGTATTCCAGGGGTGCGTGGGAAGTTCCACACGCGATTTCAGCAGGGTACGTGTATTTCAGGGGTGCACGGGAAGTTCCACACGCGATTCCATCAGGGTATGTGTATTTCAGGGGTGCGTGGGAAGTTCCACACGCGATTGGCCCCGTGCGAGCAGGGTACGTGTATTCCAGGGGTGCGCGGGAAGTTCCACAAGCGATTTCAGCAGGGTACGTGTATTTCAGGGGTGCGCGGGAAATTCCACACGCGATTTCAGCAGGGTACGTGTATTTCAGGGGTACGCTGGAAGTTCCACACGCGATTGGCCCCGTGCGAGCAGGGTACGTGTATTCCAGGGGTGCGCGGGAAGTTCCACAGGTGATTTCAGCAGGGTATGTGTATTTCAGGGGTGTGCGGGAAGTTCCACACGCAATTTCAGCAGGGTACGTGTATTTCAGGGGTGCGCGGGAAGTTCCACACGCGATTTCAGCAGGGTACGTGTATTTCAGGGGTTCTGGGGAGTACTACAAGGGAATTGGCCGTGTGGGTCCTCCCAGGTGTTCGCTCTACAACCTCCACGGCCCCTGCAGGCAGCCCACACCACGGGGGACTACCCTGCACCCCTGCTCATGTCCCGCAGGCAGCCCATCCACCATGGGCATGCCCCCAGCCAACCCACATGTCACCTTGCACTACTGATCAACAATGCATGTCTCCCAGCACCCCCACCCCCCAGCAGTCAGGGGCACCCTCCACCAGGCCCCCATTCCTATCTCCCAGCACCCCCACCCCCAGCAGTCAGGGGCACCCTCCACCAGGCCCCCACACATGTCTCCCAGCACCCCCACCCCCCAGCAGTGCAGGGGCAGCCTCCACCAGGCCCCCACTCATGTCTCCCACCACCCCCACCCCCCAGCAGTGCAGGGACAGCCTCCACCAGGCCCCCACTCATGTCTCCCACCACCCCCACCCCCCAGCAGTGCAGGTGCAGCCTCCACCAGGCCCCCACCCATGTCTACCACCACCCCCACCCCCCAGCCACCAGGGGCAGCCTCCACCAGGCCCCCACCCATGTCTACCACCACCCCCACCCCCAGCCACCAGGGGCAGCCTCCACCAGGCCCCCACCCATGTCTACCACCACCCCCACCCCCAGCCACCAGGGGCAGCCTCCACCAGGCCCCCACTCATGTCTCCCACCACACCCACCCCTCAGCAGTGCAGGGGCAGCCTCCACCAGGCCCCCACCCATGTCTACCACCACCCCCACCCCCCAGCCACCAGGGGCAGCCTCCACCAGGCCCCCACTCATGTCTCCCACCACCCCACCCCCCAGCAGTACAGGGGCATCCTCCACCAGGCCCCCACTCATTTCCCCTATTACCCCCACCCCCCAGCAGTGCAGGGGCAGCCTCCACCAGGCCCCCACTCATGTCTACCACCACCCCCACCCCCCAGCCACCAGGGGCAGCCTCCACCAGGCCCCCACTCATGTCCCCTATTACCCCCACCCCCCAGCAGTGCAGGGGCAGCCTCCACCAGGCCCCCACTCATGTCTACCACCACCCCCACCCCCCAGCCACCAGGGGCAGCCTCCACCAGGCCCCTACTCATGTCCCCTATTACCCCCACCCCCCAGCAGTGCAGGGGCATCCTCCAGCAGGCCCCCACTCATTTCCCCTATTACCCCCACCCCCCAGCAGTGCAGGGGCAGCCTCCACCAGGCCCCCACTCATGTCTACCACCACCCCCACCCCCCAGCCACCAGGGGCAGCCTCCACCAGGCCCCCACTCATGTCCCCTATTACCCCCACCCCCCAGCAGTGCAGGGGCAGCCTCCACCAGGCCCCCACTCATGTCTACCACCACCCCCACCCCCCAGCCACCAGGAGCAGCCTCCACCAGGCCCCTACTCATGTCCCCTATTAACCCCACCCCCCAGCAGTGCAGGGACAGCCTCCACCAGGCCCCCACTCATGTCTCCCACCACCCCCACCCCCCAGCAGTGCAGGTGCAGCCTCCACCAGGCCCCCACCCATGTCTACCACCACCCCCACCCCCCAGCCACCAGGGGCAGCCTCCACCAGGCCCCCACCCATGTCTACCACCACCCCCACCCCCAGCCACCAGGGGCAGCCTCCACCAGGCCCCCACCCATGTCTACCACCACCCCCACCCCCAGCCACCAGGGGCAGCCTCCACCAGGCCCCCACTCATGTCTCCCACCACACCCACCCCTCAGCAGTGCAGGGGCAGCCTCCACCAGGCCCCCACCCATGTCTACCACCACCCCCACCCCCCAGCCACCAGGGGCAGCCTCCACCAGGCCCCCACTCATGTCTCCCACCACCCCACCCCCCAGCAGTACAGGGGCATCCTCCACCAGGCCCCCACTCATTTCCCCTATTACCCCCACCCCCCAGCAGTGCAGGGGCAGCCTCCACCAGGCCCCCACTCATGTCTACCACCACCCCCACCCCCCAGCCACCAGGGGCAGCCTCCACCAGGCCCCCACTCATGTCCCCTATTACCCCCACCCCCCAGCAGTGCAGGGGCAGCCTCCACCAGGCCCCCACTCATGTCTACCACCACCCCCACCCCCCAGCCACCAGGGGCAGCCTCCACCAGGCCCCTACTCATGTCCCCTATTACCCCCACCCCCCAGCAGTGCAGGGGCATCCTCCAGCAGGCCCCCACTCATTTCCCCTATTACCCCCACCCCCCAGCAGTGCAGGGGCAGCCTCCACCAGGCCCCCACTCATGTCTACCACCACCCCCACCCCCCAGCCACCAGGGGCAGCCTCCACCAGGCCCCCACTCATGTCCCCTATTACCCCCACCCCCCAGCAGTGCAGGGGCAGCCTCCACCAGGCCCCCACTCATGTCTACCACCACCCCCACCCCCCAGCCACCAGGAGCAGCCTCCACCAGGCCCCTACTCATGTCCCCTATTAACCCCACCCCCCAGCAGTGCAGGGGCAGCCTCCACCAGGCCCCCACTCATGTCCCCTATTACCCCCACCCCCCAGCAGTGCAGGGGCAGCCTCCACCCGGCCTCCACTCATGTCTACCACCACCCCCATCCCCCAGCCACCAGGGGCACCCTCCACCAGGCCCCCACTCATGTCCCCTATTACCCCCACCCCCCAGCAGTGCAGGGGCAGCCTCCACCAGGCCCCCGCTCATGTCTACCACCAACCCCCACCCCCCAGCCACCAGGGGCAGCCTCCACCAGGCCCCCACTCATGTCCCCTATTACCCCCACCCCCCAGCAGTGCAGGGGCAGCCTCCACCAGGACCCCACTCATGCCCCCTATTACCCCCACCCCCCAGCAGTGCAGGGGCAGCCTCCACCAGGCCCCCAATCCTGTCTACCACCACCCCCACCACCCAGCCACCAGGGGCAGCCTCCACCAGGCCCTCACTCACGTCTCCCACCACCACCACCCCCCAGCAGTGCAGGGGCAGTCTCCACCAGGCCCCCACCCATGTCTACCACCACCCCCACCCCCCAGCAGTGCAGGGGCAGCCTCCACCAGGCCCCCACTCATGTCTCCCATCACCCCCACCCCCCAGCCACCAGGGGCAGCCTCCACCAGGCCCCCACTCATGTCCTCTATTACCCCCACCCCACAGCAGTGCAGGGGCAGCCTCCACCAGGCCCCCACTCATGTCCAACTCATGTCTCCCACCACCCCCACCCCCCAGCCACTAGGGGCAGCCTCCACCAGGCCCCCACTCATGTCTCCCACCACCACCACCCCCCAGCAGTGCAGGGGCAGCCTCCACCAGGCCCCCACTCATGTCCCCTATTACCCCCACCCCCCAGCAGTGCAGGGGCAGCCTCCACCAGGCCCCCACTCATGTCCCCATGCACCCCCACCCCCCAGCACTGTGGGGCACCTGCCAGCAGGCCCCCACTCATGTCCAACTCATGTTCCCCAGCCAACATGTCATCACAATCTAGATCCCTGGTCCCTATGGTCAGCCTCCAAATGCAAAACACCCACCCGAGTATTGCATCCACCCACTTAGAAATGGCAATAATATGATAGAACAGCAATTGCAAGTTCGGAAACGAACACATGTCCCTCACATACACCCAATGGGTGTCAGTGAATCTCAAAACCCATATCATGATATGCATGAAACCAATGAGATGATACTACACATTGAAGTTTGATAAAAAAATATGTATTAAAGGAAACATGAATTGAATCAAAAATAAACTAACAGAAATGGGAATGTCAAAAAAGTAAAAAGAAGCATGTCCGTGAAAAAAATGCAAAACCAAAAATCAGAATCCAAAGGAATGGTGTCCAAAGTCACAGTCCACAAAAGAAAATCCAATGGGAAATTATAATTGAAAGCCATTGCTCCATGGGTAAATTGTAAAAAGAAAAGAAAATCCAACAGTGAACTATGTACAGGTGAACAAGCCAGGGTCCATGATCCCAACAAAAGAAATGAAACCTATCTAACAACACCACCTAATAAAAAATAACCATATACAAAAATGTGGCCCATTGTCCAAAAGGTCCAAAGAAAATGCAAAAACAAAGGAAACCTAACACTAACTACATAACTATTTACATGGGCAGCGAGCTAGTCCAACGGCTCACTGGATGTTGTCATGGGCCAGGGCATCATCGAACTCCTGTTCAATGGCTTGGAGGCGGGCATGTTCCCTGGCCCCGAGGTCTCGCAGGGATAAAGCAGTGTCCAGCTCCAACTCCCTGCGAAGACCCTCGAGGCACTCAGCCCGCCTCAGCGCCCTCCGCATGGAGTTCTCCGCCCTGACCATTGTGAGCCGTTCCTCCTCTGCCCGCTGCCGCTCCGCACCTATCTGCTGGCCCAACCGCTCCCACACGGAAGCCACTCCCATTCCAGGGTTCTCCTGCCCTCCGGCCGATGCCTGCACCCCTGATGTTGATGGCCCCGAGCCATGATGCCTCCCACGTTGAGCCTGCCACTGCCTCCGACGCAACTGCCTGTGCCAGCACAACGGCATCCAGGCTGATGGAATCCACCGACGCCGTCGTACACGTGCCCTGCCCGATGATGCCGTCACAACCTCCATCTGCTGGGGTCCAGTTGCTGGTGTGTCCACCCCTGCTGGACCTCCGACTCCCGACTGTGGCAGGGATGGGATCCCCACCGAGCCGGCTGCATTGGTCGGGGCAGGTCCACAGGGGGCCCTGGTGGCATCTGGGCCGGAAGACGGCATGGAGAACGACTGGTGCATAGTCTCCACAGAGGAGGAGAGGGTCGCCAGATTGGCCGACACATGTAGGAAACCCCTGACCATGGCCGATCCCAACTGGGCCACGTCGGCACGGTGCTCTCCGTGATGACGTGCATGCTCCTCCCGGGAAGCACGCACCTCATCACGAATTGCACCTGTGCGCAACGCGACACCAATCAGGACCTTCTCCATACGGCAAGGGGTCCCCTCGTCCGCAGGTGGAGAGGAGTCAGATGACATGGACATCCCCCCTACCTACGGACGGGCCTGGGATGGGGCATCCCTGCTGGTGCATGGTGGTGCAGTCACAGTATCTGGGACAGTGACATGCACAGGCCCCTCCACGGCGACCTGTGCTGCCTCCTGCCCTGCCTCTGGACTGCAACACTTGCACCAGCATGGATGCCCCCACCAGGCCCCATGTGCGCCTCAGTAGCGGCCTCCTCCTCCTCTGTGGAAACCACCAACCTGGATGGCTCCACCCCGTCTTCCGCCGTTGCAAGCCCCTGAGGGGGCTCACCCACCGCTTCCGCTGCAGCCGTGGGGGCATCCCCGCCGCTTTGCTCCACAGAGCCGTCTCTGCCCTCTTCTTCACGTGGCGCTGTGTAGAGGGAGACATAGAACACAAGCATCAGGGTACTGTACAATGGTCCCCTATACAGGAAGCAATAGCAGATGAGTGGCACTGTCAAAGATCACTTCCATCATGTCCCTCCACAACACATGGCTCAGTGCAGGTAAAACACATGCGGTAACAGGCATGGCGCATGCTATGGACATTAGCATACATGTCCAAGGGATTCTTGAAACACTGTTGTTTTGGAACTCACATGCATCATGGGCCATGCCTATCACATGCACCCACTTCACCCTAGTTTCATCCATCTGGCCTCGTACACCACAGACACAATGGATACAAGGATGACTAGGCTGCATCAGTGAACCTGAACATTGCGACAGACATGTGTCATGCATCCCTGGCATTCACAAGTCACAGACACGCAGGTCAGACACACAGACATGGACAGCATACATGTACATGGCATCAGCACCCATCCCTCACCACCACCCATGTCTAGGAACAGAGACTGGCATGCTTTCATGTGGCCATTCCGCATAGGGCAACCCATGTTGCATTTGAACACATGCACCAACCATGTGGTTCACACATTACTGGTCTCACATGCATGACGTCCCTGTACACACACATGCATACATGGCCTCTGTCACACATACAGGCAAGTATCAGACAACCAGCACACTGCGACATGCCCTGTCTCACACAGCAATGCTTGGCCACTTACCGCTCAACTCCAGACGGGTCTCCCTCTCAAGGATCTGGGCGTGGAGCGCTGGGCCTACGCGTTCCAGGACCCTCATCTGGATGGTACTCATGCAGCCCTGGCCCCCCTCCACGAGGCGCCGGGCCTTCAAGAGGGTCCTGGACCTGCAGTCATCCCAGCGCTTCTTGACATGTTGGTAGTTTACGGACTGCCACCCCCTCCGCGTAGATGCAGTCACGATGTCCGTCCAGATCCGAGTCCGTCCTTCCTTGTTGGCGCGCTTACTTCCGAAGAGGGCATCATACTGCCCCAGGACTTGCTCCACCAGGACACCAACTTCGGTGGCAGTGAAGCTGGTGCCCCTCTGCCTCTCTGGCCGGGGGTTGCCAGTGGTGCCAGATGTTGCAGTGCCCGACATGGCAACCCCAGAGGCAGGAGTGGGTGGGCAACTGGGTCCTGGGGCTGGGCTGTGGAGCGATGGTATCCCAGTCGGGAGTCTTCTGTTCCAGCAGGGGTGGACACAGCAAATGGACCCCTGCAGATGGCTGATGTGCAGGCACCAAATGGCAGGGCACGGTGGCAGCAGGCAGGCAGGCAGGCAGGCAGGCAGCAGCAGATGGCTCGTGGGAGGCTGCTCAGGGCTCTGGGGGGCAGTAATTCGGCCTTTTGGGCAGGAGCGTGGTCTTCCGTGTGCTTACGCGTGGCCAGCTTGATACGGAGTGATTTGGCACGTGAAAATCCTGCACGTCTGCGTGTAAATCGAGGAAAGGCCCTTAGTGCGTATGCACGTCAGCACGCATATGCGATTTCATTGGACCAAAGGCCCTTAGCGCGTGAGCGCGTCTGTGACGTGAGGCGCGCGGGTGTTTCCCTCATTACACGTGATGACAGAGCACACGTGGATTTCCACCAATCGCGTGTGGAACTTCCTGCGCACCCCAGAAATACACGTACCCAGGCCAATCGCGTGTACGCTCACTTCCCTCTGATTACACACGATGACACTCGGACGTGCAGTATTACCACGTGTGCTCGCATATGCGATTTCATTGGCCCAAAGGCCACCATGCGCAGCTGTGACGTCACGCGCATGGCCGTAGAGAATGGCGCGTGTAAAAATGAAGAGATACACGTCCGAGTGTCAAAGCGCGTAATTGGTGGAAAGGTGGAAATGGCCTCATCGCGTATGCGCGTCTGTGACGTGTGTATAAAAGGTACGTGTAGAACGCCATTTCCTTGTACGTGCTTTTCGTGGAGAGCGAGTGGGTGAAATCTGTACTTCTTGTCGGTTCACACGCGATTTACTTCATGGCGTTTCCAGTTCGTACTCCCTGTTACCTCTGACAGCTTTTTCTCTTTTCCTCTTTTTCCTGGGCCTGT
This sequence comes from Ambystoma mexicanum, assembly GCF_040938575.1. Classification (NCBI taxonomy): domain Eukaryota; kingdom Metazoa; phylum Chordata; class Amphibia; order Caudata; family Ambystomatidae; genus Ambystoma; species Ambystoma mexicanum. Next base: position 1,002,877,996 of record NC_090928.1, read on the forward strand.
TTCCTCAAACAGCGTTCCCTTCTACTGTTGTCCTGTTTCCTTAGACAGCATACAATTCTTCTTTTGCAGGGGTGTTGCCAATGCGCACACGTGCATATTTTTCACGCTTTTGTTCCTGGCAGACGGTGAGTCGCGCACGTATTTAACATCTGTGCTTGCCCCGTGTTTCGCGTACTCCTTCAGAGGTCATTCTAGACTGCGTGTGACACGCATATATTCATTCTTGTGTTCCTGGGTGCCACAGCGTAGTGCAGGTTTATTTTTCCACGCACGTGGTCTAGGAGGGGTTGCGTGCACCTTACTTTGCTTTCTTGGGGTGCCTGTGCGTTGCATGACCCGTCATCTTTCCCCAGGGGTGACATACAGCCTTGCTAGAGCACTAGGGTAGGATTACCATCTGGTACCCAACCCCTTTGACCCCCAATTGCCCAGGACAATAGTTCACATCGACTCCCATACGCACAATAACATCAGTGCCATGGCTGGGAAGCGACCAAGCCGTAAGGGTGGCAAAGGTGGCCGAGCCCCAAGTGGTGGCCGTGGTGGATCCAGTAGGGGACGCGGCCGTGACTTGCAGGGTGCCCCTAGTCCCCCATGTGTGGAGGAGCAGTCAGGGACACCCATGCCCCCCCCCTGGTTGAGGTTACCGTGGCTGACACCATCCATGCTCAGCCCTTGTTGGACCAGCCCACTGTGGAACCAGACCTGGCACAGGGTGACTCCATGGCTGACTTCCAGGTCAGCAGGTCTAGGCCAAGTGCGCCGGTGAACGCTGGTGTCATCAGGCCACGTGGATCAGGGGCAGCTAGGTCATCTGCTGCCCCGCGTAGGCAGGCTGGGGAGGCTGCAGGGGCAGCTGCGGCTCCATCCACCCCACCTCTCACACACCCATCCAGGACAGTGTCGGTCCAAGTCCATCATGCTGACATTCCCCCTGACACCATCACACTTGAGCTAATGCCTGCACCAACTCCCATGCTGAGTGTGCAATCCCACGCTCCTGCCCCCAGTGTCCAGAGCAGCGTAGGACACTCAGGATCCCCACCACCTTCCAAGCGGAAGAGGAAGAGTGCTCGTCCAGTAGAGGCTGATGCACCAGACACGGCTACACAGTCCGGCCCGTCAAGGAAGCCCAGCTTCAATGAGGCCGAACTGAATGCACTTGTAGAATATGTGTCCGCACATGACCGCGAAATGGTGATTGTTGCAGGATCCAAGACCACACCTGCACAACGTCAGGTACACTGGCAGACCATTGCGGACATCATAAGTGCCCTTGGAATCGTGAGGCGCACAGCTAATGAATGCTACAAGCGCTGGAATGACCTGAAGTGCAGGGCAAAGAATAAGCTGGCCTAAAGTCATGCCGCAACTCTAGTGACTGGAGGTGGGTCCCCAGCAGACGACATAGAACTCACTCCACATGAGCAGGTTGCTGGGACCTACGTCACGGAGGAACAGATCCAAGGTGTGGGAGAACTGGCAGATTACGAGGCATTGTCCGGTGAGTGCACATGCATGTGTGTGTCATCCATGTGCATGGTGTGTGTGGGAGGGCTTCTGTTTGGGTGCCAGGGGAGGGTGTGTGTGCCTGAGTGGTTTGGGCCACCCATGTGCCTCTTCCTATACATTCTTGGCACCAGCATTTGGGTATAGCAGCATCCCTTCGGCCAACATTAGACATCCAGCTCAACACCACGCCAGTTTCCCTTGGAGTGTCATCTTGCCACAACACTGTTGCTTATTTACCTCTGTTAATTCAGGCAGATTGTTTGCATACCACCACTTTTACTCAGGATTTCTCAGTCCTATTGTCACATGTCTGACATGGCTATGGTACAGTGGACTGGCTCAGTTTCGTGGACATGATTAGTTTGGACATGTCCCTGTGCTATAGGACCATTTTTGAATAGCAGCTGCAGGTTAAACATTTGAACCATTACAATGAAAATAATCAATTATATGAGCAAACTGGACTGAATGAACAATTGGTGACCTCCTCTCCCTCTTCACTTCATGGCTAGGGTACATGCCATCTGTGTGATGGCATGTGTATTTGACCTGCCAATCACTGGCCAATGTGTGATGCCACTGCTAGGCAGCATGCAGCAAATGTATTCATCTTCCATCTTGGTGTCATCAATGTGTGCCATCTGCCTCCCCATCACACGCAGTGATGGTGCATGCATGGGAGTGTTTTAGCCATGTGGGACATGTGTCAATCAAGTACTGTTTCTGTAGCCTCTCAGCCCTAATTGTGTGCCAAAGTGCTAATGCCTGTTTCCATTTGTTTTCTTTTATGTCTTTTCAGGGGAAGACGCACTTGATACTGCTGGGGTTGTGGAGATGGTGCAGACCCAGGAGGGGTCTGAGGGCCGACCGACCACCAGTGAGGGACGTGGTGTGGTGGTGGGTGAGAACCCACAACTGCTGCAGGTCGTGCTCTCAAGGGGCGTCTCTGGCTGCACCTCCCCCGAGCTGTATTCAGGTGTCAATTCGGATGATGAGACCTACGTGCCGTCGCAGGTGAGTGTTCCTGGGAGGGATTCTGTTCTGTCCGACCCACCTGCACCAGGGTTAGAATCTTCAATGGGGATGTCAGTGTTGGCAGGTACGCCTTTGGTGGTTACGGATGCAGGGTCACACTCCACGACATCTGATCCTGTTCCTGGGCCAGCAGATCAGAGGGGAATGCAGTCCTGCAGCCTCAGGCAGTGCCGGCACAGCAAGGCGCAGTTCGCCTTGCCCCGGACAGGTGTGGTGCCCGCCGACGTGGTGGCCGTACACCACCTGGCAAAACCGCATGGGAGCAATCCATTTATGGTATGGCAACCCAACAGGCAGCATCATCAGAGATGATGGCTCAGGCCATGGATAGGGTGGCCACTTCCATTGTCCCCCCCGAAAGGCTGATGGAGCGACTACAGAAGGCAACCGACTCCATCTGCCAGTCACACAGGGAGGACATGTTGGCGTCTGACAGGGACAGGCGGGCGGCACTGGCGACTCTGCAGGAAGCCATCTCCATAGAGTCCCAGGGCCACAGGGAAGCCCTGAGGCTGGAACTCCTTCACCTCAGGACGACTCTTGTTGAGCTTGAGGCTTCAACAAACCGAAGGACAGAACAGCAGCTGGAGTGTCTCACCCATACGCTCTCAGCTGAGATGCAGGCAACTAGGGTGGAGGTCCGGGCATCCTGTGAGTTGTTGCATGGGGACCTCCGCACACTTATCCTCCAGAACGAGACCTACCACACCTGCATGCTTGCAGCCATGGAGGAACAGACTAGGGCTTTGCGTGGGCTGCCTCCCATAGTGCCACCACTTCCTGATGCAGCTGCAGAGGGTGAGGAAAGCGACAGCAGTGATACTCCCACAATAGGGTAGCCGTGTAGGCCATGAGCCCAGGGAGGAGTTTTTTTTTCGCAAGATCCACACAGGTGGGTTATGGTGTGCACCCTGTCCTCGGACCTCCTGGGTGGCCTCCCCCACCCCCCCGGGCCCATTAATGGCCATTTTTTTTATTTGTTTGTTTATTTATTTATTTATTTTTTTGGGGACAGTGTGTTGTCTTGTGTGGCTCCCGTGGGCATACGCTGCATTGTGGCTGGGCACATGCAGGCTTGTCATGGATTTGGTTCAGATGCTTGGGCTTTTGTCACACACACCCCTCCTGCTTCCCGTTTCCATGGGCTTGCAAAGGGTGTGCCCAAGTGACATTGACGTACATGGTGACATTGGACTCCCATGAGCTGTGTTGGCAGTCTGTAGTCAATACTGTGTATACATTCATAGTGCATATTGTTGTTGTATGTTGTATTGTACACTGCGTGGTGTATTGATATGTGCCTCTGCATCCATCTCATCCTCCATATTTGCAGGTCCATTCCTCATGTCTTCACAATGCGGTCCACCTTGGAACTGGAGTCCATGTTGTAAGCAGTGCACCTACACTCTTGCGTGGCGCTAACACTGTACACTTGGAAGTGTTCGGAGGTCTGTCATCATCAGGTGGTGAGGCTAGCTAATTTCTAAGTCTGTAATGTCATGTTTAAGGTAGGTTGGAGGTTGTGTAGGTGATTGGTATTCTTGGTAAGTATTTGGTAATGTGGGTTGTAGGTCCTGCATTACTGTGTGAGCATTTCATGTGTGGACATGTTTACATTAGGGACACTGTAGCTGCTGACACTTGGGGCATGTTGTGGGGATTAATTTCTTTCCTCTCACATTGCATGACATGCTATGGTGTGTTGTGTGGCCGTGCCGGGGAGGGGGTGGGTGACATGGCACTGTTTTCATGTAGTATTTTGCAAGTGGGTATTCATTTCTGCAGCATGGAAGTGTCTTTTCATGACACTGCATTGGTGGTGTTTGTGTAGGTAGGGATGCACACATTGTGACACTTCCACATGAACAATCTCAGGCTGCTATGGTTCTGACAGTTGACAGTCCCTTTGTTCGTCTTAATTGTCAGGTCGAGTCATCATTGCTTATCAGATGGTATGTGCCAGGCCTGTGTGCACTCCACTGGGGTGTGATTTCTATGTGAAGTAATTAGCCACCATCTGCGTACGGGCTGCCTCACCCCGTGCCCTCTCCCCTCCCATGCGCAGCGGCCTTGCATGTGGCTGGGGATGTGGGGGCACCACCATGTCCACAGCCAGGCCCCGGCGTGTTGCAACATTGTGCAAGACACATGCTGCTACTATGATCCTGAACACTACTGGGGGCGCATATAACAGCTGCCCGCCAGAACGGTCAAGGGAGCGAAAGCGTGACTTGAGCACTCCGAATGTGCGCTCCACTATGCCCCAGGTTGCAATATGGGCTGTGTTGTATCTTACCTCTGGAGGCGTGATGGGGTTCCGAATTGGCGTCATCATGTGCTCAGAGGGTAGGCACTGTCCCCTGGTGAGGAGGTGATGGGTATCATTAGTGGGGTAGTGACATAACTCTGCATCTGACATGCATGCATGTGCAGTGGCAATCATACTCACCAAGCAGCCATGTATCGCCATGCCGCCCAGTTTCTAGGTCCCGGCTTAGGGTAGACATTCGGTAAATGAAGCTGTCGTGGGTGGACCCTTGATAGTTGGCATATACTGAGGTGATGATTCCCTTAGCATTACATACTACCTGCACGTTGATGGAATGCCAGTGCTTGCGGTTCCTATAGATGTGCTCAAATGCCCTGGGGGGACGTAGTGCCACATGGGTGCAGTCAATGGCACCTAGCACTTTTGGGAATTGTGAGGGTGGCAGCCTGCCTTTCTGCAGGTGTCCTGGGCAGGTATATGTGCCTACGGACTGATGGGCATGCAGTGATGATGTTCAAGACCTGGTGTAGGCAGCGTGACTGCGTGGCCTGTGACACCCCACCCACTATGGCACTTGTCCGCTGAAATGATCCTGTGGCCAAAAAGTGCTGTACATTGAGGACCTTCTCCAGGGGGCTGAGTGCTTGGGAGCACAGGGTGGGTGATGTGAGGTCATCCTCCCACTCACTGACCAGGTCCAGTATTATGTGTGGGGGAAACCTGTACCTCCCATACACGTGGTCATCAGGCATCCCAAAAAGGCTGGTTCTGGAAGTGAAAATTCGGGCCCTCACTATCCTCCTCCTCCTCCTTTGGTAACCCACGGCCACTGCTGCTAGGAATGGTATATTCATCCTGGCGTATGAGCTTGTTTGTTGTTTGCGCGCACTTTTATGCTGCGCGGGTCGACGTACGCCTGCTTCATGCTGGCGTACGTGTCTCAGGATTGGACCATTTATTTTTCGGCACGTCGTAGGCGAACGTGTGAATCTTCCCGCCCACCCCAGAAATACACGTAGCACGCTCTCCCAGGCCCAGTCGCGGGTAAATATTCCCGCCCACCCCTGGAATACATGTACCCCACTCTCACAGGCCCAGTCGCGTGTGGAAGTTCACGCGCACCCCGTAGTACACGTACCCAGGCCAATCACGTATGGAAGTTAACGTGCACCCCGAAGTACACATACCCAGGCCAATCGCGTGTGGGACTGCCCACGCACCCCGAAGTACACGTACCCAGGCCAATCGCATGTGGAAGTTCACGTGCACCCCGAAGTACACGTACCCAGGCCAATCGCGTGTGGAAGTTCATGCGCACCCCGTAGTACACGTACCCAGGCCAATCGCGTGTGGAAGTTCACGCGCACCCCGAAGTACACGTACCCAGGCCAATCGCGTGTGGGACTTCCCGCGCACCCCGAAGTACACGTACCCAGGCTAATCGCGTGTGGAACTTCCCACGCACCCCGAGATACACGTACCCAGGCCAATCGTGTGTGGAACTTCCCGCGCACCCCGAAGTACACATATCCAGGCAAATCGCACGGCTGGGGGGTGGGGGTGCAGGGGGACATGAGTGGGGGCCTGGTGGAGGCTGCCCCTGCACTGCTGGGGGGTGGGGTGCATGGGGACATGCGTGGGGGCCTGGTGGAGGCTGCCCCTGCACTGCTGGGGGGTGGGGGTAATAGGGGACATGAGTGGGGGCCTGGTGGAGGCTGCCACTGCACTGCTGGGGGGCGGGGGTGGTGGTAGACATGAGTGGGGGCCTGGTGGAGGCTGCCCCTGCACTGCTGGGGGGTGGGGGTGCATGGGGACATGAGTGGGGGCATGGTGGAGGCTGCCCCTGCACTGCTGGGGGGTAGGGGTGCATGGGGACATGAATGGGGGCCTGGTGGAGGCTGCCCCTGCACTGCTGGGGGGTGGTGGTAATAGGGGACATGAGTGGGGGCCTGGTGGAGGCTGCCCCTGCACTGCTGGGGGGTGGGGGTGGTGGTAGACATGGGTGAGGGCCTGGTGGAGGCTGGCCCTGCACTGCTCGGGGGTGGGGGTGGTGGGAGACATGAGTGGGGGCCTGGTGGAGGCTGCCCCTGCACTGCTGGTGGGTGGGGGTGCATGGGGACATGAGTGGGGGCATGGTGGAGGCTGCCCCTGCACTGCTGGGGGGTAGGGGTGCATGGGGACATGAGTGGGGGCCTGGTGAAGGCTGCCCCTGCACTGCTGGGGGTGCGGGTAATAGGGGACATGAGTGGGGGCCTGGTGGAGGCTGCCCCTGCACTGCTGGGGGGTGGAGGTGGGGGTGGTGGTAGACATGGGTGAGGGCCTGGTGGAGGCTGGCCCTGCACTGCTCGGGGGTGGAGGTGGTGGGAGACATGAGTGGGGACCTGGTGGAAGCTGCCCCTGCACTGCTGGGGGGTGGGGGTGCATGGGGACATGAGTGGGGGCCTGGTGGAGGCTGCCCCTGCACTGCTGGGGGGTGGGGGTGCCAGGGGACATGAGTGGGGACCTGGTGGAGGCTGCCCCTGCACTGCTGTGGGATGGGGGTAATAGGGGACATGAGTGGGGGCCTGGTGGAGGCTGCCCCTGCACTGCTGCTGGGTGGGGGTGGTGGTAGACATGGGTGGGGGCCTGGTGGAGGCTGCCCTGCACTGCTGGGGGGTGGGGGTAATAGGGGACATGAGTGGGGGTCTGTTGTGAGGCTGCCCCTTCTCTGCTGGCGGGTGGGGGGGTGGGGGTGGTGGTAGACATGGTTGGGGGCCTGGTGGAGGCTGCCCCTGCACTGCTGGGGGGTGGGGGTGGTGGGAGACATGAGTGGGGGCCTGGTGGAGGCTGCCCCTGGTGGATGGGGGGTGGGGGTGGTGGTAGACATGAGTGGGGGCCTGGTGGAGGCTGCCCCTGCACTGCTGGGGGGTGGGGGTAATAGGGGGCATGAGTGGGGGCCTGGTGGAGGCTGCCCCTGGTGGCTGGGCAGTGGGGGCGGTGGTATACATGAGTGGGGGCCTGGTGGAGGCTGCCCCTGCACTGCTGGGGGCTGGGAGTAATAGGGGACATGAGTGGGGGCCTGGTGGAGGCTGCCCCTGCACTGCTGGGGGGTGGGGGTGGTGGGAGACATGAGTGGGGGCCTGGTGGAGGCTGCCCCTGGTGGCTGGGGGGTGGGGGTGGTGGTAGACATGGGTGGGGGCCTGGTGGAGGCTGCCCCTGCACTGCTGGGGGGTGGGGGTGGTGGGAGACATGAGTGGGGGCCTGGTGGAGGCTGCCCCTGGTGGCTGGGGGTTGGGGGTGGTGGTAGACATGAGTGGGGGCCTGGTGGAGGCTGCCCCTGCACTGCTAGGGGGTGGGGGTAATAGGGGACATGAGTGGGGGCCTGGTGGAGGCTGCCCCTGCACTGCTGGGGGGTGGGGGTGGTGGGAGACATGAGTGGGGGCCTGGTGGAGGTTGCCCCTGGTGGCTGGGGGGTGGGGGTGGTGGGAGACATGAGTGGGGGCCTGGTGGAGGCTGAACCTGGTGGCTGGGGGGTGGGGGTGGTGGGAGACATGAGTGGGGGCCTGGTGGAGGCTGCCCCTGGTGGCTGGGGGGTGGGGGTGGTGGGAGACATGTGTTGGTGATCAGTAGTGCAAGGTGACATGTGGGTTGGCTGGGGGGCATGGCCATGGTGGAATGGTTGCCTGTGGGACATGAGCAGGGGTGCAGGGTAGTACCCTGTGGTGTGGGCTGCCTGCAGGGGCCGTGGAGGTTATAGAGGGAACACCTGGGGGGACCCACATGGCCAAATCATGTGTTGCATTCCCCGGCACCACCAAAATACACGTACCCTGCAGAAATCGCGTGTGAATCTTCCGCGCACCTCGGAATACACGTACCCAGGCCAATCGCGTGTGCAACTTCCCGCGCACCCCGTAGTACACGTACCCCGGCCAATCGCGTGTGGAACTTCCCACGCACCCCCACCTACCCAGGCCAATCGCGTGTGGAACTTCCCGTGCACCCCGTAGTACACGTACCCAGGCTTATCGCGTGTGGAACTTCCCGCGTACCCCGAAGTACACGTACCCAGGCTAATCGCGTGTGGAACTTCCCGCGCACTCCGAAGTACACGTACCCAGGCTAATCGCGTGTGGAACTTCCCGCGCACCCCGAAGTACACGTACCCAGGCTAATCGCGTGTGGAACTTCCCGCGCACTCCGAAGTACACGTACCCAGGCTAATCGCGTGTGGAACTTCCCGCGCACTCCGAAGTACACGTACCCAGGCTAATCGCGTGTGGAACTTCCCGCGCACTCCGAAGTACACATACCCAGGCTAATCGCGTGTGGAACTTCCCGCGCACCCAGGAACACGCGCACATGCTATTTTTCACACAGCGGGTGTCCATGTTTGTCGGTGCCCCTTTGCACCTCATTTGTCCTAGAGGGCCACTGTATGGCCCATTCATCATGGCTGTATATGGGTGCTTTTTGTTAGCGCACATTTTGGCACACATTTTTTTCAGTCGCAGGGGCGCTACCGCCTGCTTTCTTGTGGCGTACTTGTTTGGCCCTGTGCGCGTCTTTGACCGTGCGCTGGTTTGCCCTATTCGATTCCATGAATACGGGTTGTAGGCGAGCGTGTGGGCGTTCCGCGCACTTGCCCCCTGTAATTCCCCCGTGACGCCCATATTTTCATGCGTTGTTCCCCATTCCGAGTGTTACGCCCCGTGTTCCGCCTACTTTTGTGATGTGCGCCGCGCTATGTGCGATTTCGCAGTGGCTGTGGCGCACGCTGTTGGATGAACTGTGCGCCGGCGTGCGCGGCGCACATTTTTAGTACACATCCAATGTTTTTCTCGTGCACGGACTTCCATGAATCGCTGTGCGCTGGTTTTCCTGCGATTTTCGCACTTGCACTGCGATTTTCGCACTTTTCCTGCGATTCGCACGTTTTGGCACCTCTGCGCGGGAATTTTCGGCGCACATTAATTCCATGAATCGACCCCTTAGTATCAAAGTCAACCAGGCCGTTCAGTTTAAATAGGTATCTGTAGAAGGATTTTATCTTCATGTTGCTCAATTTTTTCAGCAGTACATATTCCATACCCTAATGGAAAGAAAACCTGGCTATTGGAAGGTTTGTGAATTGCCAGCCATCTTATTTTCCAGAAGAAGAACAGCAGGTGACATACCAGGGTCAGGTTGATATGCACCTGGAGAGGTTTAACTCTTCTTGTCTAATCTGGGTCTAGAAACCAATGGACAATGCACCATACCTCTTTGTTTAAACATGCAAGATGGCAAAGTCATTCTGAGAAAACAAAATTCCTCATGATTAGAATCATCAATGAAGCTAATTAGTTACTATTTTCACAGTCCTCTATGTTCTGTTGTTATTGTGAAAGAAAATTCCGTCCATGTTTTAACACCTGACTGCTGGTTGTGGTACTAACTAGTCCTGGACAAACTTTACTACTGGAACCTAGATTCACCTGCATTAACAGCGATTTGAGCAGTTGATAAGAAGGTGTATCAGAGGTTAACTGCATAGTTTAAAGTGGGACACATGGTAGTATAGATGCATGATACAGATTAGTAGCCATTTGGGTAGACACCTAGCTGAGAAAAGCAGCATCACACAATTTACAAGTCCTCAAGCATGCAAAATAGGAAACGATTGAAACCAATGAGAAAGGTTCACATATCTAAACACAGACAAAGACTAGAAGAGTGGCATGGTTTGCTATTGGTGCTGACAAGAGTGTGCCAAGAAACGTTTGGTAATAATAAAACATAAAATGGTCACTGTTATTATATATAATGCAACCCTATAGCCAGCTGTGACAATGTTCCCTGGATAATCTTGGGGGGCCAACAATATGGTGATTGCAGGGGTTACCCTAAGCTACTGAATGATGAACCAAGTGGAGGTATACAGGGAATACCCAGACCACCCCCATTGGGTCACCATGCCAATGCAGGGGGAAGTCTCAGGAGGACACCATTCAGCACAAGTGATCACCATAGACAAACAATCATGTCCAAATCCCTTGTGGAAACCTCTAATCCTAGCTTGGGTACTTTTAGACAGACCTTCCAGTTATCTAGTCAGGCACAGAAAAACAGCATAATAAATATTGCCTTTCTCTTTAAAGGAACAGAGTTGAAACATTCTAAATTCACTGGCATGTGTAGAATATATTTTCTGCACTGTTACTGAAGGAAACATGCTGACCCACTGATTCCCGCCCATCCAAAATGCCCCTCAACAACACAAACAGGATTAAAAAGAAATGTACATGCATTGTCCAATGAGGGACAAAACAAGCAAACACTGTTCTTGTGCTCCTGCTGCTGTTGCAGAAATACCAGTTTCTTTTTCCCCTACAAACATTATATTCATATATAAGAGCTCCTCCTGCTTACCAGATTTTTATGTCTTTTGAGTTTCATGCTGAGAACATAGATGGACCCAGCTCAAAGCAGGCAGTCTCAGATGTACTCCAAAGGGGAAGGAAGGAGATCTTACGCATGTCTAGGGTAGTTTTAAAATCTAACCTGGATTCTAATACTCCCTCTGTTCTGATACTCCTTGATTTTTCTTCTGCCTTTGACACAGTCAACCACTTCATCCTCATAAACTGTCTCCATGATACCATACACATCACGGACAGGGCACTGGCGTGGCTCACCTCCTTCCTTTCAAACAGACCTTCTCAAGTGCAACTGGGCCTTTCCTTTCCTCCATCACACTCTCTACCTGTGGCATTCCTCAGGGCTCTATCCTATCACCATGGCTCTTCAACATCTACCTTGTCCCTCTGGCCCATTTGATCTCTACTTTCTCCCCTCACTTCCAGTGTTATGCAGACGACACACAGCTCTCTTTCAAGCTGCCACCCTCTACCTCCTCCCTCATACCGGACTGCCTGACTGATATTTAGGCATGGTGCTCTGCCAATGATCTCTGCCTTAATGCCAGTAAGACAGAGTTCCTTCTCATTGGGACTCCTGTTCCTTGTTTCCCCCCACTTTCTTGTCTGATTCCTCTGTTCCCCACCCCTCACCCACCTGTGAGGCAAAAAAACCTTTGGATTATTTTTCACTCCTCTCTCTCTTTCTCTCCACACATCACAGACCTTGCCAAGACGTCCGATTTCAGATCCACCTTCTCAGGGGCAATATACCTTTCCTCACCTTCCCCCAGAAGCTCAACGTCTCTAAAACCCTGGTTCTCTCTAAGCTAGACTAGTGCAACAGCCTCTTCCTCAATCTACCTCTTTCCTCCATTCGCCTCCTTCAACTAATCCAGAATAGGACTGCAAGATTTATCCTTGTCCTCAAGCCCAGGGACCACATCTCTCCAGCCCTAACATATCTCCACTGGCTGCAGGTAACCGCAAGGATCAAACTCAAGATGCTTTGCATCATCCAGAAGGCTGTCTGGGCCAGGGACCTCTTTACATCCAGCTTTCCCTCCTAAATACATTCAGGCCAGAGTCCTTTGGTCCTCTGGATCCAACTCTCTATAGGTCAAACTTTTCACGAAGCATGGCTGGTTCCTCCCTCTAGAACGCTCCCCCCCTCAGACTTGAGCCAGATCTTCTCAAGACTTTCCTTTCCTCCTCTTCCTTTCCTCTCCCCGCCCATGCTAACACTCCCTCTGCCGCTGCGATTTGGGCCTGGTCTCTTCAGAGTCATACAGGGGCTAGACCAACTACTACCAGTTGCACCAGCATACTTTGCCAGCACTTGTCCTCATGCTCCCTTTCCCGGACTAGCCCAACTTGATCCTCCTTCTCCACCGCACTCATCCTCCCTTTCCCCCTTTTCCACTGGCGCTTGCTACCTTGGTATGCCCTGCACATCCCCGCCCCCTTTCCCTGGGGGGACTCCATGTGTGCACTTATCCCTCTACCCGCTTCCCCATTGCACTTACCACCTTGTCAAGCACTTGCATGGTAGGATTGTCACAAGGCCAATATAACCGTGTTTGTTGTTCTACTTCCTTGACTCCCATGTTCCCCCTCCCCATCTTGTCTTATGGTGCCTGGAAACACTTGTGTATAGGCACCATACAAATGTCTAAAACATAAATAACATAGCAGCAGGCCATGTATACACACACCCAACCCCCTTTCTACCAATGTGAGCACAGCCACCTGGTCCAATCATAGATGCGCCCATCCCAGCCCATACAACACAGGTGCAATCCATGGTCCTATGCACCAGCCAAAGGAAGGAGAGACCAAACTTTAAAATCCAGTTTTCTCGGTTACAGAGGATGGGATGTACCAAGGTGTTTGGAGGAGAGTTTGGAGGTAAGTGTTGGAAGTTGAAAGGAGGAAATTACAGCAGAGGAGAATTGTTACTATCTGGAGAGAGAGAGATATTGAGGAGGTTGAAGGAGAGTGTTGAGGAGGGTGCAAGGAGAATTATTACTATCTGAAGAGGAGTCGAATAGGTGAAAAAGTTACCATTATCATCTCAGTAGGTGGACGGAGAGAAGCTAGGGGGCAGGCAGAGTTACAAGACCTAAAGAGGAGGGAGGAGAGCAAACCTATTTACTAGCTAGAGGGACCAGGGACATAGGTATCAGTGGACCATGTCTGTCTGGGGTAGACTTGAGTTGGGAGAGGAGGTATGGGACGGTGTAATCTCACAGTTAAACAGAAAGGTTGCTACAGAATTTTACTTAACAATCTGTAAAAGAATATGCTGTGCACAATGATAATGATTGCAGTTTCATTTGTTCCATCAACAAATACCAGAATACCTAAAAGATTGAATCTTGATTTTGCTACTGTTTTTCGAAGATTTTGATACTCCCAACAGAATAAGCTGTGTGGAACGGCCACCTGCTTATTTATTTTTTGTGCAATATTGAATGTTGTGAATAATGTATTCAATTGTCAAAAAAGCCTACTGTTATCCTGTCAAATTACCAGCACTGAAGATACATTTGTCAGAAGCCTATGACATTTGTTATGTTATTTTTCTGCCTAGGAATCCCTTCACTCATATGGCCACATGAAAAGAAAGAGCAGGGGATTGCGGTAACACTGCCATCAAAATGTGAGAAGGCAAACCTTTACACTGAAGACAGCATAGTTCTATACGGTTTGATAAAATCTGCCAGTATCACCACCGATTCGTCCAAAAACGGTGATATATGCTTTGACACATCAGCTCCCCTGTCTTAAAGTTGGCTATGTTTGGCTAACTAAGGAATTAGGCTCTTCGTTAAGGGTGGCTGCTCTGTTTTTGGAACACTCGATTAAAGGGACATGCAACATACTGATGCTATGTTCATTTTTATAATAATAAGTGTTTACTGATGCCTCTATGTACTTTTGTAGCACAGTAGATGTGTCAAATATGTAGTCAATTCAATTTACAATCTGCTATGGTGCACCCTCTGATTTACCAGATCTATGAACATTCATCACATTTTGTTCTTGCCGAATGCAATTTCAGCAATGTTTTAATGATGATTTTGATGATTACTTTACTGTAGAAAGTGGGGGAGAACCCTTGCACCCCTCCCTTCATCCCACACCCCTCTTCTATATACCTAACCTAAACTTGCCATCTATATTGCTGTGGTAAACAAATTGTGGTAGAAAATCAGCCAAACAATCATTTGGTGAAAATGCCATTCAGGAAAAGTGGGTAATACTGATTTATCATCCCCTAGTGCACAATCCAACCCCACCATTCTGTAACAAGAAACAGGCTGTTCTTGGAGTTAAAACTCGATTTTTATTTAAATGAAAAATTGAAATCAAAGGTGGTCCCCTAAGCTTAAGCTGGGGAAATAACAAACAATTACATATAATGGCAGGCAGCTTGTCTACAAAAGAAAAGAGTTCAACCTTCCTGTACATCCAAAATCAAATATATCTATGCATCTATATAACTCTTTCTAGGCATCAATATACAGTTTAATTTTAACATTCCTGCTTATCAGATAGTATAATTTAAATAATTGTTTAAACCGTGTACCTTTTAAATTACTTTACTTTGGTTGAAGGCAAAATTGTTTAAAATCGTTATTCTCTCCAATATCAATGACAAGTATTGGTATCAGAGAAAGAATACACAGCAACATCAACAGCGTATCGTTATTGCACTTGATATCTATTCCTCATTGATATTGTATTCTCCTTTACCTGTGTGGTACTGTTGGGTTCTGGTATGACACAACCCATAGTGTGTTGCATCAATAATCTGCAGATTTGGCTTTTTAGAGAAGGTTTGTGAATGTTGGAAGAGAATATTGATTCATCTACACAACATAGGAACATAGTTTGATGATGTTATCTATCCCCCCCACTTCACTTTGCAAATTGGGTCTATCTAATGCAGGTTCCTCCCCCTTCTGTGCAATGTCATTAGTGAGACTTGAATGTTCATCTTAAAATTGAATAATCTTCTGGGGAATGGAAGTGGCCCAGTTAAGCTCCCTTTTGCTGCACTAGAATGGTGTAGGGTTTTCCCATACGTCTCCTTTTTAGTGACTATGCTTTTCACAGATCATTATTTTTTAATCCACTGCCAGGCCATGGAACGTCACACATTGTTTTGTAGCCTCAGTCACTGATTACAACTGTGAAAAACAGTGGATTGAATTTAGTTTACTATGGTTTAAAGAGACTGCATGCTCAGCGTTGAAATGCTATTAAGTTCTAGTTGGAATCAGTTCTTACTTTACTTTAAAATTATTAAGAAAGCAAGGCACATTTTGCATTAACATTGCAGCAACTTTCAGTTTGGAATCAATGGGCCATAGTTAAAGGACACTGCATTCTCTGCACACACAATGCTATTTGAAATAGGCTCCCCGGTGATTTTCCTCCAATGTCCCCCAATGATTTACTGATAAAGGGTACTTGAACAAATTGATCTAATTTCACTGGGTATTTTATTCTCAATTTTAGATTTGACTTTTAAGTTGCAGATCCTCCAGCATGGCACCTCTTAACGAATGGCAGTTGTCACCTAGTGTGCAAGGCACCCCCCCTCATGTCTGTCTGCTTACACTCTATCTCAGGGAACTCCAGGTAAAGTCTGCTGCAAGCTTCCATTGGAAAAGACCAATTGGCAGTCCTCCCTACTGGATCACTCCTCCATTCAGACAAAGGTTCCCTGTCTGCAGACTTTCAGTAACCCCAAACTCTCTCTCTGCTTCCTGTGTGTTTCTACTTAAGTAGGGTCTGAGTTTTCCAACAGAGTGTTATATGACATCGCAATTTCTGACCAGTGAGGTCTTTCCATTGGATTGCTTAACAGGTTGACACTTCCAGAGAATACACCCCTCAATTTGGCAGGTTCATCATTTTTTAAGCATGCAACAGAGTTTGGCACTTTACAATGTATTCCCAAAATCATATTTCTACCGTAATTCTGGACAGAAATGTTACCATTATTGACATATGGATGTTCAGATTTGCAATGTCTGATGGACATCAGAGAGTTTTAACATGTCTCTTTAGTACAAACATGGGCAATGTTATTAATGTTTATATAATGTATTAATTATTGAGAAATAGTAATATGTCATGTTTGGTCTCGCTTCGCAGGGCATGCTCTCCCTATTTCAGATCTAATTTCTTTTTTTCCTAAAGACCTAAACATTTCAAGGGTAGAGGCAAAGACATGCTTTCCATTATTCTGTGCTCTCCAAAATAATCACATTACTTGGTTTCATATTATTCACGTACATGGGAGTTCCATATCTGCTAATCATTAACTTTACGAAAGCACAGCTTATATCTCTGGATATTGAAGGGATCCATTAACTCAGGACAGATGTACTTTATGATCAGTTCAAAAGTCAAAAACCTAATTGAAATATGTTCTTTAGATGTATTGTTAGGGAAAAACACACTGTAGTACCATGATCATCTGGTAGTCATGAACTAAGATAAACCTCAGAAGGACCCCATGCTAATTCTGTCTTTGCTCCGATTTTCCGTATTTTTCCAAGATTTAGCTTGTGACTATTTTTGATGTATTTCAGCCTAATGGGTTTCTTTGAAAATGGATAGAAGATCTGGTTTCTTTTTAACAAATGACAACCTCATTACAGGCAGGGCCTTCCAAGGCACTTGTTTTTCAGTTCAAATAGAACTTAAGATACACAGCGTCATAGGATTGACTTAAAAAACAAGTATTTTGCAAAGCCAATTTAGCCACCAGACTATTGAAAATTTAGCTAAAATAGAAATATGTGTATGATTTCTACAATCTAAAAGACAATTATTTATTTCTGATGGGCGCTCATTTACTGTTGCTTTACAGCAATTTCTGTTCCATCTAGTTATATGGAATGACAATGCACTTGGCAAACAGACTGCTGTTTAGAACAATATCATTCACATTCAACATTGTGTTACATATTCTGAATGTGATATACATTACAGAATTAAAAACAATATACATTTTCAAATATGTATCTATGTATCAAGGAGGTAAGATGCCATTTTCTTCATGTTTATGCATGGCTTCTATTGAAAATACATAGCAACTTCAAGTAGTTACAATGGATGAAAGTGACCACGATATGGTAAAAGCGACATTTAGGGTGCCTAATTCAAATAAAATGCAAGGGTGGAAATACGCTATTATCACAAATTACAGTGGAAACAGGCTGACTAATTCGGCACTAAACCGAAGCTATTCGAGATGAGTATTTAAACAACATTAACAACCTTAGTATTGACTATACTCCCCTATTGGAACAATACAAGGATGTACCGAATGGCAGAGGAAAATGTGAATACACACTCAAATATGCATATGATGTACAGGTAGTACTGCGTAAAAGAGAAATGTGCAACGCTATCAGATACATTGAAAAAAAAACAACTTCCCTTCTCAGTGGGAAAAAAGAAGAAAAATCAAACAAGAATACAAAAACTGGTTAATAGTCCACCGCTGGCTTGCTGAACAACTGGTTGTGGAAAAAATAATGAAGTTTTTAGCCAACAAAAATGCAGCTGACTTCTGGAAGGTCTTGAATAATGAATGCAGGACACAAAAAGCTACTCAATGCAATATGATGACTGAGTCGCAATGGACTCAGCACTTTCTGTAATTATTCTCGAAGAGGAGGCAGGTCCCGAGTCCATCATTCCTGGAGCTACAACAATTGGATCTTCTGTTTGAGCAGGATGACATGTTAGCAAACATCAAAAAATTATCATCATCAAGGGCGTCGGGTCCTGATGGGCTTATGAATGAAATACTGAAGGACAATCTAGATGTGTGGTCAGAATTCTGCACTAATTATTCCCATTTTTAAAAAAGGCAATAGAGCAAATCCGACAGATTAACGACTGATTGCCTTGCTTGACGTCGTTGGTAAGATCTATGCGACATAACTGCAACACAAACTACTAAAATAGCTAACTGCCAGCGGGCATATTGATTGTCAGCAATCTGGTTTTGTTAAAGGGGTTGGATACAGTCTAAATGTACTACTTATTAACCTCATCAAAATGGATGGCATCAGAAAAGGAGGTCAAGTATTTATAGCCTTTGTAAACCTATCACACACGTTTGACAGTGTGGACAGAGAAATACTCTGGACTAAACTAAAATCTTGGAATTGCACAGACAGTCTACTAATGGCAATCAAGGATCTGCATACCAACACAGAGATCAGGATATGATAAGACTCCATTGGTATGCTATTGCTCCAACAATATTCAATGCGTTTATCTCTGATATCGATAACGTCTTTAAGGACATCGCTGGTTTTGACCCTAAAATATATGATTCGTCCTTGATCTGGCTGATGTATGCCGATGACCTCGTGTTGATGGTCCAAACCCCCATTGGATTACAGCAGAAACGTCCTGCACTGGAACAATACGTCACACAAAATGGGCTATATATCAACTCAAGCAAATCGGTAATACTAACTTTACAAGATTTGAGCAGAAATCGTACAAAGAAAGGCAAAAAGTTCTGCTGGTCGTTGGGAGGAGAAGCTTAAGAGAAATATCTAGGAATGTGGATTAGCTCAAGTATAAATGATAAGAACTGGGTTGAAAAAACCAAGTCTAAATGTAGACAACTAGGAGCGCAAGCTGCAGTAATCAATAAAGAATTTGGAAAATTCTCTCTAAGACCAACGATTAATTTCTTCAATCAAAAAGCAGTGGCAGCTATGATCTTTGGTGCAGAAAATGTCAGTGTGGATAGTACCCTGCCAAATGATGCTTGAAGATCTAAGAACTGATAATGAAACGTTGATCAATAATCCAGATGCTGTTAAACAAAAATGTGAGAACTGGACTGGGCCAACACAGAAACACAGAGACTCAGTCATTCGCTCATGAAAAATGTACCAGCAGAAGGAAAAGCATATAACACCTCGTACAAGTACCTGCCAATTCCAGGTTATCAGTGTCATGACTCAGAAGGTTTTCTTAGATTTCTGAGACCATTGGTTCCGGACTGGTATATCTGAAGTACATTTTGACGATAGTGGCGCCAGCTATTTGTAATTTCGTATGCTGTCACCGTCATTGGGTGTATTTCTCTATGTGGACCAGCTTGGCACTGGGTATTTTGAGTATCAGTGTGCCGGCTCCCATTGAATGGGATGTAAATACATTGAGGTGTTCCATTTCTATCCATCCTGTGTTACCTTTTGAAGCTTCTCTGTAAATGAGATGTGTTTCCCGAATTAGGACAATTCCAGCGTGTTGATTTTGCATGGAAGAGAGGATCTTCTTGCATTTGATTATGTTTTTGAGACATTTACATTTCACAAAAGAATGATAATGTTTCCCTTGAGCCTACATAATTTAGGCAAACAACAAGACAAAGAGAACATTGGGGTGGTTTGCCTGAGCCTACCTACCTACAGGCATGGGAGCTAAGCTAAGACTGTAATATGAGGTTACGAGTGAAATACATAGCAGCAACTCCATGGTATAATAGAGGGTGTGATGACAAGGAGTGAAGCAAAGAAATATGATAAAGAAGGATGTTAACATAGTTTAGAGAAATCAGGCACATATGCACACAGTGTATAACACTCAGCTGTGGTTGAACAGCGGGTTTATGAGGAGGAATGGCAAATAATAATACTGTGTGACTTAGCCATTCATCATTCCGAGGTTGATAAATCAAGTACCATGACTGGGTAAAAGTAACAGTGATCATTAGAGTGCTGAGAAACAGTTCTTGTGCATGGAGTGCCATATAAATAACCATAACCTACATAATTGCCTACCATGAACTATTATAACTATTATAATGACAGGTTTTAGACCATGTATGATTGATCCCCAAAAGGATATGGATTCCTAGACCTACAAAGGTGGCTCAAAAAAGTGGTTTTAGAAGACGTAGCAGCGATGCCTGATCCAATGCCCCCTGGTGATTCCGAGAGGCCTCCCAATGGACTTCCCCATATACAACAGGGATGCATAAGAGAGTGTATGACATGTGCCCATGGAAGATGGCAGACAGGGTGGTGGAAGCAGTGTGTTCTCAAACAGGATAACAAACCTTGAAACAGCTACTTCATGCCCCCTGTATGTGTGCACCCATGCCATGGCACCTTGGTAATGAGGCACGATTAATGCAAACGTGTGGTGCATCTGGCAAAGGGTGGAACACTCGATGGCTGAGGCGGTTTCAATCTCTCGTGGGATGGTTAACAGTTGTGCTCAAGAAGCCGCCTAGTGGCTTCAGAGATCTACAGATGTACAAGGTTGTGGGAACCAGCACCTCATTTATTGATCCAGCTGTAAAGGGTCATTACAAGCAGTGCTAAGTTGTCAGTTCACGCATGCCTGATATGTTAATACACAAAGTATGTCTCCTTCAAGAGAAGCTATGTTAAAATGAGTGTGGGACTACCCCAGTGATAGAAGTGTAGCAAAAAAGTAGTGGAACTCTGACTAGGGTGAAGGACAGCGTAGGAAGGAAAGGAGCAAAGTGCAACACATTTTTCAAGAGTTGCAGTCATGCTGGTTGACAGCCCATCGAGTTGAAATAGATTTCAGTTTAGCTGTAACTGATATCCGGTGGTAAAGTGGAGAAGTGTGCTTAAACCTCATAATGAGAAGTTCCGTAATGGCGAAAACGGTTGCAAAACGTAGTGGAGATGTTATCAGTAAAAAATAAAAGTAGTTAAACAGCACTCCCGACCGTTCCCACTCACTGCGACCAATGGACTACCCAGAGCCACATCCCTTAATGTGTAACTGGTCTGGAAGAATGTGGCAGAACTACATCCTGGGCCACTGTAGTCAGCGTCAGACAGGGCCAAGGCACCAAACGGAGCGCCATGTCCATGCACGGATAGAAGCATTTTCCGCTTTACGGTCATGGTGACATCATAGCGGGCAATTTGTATTTGTATTTATTGAGCATTTGTTAGGGGCCTACGCAACAGAATATTGTTTCCAAGCATAATGGGGTCATGTGGTGCCTGCAAGCCAGTCATCAAGCATGAGAACCAGAAGAGCAAACCAAAACAAAGCCAGAGTGTGAGGTGGGGCAGAAGGTACATGTTCTCGGCTGCAAGGACTAAGGAGCATGTTCTTAAAAAACAAATCTTGCAGCAGCCCTGTGTGTGTGCATGCCAGTTGGTTCTGATCTCCAACTTACTTATTTGTTCTTCAGTCAGTCAGGGTCATTCTGTTCCCTAAAATAGGCCTTTTGTTTGCTAATAATTTCTTCAAGGATCTGCTTTGAAGGCTGAACAAGTCCGCAGCAGAGTGTTCAGGGCTTTAGTCTTCCTTGTCATGGATAGCCTGCATTCTGGAACGTGATCAGACATGCTCCTTTCAATGCTTTGCATCAGCTGAGATGCTTAATTGCTTTTCCCTGGAGTCCAGCACCATGTGGTGCAAAACCATAGAATATACGCAAAGTTGATGGGCTGGAGAGAGGAGCTCACTGCAGAGCTTTCAAGTTTTCCATGGACAGGCATGGAAAAGCCATCCAGTCCTTTATTCCCTCCTTTGGATTGTGACGTATGTAGTTTTTTCTTTCCCCTTTGATGTTTAGAAAAAGTAAGTCCCAGAATTCCAAGCAAAAATAGGACTGGGTGGCCTTCTCATAAGTGGCCATGGAAAACGTGGGAGCTCAGTCACTGGTCAAACAGTGGATCTACACCTTCTAGATAATAATGCTATGATGAGGCCCCGCCTGCAATGTGACGATGCAGAATCTGTGTCATTGTAGAAGACATCTTGACTTTTTGTAAGACTTGCAGTCTTAAAGAAAAGCAGTAGGACAATCCAGTAGCCCTCATTGATCGGGACATGGCCTTAAATACTCTCAGCGAAATATTGTTCAATAGGTCTATTAAGATGCTTTGAGATGTTGAATATAAAGATGCCATTTCCTTTATGTCTCCCATTCATATGTGTATACATATATCACTGCTCGCAGATATGTTTCCATTGACTGAAATAACGAGCAATACATCCAGAAAAGCCGAATAAGCATTGTGTTCTAAAATTACAAAAGACAGTTGGTTTAAGGGACAGTAAGTGAGTTGGAGGGAGTGTAAGTCGAGGAGAAGGATGGGAGTGATCCCCACGAAAGCAATGGACAGATGCATGGAAACAAAAGACATACACCCCCATCCATCCCCAGTGGATAGTGCACATTTGTAGCACTAGAGAAAACCTTATTTTCGCTGGGTCTTCACCCTCATCACAATATTGACATATGAGATTTTCCCGTGCCCTGACAGTACGGATTTCTTTTTTCTAAAACTAGCCTTATTAAACTTGCTCAGAAAATTGACTTCTTCCTATCCTTCCCAATGAATATTCACAACCATCCGAGGGTTGTGAACCTAGGCTGTGAAAAGACCTTGTTAGACAGTTGGCGTGTTACAAATCATCTTTAAGTTAAATAAAATACATATTCAGAGGGCTGGCTGAAGATGTATCAGGGATGGCGGGGTCCCATTTCAGCATGATGTTTGCCTAGCCCCTTTGTCTTATAGCTGGAAGAAATATGGGTGCCCTAGTGAGTCTTTACATTATAATAAAGTGAAAATAATGCTGTGAGTTCTGAATAGCTTCAGTTTATTGTGGCCCCTGTTTTCCAGTCCCATTCCAGGCAGGTGTGTAGCCTTCCCTTCCATGGAAAAGGAACAGTCCTCCTGGAATCCACCACCACCTCAGGCCTGCTGGATACAGAGGGGTGCTGAACCAAACAATAACATTGCTGTTAACTTAAGATGGGATACACGCCTTACTAATGGACACGGGCACCAAGGTTGATTTTGAAGGGATTCCTCTTTATTTATGAAAACACCTACTTTTCTTTTTTAAAACATTTCCTATCCCCTTCCTAACATTCTCCTGGCATGCATACCAACTAAATTGAGATCCACTATATCAGCCCACCCTTCCTTGCAGGGGTTTTGGGGAACCATAGGGTAAATCTGAGACAACAGAGCCCTTCCCTAACTCCAGGTAGCACCCACATGGAGTGTGAGGCCATCTCCCTAGGTGGTTCTCCTTTCCTCCCAGCTCACCCTCTCTACCACTCAGGCCAAGCCAACTCCAGCACTGTCACTTACCTTCTCAGTTATCCGACCCATGAAGCGTGTGTCAGTTGAGGCTTTCGCCGCCACCCCCACCCCCTTGGCTGACTCACACCCTGACACAGCTCTTTCCATGCTCCAATCTGCTATATCTGATACTCTTGATGTTCTTGCCCCTCTCATGAGGATCAGCTTGAAGCCCAAAGCCAAGTGCAACTCTTAGTATGACTCAGACCTCGTCACCCTTGAATGCAAGTGGAGGGTGGCTGAGAGGAAATGGCATGCTTCCGGTACACCCTCTGACAAACTGGCCTGTTGCATGCTCCAAAGGCAATACTGGCTCTCTGTCCACAGCAAGAAGAGAGCCCACATCCAATCCCGCGTCTATGTGGAATCTAACAACTCAGCCAAACTCTTTAAAATCTGCAAGGAGCTGGTCAATCCTGCTGGAGTCTCTACCTCTCCTGTCCCCTCCCAAGCCCTCTGCACGGACCTGGCTTCTCATTTCATCTCAAAAACTCTGGACATCCTGTCCTCTCTCTCTTTCTCTCCCCCTATGCCCTCTACTCCCTGCTCTTCCTCTTGCCCTTCTTCAGCCACCTCTCCTCCCTCCTTCTTTGCCTTTCCCCTGTTCTTCCTAGACAAGGTTTCTAGATGAGTCTGATCTATGAAAGTCTTGTCAAAACAGGTTCACCCCTGATCCTCCAAAACCATCAAGCGCCACTTTGACACCCTGGCTCCTGCTCTGGCTGACTTCTGCAACCACTCCTTCACCACTGAAGTCTTCCCTTCCCCCTGAAGCACTCCCTTGTGCACCCTCTTCTTAGGAAACTCTCAGCCGACCCTTCCTGCCCAGCTAACTATTGCCCAATCTCCATCAGTCCCTTCCGGGGCAAACTCCTGCAAAAGCTGGCTATCTCCCAGCTTAATCTTCACACTGAATATGTTGGCTGTCTCCATGATATCAGCCTGGCTTCAGAGATGAAAGAAGCATGGAATCTGCTCTCCTGAACATCTGTGAAGACCTGCTCTCCAACCTTGATTCCAACACCCCCTGTGCCTTCATCTTACTTGATCTCTCTTTTGCCTTTGACACGCTCAACCGTCTCTGTGATAACCTGGGTATCACCAATCAGGCACCGTCTTGGTTGACTTCTTTGCTCTCCGATCGACCCTCCCAGGTCCAACTTGTATCCTTCCTCTCCTTTATCTCTATCTCTACCTGTGGTGTTCCCAAGGGGTCTAACCTCTCTCTCTGGCTTTTCAAGCAATACCTGGCACTCCTTGCCCACTGCATTGCAGCTCTCTGCCCCAACATTCAGTGCTATGCGGATGACACTCAACTCATTTTCAGGCTCCCTTCTGCCACCTCCTCTCCTTCTCTCATCTCTACCTGCCTGCTATCCAGGAGTGGTGTGCCACCAATGATCTCTGCCTTAACGCCAGTAAGACTGAGACTCTCCTCATCGGCACACCCGCTCCCTCCTTTCTTGTCACTCTCTGGCTGTCCTCTCTTGGTCCTCTTCCTGCTCCCCCCTGTGAGGCTAAAAACCTTGGGGTCATCTTCGACTCCACACTCTAGTTCTCTCCTCACAACTCGGACGTCTCTAAGAAGTCACACTTCCAGCTGCACCTCCTCAGAGGTATTCTTCGTTTCCTCTCCTTCCCCCAGAAGCTCACTGTCTCCAGAGCTCTGGTTCTATCTAGGCTAGACTACTGCAGTAGCATCTTTCTAAATCTGCCTCCCTCTACTCTCCACCCTCTGCAACTCATCCAAAAGAGTACTGCAAGACTTGTCCTTTTCCTCTAGCCCATGGATCGTATTTCTCCAGACTGAAATCTCTGCACTGGCTCCCAGTGGCGGGGAGGATTAAGTTCAAAACCCACTTCCTTTTCCACAAGGCCTTCTGGGGCCTGTGGCCTCAATACCTTCAACTCTCTCTTCCTAAATATCTTCCTTTGCGAGCTCTTCGCTCATCTGCCTCCAACTCCTTCATGGTCAGTCGCTTCTCCAAGCAGCGAGTTTAGTTGGTGGTAGATCTCTTTCTTCTGTGGGAGCCTCCCTCTGGAACAGCCTCCCTGCCTCTCTGAAACTTGAGGAAAACCATCTCTGGTTCCGGAAGCACCTCAAGACCTTCCTCTTTGCTTCTGCTTTCTCTCCTCCTTCTCTCCCCTGCTGATCACCTGTCTGAATCTGAAACTGCACTGGTTACCTGGCTACTCTGTGTTCTCTGGCCAAGGTCCCCTCCTCCCCAGCTGCACACCTGTACTGCCCCCCTGGCAACCCTTGTACTCGGGGGCTGTTTCTGTATCCCTACAGCTCCCTACCAGCACTTGACACCTGATGTCTGCACTTACCCTTGCACTAGCCACCAGCTGGCCGCACCTTTTATTTATTGTCTTTATGTTCCTGTTATCCTATGCACTGCACTGCACCCTCCTCCCTTTTCCCCCCTGCACTTCTCCCCTTCCCCCATCCCCTGCACTTGCACGATCTCAAGGTCACCTGGCCCAGTAAGATCTTTGTCTCTGTCTTCCCTCTGTTCCCCCTACCTTGCCTCGTCGCACCTTGAAACACTTTGGATAGGCGCGTTATTAATGCCACATCATATCATATGAGGCAGGTCACCGCATTCATCCAGTACCTCACGCCAGGATACGTTCAATCTATCACCACTTACCTACGTAATACCTGACTCCTACATAACATTCCCTTAACACTTTTTCAAACTCCACACTCCTTAAAATGTTGTTATTTATAAATATACATTACACTATATATTACATTACTTACATATATACATAAACACAAAAAATGACATGCTACATATAAACACATGTATTACATTATGCCACAATACTGCTACAGTCTGTGGTCCCTTCACAGTACCTTTTAGGGATGTCTCTGGTTCCCCTAAAGCATGTTGCCTTCTATGGCTTGCTGCAGGGGACCTAGCCCCTGATGACTATGGGGCCTAGCCCCACTTTTTCTTTCTTCTGAGAGGCCCCATCCACCACGTTGGCCACCTACATTCGCTGCATGGCCGGCGCTACGGACATTGTTCCTGGGTAGCGCCCTGCCTATGTGGGGGTCTGCCCACAGACACTGCTGATCCTGGGATTATCTGTAATCTTCAGGGCACACCCGTTGCCATGTGGGCCGCCCGCATCTCCACTGCCCAGGACAATTATCCAGCCAGGCTGTCCAAAAGAGCATCCTAGGACTTCCTGTGCCCCGCTCTTGACCCGGGCGGGACAGTGAGCCAGCCGAGACTTTCCTGGGTGGAGCCGGCTTACTGCACTTCACCTTGCAAGCTGCTGCCTGACTTATGCAGCCCTGAGGAATTTCAAAAGGGGCCAACTCACTGGGCACAAGGTGGGCTGACTGGGACACAGCTGGGCCGCCTGTTTCGGGCCACTCTCTTCACACGACCCACAGTGGGCTGTTCGTTTTTGGCCCTGGCAGCCCCACACATGATGTCCAGGCCCTTTCCTCAGCTGCCATGGCCCTATTAGCAGCTGCACATAAAAAAATTATCAGGACCATTATATAATAATTTAGCATTTATATAGCGCTACGAACCCTCAGGTATCTGAGTGCTGAGTGCTGCTTATTATTACCCACGATGTGTGGTGTTCATTTATCGACCGTGGAAGGATTAAAGGCTGAGTTTGGCCCTGCTGGGATTCAAACCTGCATCATTAGGCTCTGCACAGATCTCAAAGCGAGCGGTCTACTTGCTGTGCGATCGGACCGACTATCATCTAGACTATCAAGACTATCAAGTTCATTACCCTAGGAATCCTCAGTGCATAATTTGTGAAAAATACATTGGGCCTCATTCCGAGATTGGAGGTAGCCATGGCGCTAATAGCACCATGGCTGCCTCCAATAACGGTACCGAGTCCGCCTTCATTCAATGGGGACTTACTGGTCTAGTCGGACCTTTGCGGGACCGGTAAGTCCCCATTGAAAATACCATTCCCTATTCCCATTTGAGCCCCCATAGGGCTCAATGGGAATGGGGAAGGTGCAAATAACGGTACTGCAATTTGCGGTACCGTTATTTGCTCCCTGGACCCTTTGCGGCTCGCGCTAAGGCAGCCTGGTAAATCCAGGCGGCTTTAGCGGGACCCACAAAGGGACCTCGGAATAGGGCGCAAAGGGATTACCAGCACCGGTGTCCTTACCAGTGCCTGGTATCCCTTTGCGCCCAAATCGTAATGAGGCCCATTGACTCGTTTATTCCAAAATAGATATTTAAATGATCAATGCAGTTAAAAAATTATTGACACAAATAAAGATACACAAACTCAAAATAAATGCACACTCATCTTACAGCTAATGACAATAGACCATGACAATTATATTTGTAGTCACAGGAACAAACAGCACATTAATTCAACTGGTTACAAATTTGGGAGCCATTACTTTCTCCAATTGACACCGCCCATTTTATTTCAAGACCTTCCTCTTTGCTTCTGCCTTCGCTCCCCCTCTCCCCTGCTGATCTGCTCTCTTGGCACTATGCAACCGGCCACCCTCTGTCACCTGGTCCAGGTACCTGCCCACCCTGCCATCCTCCTGCACTGCCTCCTGGCCACTCCTTGCACTGGGGACTGTATCTGTACCCTTACAGCACCACCGCCCCATTTTTCTTCTTTTTCTGCACTTATAAGACTTACCCAGTCTGCTGCCTTAAACACAGCACTTGCCACTTGCTGGCTGCACTACCACTGTTTATTGCCCCCATTTTCTATTTATTTGTATTTATTATTATTTATCTGCTCTCCTCTACGCTGCACTTTCCACTCTCCCACTTACATGCATTTTTTCCCTTTTCCCATTCCCATGCACTTGCGCGTTCTCAATGTCACTGGGCCTAGTACAATCGTTGTTGTTGTGTTGTGTTCTCTCCTGTTCCCCTCCCCTGCCTAGTCACGCTCTGAAACACTTGTGTACGAGCGTGATACAAATAAAATATCATATCATATCATTATGAGTCCTTTTCACCAACCAAAATCTTCTCTAGATTCCTCTCTTTGCCTTTTCAGTATTCTCTTAGTTCATCCGTCCCTGTGAGTAGCCGAGCTGCTCCTGCCACACAGCCTGGTGCCACGGTCATCATGCTGGGGAATTCCCAGACACATCGCACCCGCCTCATTTTATTTGCGTCCTGGAGACGCTGCTCGAGGTTTCAACCTCCCCAGGGAACTATTTTCTTTTTCTTCTCCCTCTTCTCTTGTCTCTTCTGTCTTCCTGCTTTTTGCCAACTGTCTTTCGACTGTCACTTTCTTTTTAAATCCTCTTTGGATTCTATTCTCCCTTGCCCAATCCATTCCTAGGCAGAGGAGTTCCGTTTCTTTGTTCTCTTTTTTCCCGTTCTAAAACAATCCAAAATGGGGGGCTGGATGGTTTAATCCACACGTAAACACACACACACACAACATGAAATACTTTTATTAACCCTGGTGTCTGTGTCTTTATTTCTGTGTTTTCCCTTAGGAGGTGTGCATGCAACCCCTATTAGCCTGCCCCATATGGGCCACAGGCTACATTATCATATCGGGGGAACCTGACTAAAAAAGAAAAGAGGTGCATAGAATGTTGTTGTAGACTCCAAGAGGGAGGTGATGTACTGAGGGCGCAAGCAAAGAAAAACTTTTATTTGTGCACTGCACGTGTTTAATATCCTGATTGAAAGGAATGTGTTTCTGTGGAAGAAGACTGCCAACACGGGTAAGCTGCTCAGGGACCCTGAGATAACCAGGTCACATTTCAACCAAAATCCCTGCATAATCGAGTCATCTTCCCAGAGTCACCATCATTGTCAGAATACTGACATATGAGGGTGTACCCACTTGTTTTATGCCATGGCATTTAAAATACAACCACAGACTTTCCATTTCCTGCAAATGTATTATTAAAAACAGAAATAAGAAAAAAGTCACTTGGATGAGAATTGTGCTGCTTGTAAAACAGTGTTGCCAAGGAATCTTCTTTCGACTAAACCCACATGTACTTTGTAATGAGTGATGCAACCCGATTCTGACGTTAGTGTTGCTGCCCTGCAGACATCTACTATTGGCAAACTTAGTGCTTCGTATGCCGTGACTCCTCTTTTGGACCATTCTTGAATCATTGGAGGGAAGTCATTATTTCTTAAGCCTTAGCAATGGTATGACAGATCCATCTGATGAGTGTGACTATGAATGTTTTCTGACCTCTTTTGCTTTGACCACATGTAACAAACAGACTGCTCTATTTCCTGAATCCATTTGTTCTAGCCTTGTAACTCAGCAGTACCCATTGTACATCTAAATGGTGAGCCTAATCATGTATAGACCTCTCTTGTTGCCTAATAAAGATAACACAACTTCCTCCACTAAATTAAACTATAAAATATAGTTGACTGCAGGTTAGAACCGCAAGCTCCCCTAGCAAAGGAATGTATGAAATGCCCACTAATAATACTGTTTTATATGAAAGCCATTCCAGGTCAACCTAGGTTAAAGGTTCAAATGGATCCCACTTGAGGGCTAAGAGAAACAAAATGGTGGTTCCAAGTAAGTAATCTAAGTTTGCATGTGGGAGTCAATGGTGTTAATCCTTTCACCACTCTGAGGAAAAAGGACTAATCCAATTCAAGACTCCACAGGATAGTGCCACTAATGGCCGCCAAACTAAAGTTTCATGGCAGCTAGTGCTAGGCTTTTAATGAAAATCCTCCAAGAGAGGAAATTCATAATCATAGAAGACTGGGATGACAGTGGGTATAATTCCTTTGCGAAGCCCCATTTCTGGAAGGAAACCCAGTTCCTTGCATATATTATGAATGTTGATAATTTTCAAAAGATCTGGGTTGCGCCTGCCATTTCCTCTAAAAATCCCATGTTCTCTATTTGCTGCCTCTGAATGGCCAGACCCCTAGATTGAGGTTAGGCAGATCCCCGTCTGATAGGCATGATAGGTTAGAGCGGAGAATGACATTTCTAAGAAAGGAGGAGGTATCTTTGCCCAGTTCATCAGAATAGAGAACCAAGTCTTTTGTTCACACATGGGAGTTACTGGTGACAGCGCAAATGTCTCATGTCTGCATTTCTATAACACCCGGTGAATAATGCTGTTAGGGGTTAAGGGATAGAAGAGCGTTCTCAGTCTTTTCACCAACAAGGTGTTGTAAGTGATTTCAATCCGGCACACATCCAAGTCAACGCCTAGAGTGTAATGCACAACGGAAATCCTTATTTATTTTTGTCTAAAAGTTCTTTATTCTGAACGATATACGACTCATATCACGCCCCTCTCCTGGAAACACCCCAGGTCACACTGAACCAGAAATCAGGCTGGTTTGCAAAGTTAAAATATTTATTTATGTATTTACAATTTAATCACACTGGCCCTCATTACGACCCTGGTGGAGAGGGGTATACGCCAGCGTAATGCATGCCGTACCTCTCCGCCAGATTAAGACTTTCCGTAGCGCCATGGTGATTTTTCCGCCCGGATTTTCCGGGCGGAAAAATCCATGGCGCTACGGGACCTCTTGTTAATTACGCCACCGTAATCTACGGTGGCGTAATTAACGCCTTCCCCACTCCCATTATACCCTATGGGGCAAAAATGGGAATGGGGAAGGGTAAATGGGGATTGGGGACTAACCGCTCCGCCAAGGTCGGAATGGGGCGGTAAGTCCGCCAACCCCCATGGCGGAGTTGGCAGCTCTGCGCCATGGTCCATGGTGCAAATTGCACCATGGACCTCCGCCAGGGTCGTAATGAGGGCCACTATGTTTTAATGTGTACACAATAAACACCAATTGGGTGAGGTAACACTGAATAATCTCTTTAATATACAAGGAGTAATAGTGAGCAAAACAATTCAGCACAGAAATAATACTTTTGTGTGTGTGTGCAGATCAGATAGCACTCTAGTTAAAGGTTCGCCCTGCACACTCCTCAATGGGAGGAGAGAGCAGGTATTCAGGAATGGCAGAATTCAAACAAAATAACAATCCCACTTTCCCCCAGCAAACATAAGAGAAAACAAAATTGACTGTCAAGCTGTCTGAATGGCTTTTAAAGTTATCTTTAGAATGGACTGCGCAAAACCACTAATATGGTCAAAATTGCTGAAATTGCTATAAATTCTTATGGGGGCCACTTTGGATAGTTGCACACCAACACAGGCAATGATTTAGTACCAAGAAACAATTTGAAATCTTAAAATTCAAGTTGGAGGCAATCAAAAGCTGTTTTACACGTGTCCGAATTTCCCAAAAACTGAATTCACGGCAAACTTTTCACTGCACGATAATCGCGATAACGAGAGAGCTGTGTGGAATCTGGATGTGGATCTAGATCAAATTGAAAGCTGTGGATGTACGCTACAAGCGGAAGGTGAAGTGTTGTTTCTAGCACAAAGACTCAGGAAGTTATGGACGTTTTAGTGGAGGTTGTTTTTTTTAGATAGGCGTAAGAGTGGAATGAGGAATGCGCTTTTAAAATGACAAATGGATTTCTAACACTAGAGGATGACTATGAACAAAATGAATACCCCACAAGAACACAACCACTTGATCAGAATGACTGCCTGCAGAGGACTCGCCTTCTTCAGATGAGAAAAGATCAGCGCAAAGATAGTTTAGCAATACTAATACAGGAGGAAAGATAGAAGGGATAGGATAGAGAGTTCAGACAATTCAAAAATACTCCTAACAATATCGGTTCTGAATATAAGATAGGATGGGTTTAAGATAGGGATTGGACTAAGCAAGGTACATATGCTAGTGACACAGTTCTATCTATAGATACTCACTACATATGATTTTAAACGGAACCGTCAGGATTCTGGTCCGTCAAGATTCTGGTCAGGGAATTGGATCTGGTTCTAAGACAGACAGCTGGGCACATCAGATTGGATCTGCAATCAGCAAGGCGCTCTGATCACTGCACGGCACAGGACTGGATGGGATCTGCAATGGGTCTGGTCACAGCACGGCACAGAACTGGATTGGATCTGCCCTTCTTGGTTCTGATGAGGATTATTTCAGCAGGCAAGCAGTACAGCGCAGCCCGTGTGTATTTTGATGCTTCCCCTTGGGTTTGTGGGTTTCTGGTTCTGGAATTTGAGGCCTAGCTGAAAATGGTTCAGCTATGCAATGGGTTTCTGCTTTGCCACGTTTCTGGGGTCTGGAGCAAGGAAGATGTAAAGTTCTGCATTAGGTTGCTCCGCCAGCATCAGGATAGTGGGTGTATCTGTCTGTCCT
This sequence comes from Ambystoma mexicanum, assembly GCF_040938575.1. Lineage (NCBI taxonomy): Eukaryota > Metazoa > Chordata > Amphibia > Caudata > Ambystomatidae > Ambystoma > Ambystoma mexicanum. The sequence continues at coordinate 1,002,910,580 of NC_090928.1, forward strand.
TATGTGTGCTGAGCTGTCTCTATTTATGCTATGATAAAGGGGTGTGTGGGCTGGTTTTTCCTAAGCTCGCCCCTTTGACAGGCAATTGGGTCAGAGTCTCCTCTCTGCCTTGATAGGAGGAGAGAAACAGTGTGTCATTTTTATGGTGTGGTTTTATGAGGCTGAGAATCCACCCCTAGCCCATACAACACAAAATCTACTTTTGGCACCATACATATTTACACATGTGCAACCTCTATAAGAATCACATATCCAGATTACATATTTTATATAGTAACTATCCCTCCAAACCCTGTAGCCGTGGGATCCTGGCTCTGCTTTTCACTGAATTTTGCCCTTTTCATCAGGAACACAATGTCTCATTTATAAGCAAATTTCTACATGTGTGAGTATTTACCATGGGCATAAGTTTATAAAGTTTCATATTTCTAGCAGACATACATTTGGTGTAAAATTACATTTTCTGCCATTTCTTTCCAGAACCTGTCACAGAGTTCTGGCACCTCTTCACCCGTGCATCCAGAAATTACATTAACAATGCTGTTATTTTTATGTTTTTCACAATATTACATAGTCAGTTATCAGTCTTTTTAAAATGTGTCCTTTGTCCTTGTTAAGCAACAAATGGTTGTTTAGCTCCACCCCTTTGGTCTCTCCCTGGGAGTTCAGGAGCCATCCCCCATGTTTACTCCTTGCATTTACGACTGTCTTCACACTTTGCATTTCCTTAGTAGCAGCTGTTCATTGTTCCTTTTTGCCCCTGTGGCCCAGTTTCTTTTCAAACCCTATAATTATCACTTTGGTGTGATTTTCTGCTGGAGAAAAAGGCCTCTGTGAGGAAACCTGTTATTCCAGTTTGGTTAGCTTTAGCCAGGCTTGATTTAAATGTTAATTCTGTTGCATTTTTACTTAGCTTAAAACAACTTGTGATTTCAAAATAGCAGCTAGAATTCTCATTCTAGATTTCAAATCATGGGATCAAACAATTACAACATAGGTGACTATCAGCAACAGGCCTCTTAGATTGCAAACATTTGATTTCAGTTTATATACATGTTTGAAGTTTAATCAGGCACACTTCCTGACAGCTGTCCTCCCTGCGGTCCACTGCTGCACAGAGATTTTGACATCCATTATTTTTTTTTCTTTATTGAATATAGCTGAGAAAACTCAACTTTTTCAATATAAACAACAATTTCCTTTACACATTAATACATTAATTTACATCAACTAAATTGTACATAAAATAAAATATACATGAAATAAAATGAAGGAGACAAAAGCTTCGAAGCACCATTATACAATAAAGTTGGTACGATTTGTTCTTGCAAATAACTTAAATAAAGCTACACCTGTAGCGGATTGAAGAAAATATCAATCATGGTCACAAATCATTTCAACTTATTAATTCGTAAACTGCACAGATTTTGGCATCCACAGCCAGCCCACTTTTTCTGTGGAAATTTCTTTATGCTTTCAGCTTTTCAGGACCTTGCAAGTTCACAATGATTTCTTGAACTAAGTGAATTGTAGCACCCAGCAAGAATTTTGGATGTTTGAGAGTGCTTTTTCCCGGCCTTTTGCAGTTTCAGCAACAAAGGGAAAGGGGTTTAAAGCAAGATTTTGGGGTTTCAATTAGCAAAACACTGCCTTTTCCTTCTGTACTCCATTTTAACTGGTTGTAGAGCTCAGTGACATATTCCAGGAGTGAGATCTCTGTTTGTTACGCTTCCCACGACATGCCCTGTTCCTGCCAGACAACCCACAGGCACACGTGCTAACCCCATACGTACTAACCCCTCTACACTTCAAAACAAGGGTATCCCACGCACACATTCTGGCTTACGGAGGTTGCGGCCTCTCACCCGTTATGCCAGGACATGGTCATTTGGATCAGGCGTTTACCGGCCTTCGCATCACTGGCGTCTACAATGGAAACATCTGCTGGCCCGCAACGTTACACGTTGTCAACGAAGATCTACACGTCACGTGATCGGGCCAAACGTCACGTGACGACAACATCTCACGTGACTGCATCACCTGATGCACGTCATATGATCATTTCAGCATCAGGTGACCTTCCCTATTGGCTTAAAAGGCATCATCCTGAAATCGATAGCGTTGCTTTACAGCTGTTTACCTTCAGGACTTTACGGCGTTTGTTCGCATGCTTGATTCCCGTTACTACGACCTCGGATATTGTCTACTGGAGTGCCTTGTCTACCGGACTGCTTTGTCTACTTCTTGCTTCTTACATGTTACCAGACCTCGGACTCTGTTTACTGGATTGTTCTGTCAACCCCTGGCATTTGTTACTCGACCTTGGTTTTTTGGAATTGGACTGTCTTACGGATTTCGTTTTTTGATTCAGTGACTTTGGCCATTGGCCTTTTGCTAGGCGTTTGCCTGACTACATTACCACAAGCCATGTGTGTGCCGCCATCCAGGGTTTGGATACCACCCACATTCCACACCGAGAAGCTCACCAAGCCCTCTGTCCCGGGTTTCACTGCCTCTTCCATCAGGGTGTCACCTTCCGTATTTCTAGATAAGAGGTGCTTTATCTCACTGCTGGGTATACCTTGTAACAATCGCACATTATCTGATAACCACTCAATGCCTTACAGCGCTCAAGGGGTCCTTCTGGCAGTTCCCGGTTCCAGACCTGACGGCTCACAAACAAAAACCTGTGGCCTCAAAGACTGCACAGGCATTCTATACCAATTGTCTGTGTGGTACTTGGTGAACTACACATCTATCACTGCAAACCAAAGGAACCAAGCAGGGGGTGCACAGCAAAGACGCAGAGTAACGTTCTCGGGTAGCAGTAGTTCATCAGGGTCGGATAGTGACTTCTATTATCGTCACTTCTATAACCCTTTTCAAGGACCCCCTCAACCTTTTTTAGGGGCAGGTCCATCACGAGGCCCCGGCCCAGGTTGGTTCCCTCCCCAATTTCAACCATGGGGACGAACCCAGAGACTTCCACGCTTCCGGAGGAGGAGCAATCGACCAGCAACGAACCAGTAAACTTACCAGTATTTAACTTATCACAAGTACCGCTTACAGCGATGGAACTTCAAGTTTTCTCCAAAGGTCTTTCATTTATTCCAACACATCCTACTGATTGGTTCAGTGTGCACTCCGAGATCAAAAGATTCTTTAGGTCAGTTAGACTCAAGATCTTTTTTTCAGATAACCAGGGTGCATCGGATGAAAGTGAAACAGGGTTACACCCACCCTCTACATTCATCCCGGAAGACAGAACTATGCCAGCTGAACTCCTTACATTTGAGAAATGTATTCTAAGAGACCTTAACCAGCTACAAAAACAGCATAGGACTGTTCGCTACAATCTAACACAAGCAGAGAGACTAGCCTTAAAATCCCTCAGCAGTAACTCAAAAATTGTCATCAAACCTGCGGATAAGGGTGGGGGCATAGTAATACTAAATCACTCTCAATACCATACTATGGTACAAGACCTTCTCAATGTACCAGGCAGTTACCGCCCCCTCCGCAAGGATCCAATTAAAGACATCCAGAAGATGATTTCAGAAATCACAGATTATGCCTTACTACACTCCTGGATCACTCTAAAAGAAGCACAATTTCTTAACAAACCCGACTGTTCCACCCCTAAATTTTATGCCATTCCTAAAATAGATAAAGACTTCGCTAAACCACCGGGGCGGCCTATATTAGCAGGCTGTGGTACCGTTTTGGAACCAGTCTGCCAATTCATTGACAAATATTTGCAACCTATTAGCCAACAAACAGAGACATATCTAAGAGATAGTACTGCAGTCATTTCTCTGTTTGAAGGCAAGACCTTTGACCCAGCTACCAGCCTTCTGGTCACACTAGATATCACGGCATTGTATACTAACATCCCACACGATGAGGCTATGGACTGTATCAGAAACAATCTGACCCATTCTGCATCAAGTTTCAAAGCTCCCACTGAATTTCTCATGGAATTACTCTCCCTGGCACTTACCAGGAACTACTTTGTATATCAAAATCAATTTTATCAGCAAACCCAAGGCACTGCAATGGGTGCGGCCTTTCGCCCCCAGCCTGGCCATCATTTTTATGGCTGATTTTGAGTCCAAATTCATTTTTTCTGACATTAATCCATATCGCCAATATATCGAGAGCTGGAGGCGCTATATAGACGACATAATCTTCATCTGGCACGGCACCTCCCAGGAACTTGACTCCTTTCTTCTCTGGTTGAACTCTTGCCACCGGACGATTAAATTTACTCATGATATGAGCAATATCGAAATCCCTTTTCTTGATTTACTCATTCAACATAAGGCCAACCAACTGGTCTGTTCTCTTTTTACCAAGCCCACAGATCGCAATACATTATTGCATTACGACAGTTACCACCCACGCACTCTGAAAGAAAATTTACCCTATTCCCAGTTTCTACGCATTAGACGGAACTGTACATCCATAGCAGATTATGTCCAACATGCTACTAACCTGACCACTAAGTTCCACCAGCGAGGGTACCCCAAAAAATTGATTACCAATTCCAATAAAAGATTCACCCCTCGGGACACCCTGCTACTACCTAAAAATGTGGAGCCACAGGACAAACTAGTATGTGCCCTTACCTATAGTCCCCATTCCTTTCTCATTAAAAAAGCAATTAAGAAGCATTGGTCAGTAGCACAATTAGCTTTACCAGCTGAACCATTGCCGATCTTCGCCATGAAGAGACAAAAGAATCTCAAGGACCAACTAGTCCATGCCTCCTCTTCACTAAAATCTTCTAGATCCACTACGACCAGTTGGGACCTTCGCCCACTGACGGGTAACTTTCCCTGCAGGTCCTGCTCTATTTGTAAATTTGCGATGAAGACAAAAACAGTCCTGGTGCATGGCAAACTTTGGGAACTGAGACACTATTCAAATTGTAAGACTGCCTGGGCTATCTATTGCATTGAATGCCCGTGTGGGCTTAAATATATTGGAAAAACTACACGGCCAGTACACACTAGAATCACGGAGCACCGCTCCAGGATTCAATGTAAGTCAATTAACTCACCACTAGTGAGCCATTACATGGAATACGGCCACTCTACAGAGGATCTGCGCTAGTGCGTGATTGATGTTGTCAAAAACTCTTCCAACCCCTCTCAAACTCTGTCCACAAAGGAGGCTCGTTGGATTTTCCAATTGGACACCATTTCCAATGGTCTTAATGAGCTATCTCCGTTTTGGCACTAAGGCAATATTTATTTAATTATTTTTTTAACTAGTCCTCTTCAAAAAAACTTTTTTGCAATTTTTTCATAATTATTGCATTTATGCATTTCTATATGTTTCTTTTTACCAATGTTTATCATTGGTGGGTTTTCAATTTTCTTTCATGCAGTTTCGAATTTGGTAGAATTAACACTCCATATGCTTTGGGTGTGCTGCCCCTTTTCGCTTTGTAATGTTTTTATTCCCTAGGATTAGTACCCTTTGCATATAGCACATAATGCCTGGCTTCACTAAAGTTTCAGCAAGCCTGCAATGTTAGTGTTAGTCCCCTGTCTATGTCCGGCCATTCATTCATAGGATTAGTACCCTTTACATATAGTAAATAATGCCTGGCTTCACTAACGTCTCAGCAAGCCTGTTATGTTAGTGTTAGTCCCTTGTTTGTGTCCGGTCATTCATGGAAGGGCTCCATTTTGCTTTCCATTCACTTTGTTAGTCCAAGTCCCCTTTCTTTGTCTGCCTTTTTCATTCAGTGTTGCCAATTCACTTTGTTAGTCCCAGTCCTCTTTCTTTGTCTACCTTTTGCATTCAGTGTTACATGCCTTCCAGTTGAGTGCTACTACACACCACTGGCTGCCATTTTCTTCACTGTGAAGAATAGCGGTTACACGCAGCATTTTCCAGAAGCAAGCCGCAGCTTTCTTTAGAAGCAAGTCATCTGCTGCTTCTACGTGGTAGAAGTCAACAGTAAGTTCCACTTTACTTACTTTTCTCACTAAGCCATGACTGACCCACGCGCTGGGCGTTTTATTTACACTTCCTAACTCACATGTTGGGCTTGTCATTTTTTACTATTATGCAGCACTGCCATACTCATCAACCCATAGCCTGATACCACCAGTCCCAGGCTAGGAGTTTTCGTGTCCTGCGCAAAATACAAAGCGCTCCATGGGCATCCACATATTCATATGGTGAGTTTTTGTTACCTTTACCATATCTGCACACCAGCTGTATTAAATTACCCCTGCACATAAACTATCGCCACTTTTATGTCTTTGTTCTTCCCCTCTTTCACTTTAGGTGAAAATTCCAGATTCAGTTTGTTTTCTATTTGCTAAACCCAAATAATGTGCTGAATGCACGACATCTTGCATGGTGAGCACATGATGTGCCCTCTGAGGTACGTTCCGCCATGTTTTGATTTATGTGCCTTTCTTTTGCACAGCATTTTTTGCATTCTATCACACACATTTTTTACTATATGATAACATCTTTCACTTATTTTTCTCACGAGGTGACTTAGTTTTTGGGCACGCTCTTTACACTTTAAGGGCGCCTTTCTGGTAACCTTCAAGTTTTCTGTCTGGGGGTACTGCCAACTTGGGTCTGGGGCACTGAGGCCTGATGCCTTCACCATATATTGGTATATTCTCTAGTTCTCTTCCCATTTAAAGTTAAACCTTTTGAGTTCACAAAATGTCCCCTGTTACTACCTTTCAGGAGGACCCCCTACATTAAGGCTGTCTGTATTAAGGCTGAATGTGAAGATCCCAGTACCTGAGGAAGGTGGTTGCTACCCATCAATATACCACCGAAACGCCAACTAGTCCTATGTAATGGTCGCAGGAACTACATTTTCCTGCGGTTTGGCATCATGGACATACACGCTTTATAGCGGTAGGCGTACGCATTGATTGTATGGACTAAATAGTCCTGTTTTTTTCTCTTTGTAAATTGCATTGTTTTTGTATGTTTTTCATGTTGTATGTACTTATTAAATTGACACATTGTCTTGTTACAAACTAACAATTAAAGCAAGTTTATAATTTTTTATGCCAATGTACTTTTTCCCCCTTTTTGTTTTTTTTTTATATCTCATAAAGGTTACTTTGACTGGTGAGAGACCAGTAAATTTTGAATTTGATTTAATCTAGTGTTTAGGCTACCAGGAGAATAATACTGTTAGCTCCACAAATGATATTTTTTGACTTTGTATGTTCAGGCACACCCTTGTGTTTAGAGATGTCTGTTTGCTCCATTTGAGTGCCTGTACGTTTTGGAGTCCCTCTTTTGTTTATATTGTACTTGGGGACGGAGGCATTATTAATCTGCACGACCATCAAGATCATAACACTGTTCCACCACTGACAACATGCGTGGCAGATTGGTCAGCCATCTTTTTGAGCATTGCAAACTGCAATTTCCAGGGGTTTTGGCACGCACAAGGGTTTTGTGGCCATTTTGCGATTTCGGGCACCATCATAACACAGTGCTGCAGCATAGCAGAGCAAAAAGTGGGTTAAAACATCCCACAGTGTCAATAGGCCAGGCCTTGGTGTCCAGGTATCTGCAGCAATATTTGAGTAACTTCACATTTGTCCTGTGTGTGAACAGGTTGATTAAATTGATTGGGTGATGCTTGATGAGAGACTTTGAATGACAGGGAAAGTGACAATATCTAACCAAAGTGATTTACTGTTACATTTAGAAACCCCCGGATGTGACCTGCTTGAAATGAGAAAAAGCATAATTGTGCCCATGTCATGATCTTGTCTGCCACCTGTACTAATGAGCACATTTTTAATCAACCCTGCCGGTTGTTGTTGGCCTTCAAAATGGTATCATCTGTGCCTATTACTACTACTTTCATATGGAATTGCATCTGGAAATGCCATAGGGTCAACAAGATGTCAAAGAGTTTCGTTCAGCTGGATGACCTCTTTGATTGGGTCCTGTCTTTCAGTTGGATAAGTTCTTGGATTGGGTAATGTCCCATTTCCCCTCTGTTGTCATCAATGTCCAAGTAGCTTTCAAGCCTGTCTCTTAATCTTATATGATAGCATGTCTAGGACTTCTGTTTCCAGTGTGAGCTCAAATGCCTCACTATTGGCTTCAGGTGTGCTTTCACCCACTTCTTCAGGTTCTTTAAATGTACAACAAGACAATGGCCTCCTGATGGTTTAACTATGAAGAAAACCCAGGAGTAAACTCTATTTCCCCTCTCCAACATTGAACAAAGCTAACTAATTTTTTCCAGCAGTACCCCCTTCTGCATGGTTTTGTTCCTAGGACGCCTTCTTTGGTGTGTTGACTTCAGTTGGATTTCTGGCGGAGTGCTTGCAAACTTTACTCTGTGGACCTTGCAGGTGAGAGGGAATGCATTATCCTGATTGTTATTTCTGTTGTGGTGTAGGCATTTTATTAGACTGAAAGCCTGGTTTGGTTCTCACTTTGAAGAAGATGGTCTTCTTGTAGAGTATGTATCCCTGTAACCTCATTGGTTTCCTTATGGGTTGACCAGAGGAGGATTAATTGTGTATTCTCAAAAGATTTCTTGACCAAAGTGTTCACATTTGAACCACATAATATACCACATAATAAGGCAATGGCAACTGGTTGTTTTTCTGCATGTTATCAGATTTCTAATCCCTAAAATATGATTACAAGAGTTTCAAATGTTGTCTCATCTGTAAATCAAGCCACCAATATGGTTTCTGTTTCGTGTTAGACAGCAGTTGCATTTGGCACTGTAATCTATGGTTTTGCAGTTGTTGCCTGTCTTCATGGTGGTGTTAAGATGCTGGAGGATCCTTTGCAGGGATTGATCCAGGTAATCTTCAAAAATGGTGGTACGAAGTGACAAGTTTGATCCTGTATCTGCTTTTTTCACAGCATAGACCCACCTGCTTACCTGGTCCTTGGACCCACATGTTTGGCTGCCATAGCCAGCTTTTCTACGAGATGTGAGGCCAAGGATTCCACATGTACTGCATATGAGAGTTCTGCAATAGAACACTTCAAGTTTCTCACAGTCACTCCATTCTCTATTGAGAACATCTAGCATTGTGTGTTATATTGGGATAGGTTTTGTAGTCTATTCATCATATCTGCTAACACAATCTTATAGAAATTCCATCAGGTTCAAGAGGGGGAAATCCAATGTTTGCCAGATATGAGGTAAAATACACAATCTTATTGCATTGAAGAAAGACGATCCCGTCTTCATTCTTTGGAGATGTGTATTGTTTCTTTTGGTCAGGGTATGTTTCTTCCTTCATTAATGCCTGAATCTCGACTTTTGATTTTGGCCATCCTGGAGACTGCTCTCTGCTCACTTTGGAGATGGTTGACGTGTAAAGCTTACATTCCTTACTGCATTCTATGGAGAGATGTTGTTGTTATGAATACTCTCTGAAGTTCCCAGATTGAGTACTGTTAGTTCTCTGGCTTGGGCAGTCCAACAAATCCTCCCTTCCTCTTGCCAGGGACATCTATGGCATCTAAACCAGAACTGGCTCTTGCAGAAAGATCTCAGTGCACTGTTGCATTTCCTGCAGATTAATGAAGGAAGAAACATACCCTGACCAAAAGAAACAATACACATCTAGTCTGTTTTCATCACGTTCAAGTAGCAAAACACAGATATAAGTTGTTACCTGGGCAGCCTTTCACAGGAAAAGTGTGTGACCAGGTAACAGGTGGATACTTTAAGAAAGGGAATTAAGTTCTGTAACAGGGTTTAGGAAATTCCAATGTGAGTATTAGGACACGGGTGGTGTTATTGGTTAGATGATGCCACCATATGTAGCCTTGGACTTGCAGTTGCTTTCTAACTAACTGTGCTCCGACAATTTCTGTTTCAGGATGGCGGAATCTTTAGACAAGGAAATGCCATCAATCCCTCAGGATTCTGTAATCATGGAAATATAGTGCTGAACAGAATTTTGTAATGTTACGGTTGTTACATGTATGATTCTGGGTTTGCTATTCTGTGCTGTGCTCAGTGACTAATCACACGCCATGTTTCTTGAAAAGATGTTTTTAAATGTCTAAAGCATGATTTCTAAAATACATGAATAATCCTTTTATATCTTCTACTTCACATTATTGGAGGATTTCAGAATCACTGACCAAACTCCCAAGAAATAATTCTACCAAATATATTTCACATGAGACATTTTTTATACATTTCTTATTCACTCTATGACACTTTTGCTTCCACTGGCACGTCCTCTGTGCCAGTTCACACCAAACTTTTTTGTAGCTTCTCTGTTGGACAGCTTCAGAGGTGAAGGACATATGCAGGCCGATTCATGGAATTCATGTGCGCCGAAAATTTCGGCGCAAGCGTGCGAAAACGTGTGATTCGCAGTGCAAGTGCGAATATCGCAGGGAAACCATCGCACATCTATTCATGGAAGTCCGTGCGCGAGTAAAATCAGGGATGTGCGCTGAAAAAGTGCGCGGCGCACGCCGGCGCACAGGTCATCTAACGGCGTGCACTAAGGCCACAGCGAAAGTGCACATAGCACGGCGCACATAACAAAAGTAGGCGGAACACGGGGCGGAACACTCGGAATGGGGAACAACTCGTGAAAATGTGGGCGTCACGGGGGAAGTACAGGAGGCAAGTGCGCGGAACGCCCACACGTTCGCCTACAACAGGTATTCATGGAATTGAATAGGGCAAACCAGCGCACGGGCAAAGACGCGCACTGACCCAAACCCGTCCGCCACACGAAGGCAGGCGGTAGCGTCCCTGTGCTGGAGAAAAATGTGCACCAAAATGTGCGCTAACAAAAAGCACGAATAAACAGCCCTGATGAAAGTCCCATACTGTGGCCCCCTAGGAAAAATGACGTGCAAAGGGGTACGCGACAAACAGCGACACCCGCTGTGTGAAAAATTAGCTTGTGCGTGTATTTCGTGTGTGCGTGTGAAGTTTCACACACGATCGGGCATGGGGGAGCGGGGTACGTTTATTTCAGGGGTGCGCGTGAAGTTCCACACGCGATCATGCCTGGGGGAGCGGGATACTTGTATTCCAGTGGTTTGCGGGAAGTTTCAAACATGATAGGCCCTGTGCGAGTGGGGTGCGTGTATTCCTGGGGTTTGCATGAAGTTTCACACGCGGTTGGGCTGGGTACGTGTAAATCTGGGGTGCGCGGGAAGTTTCACACGCGATTGGCCTTGGTCGAGCGGGGTACGTGTATTTCGGGGGTGCGCGGGAATTATATCACGCGACAGGCCCTGTGCGAGTGGGGTATGTGTATATCTGGGGTGCAGGGGAGTCCTACACGTGAATTGGCAGTGTGGGTCCTCCCAGGTGTTCCCTCTACACCCTCCACGGCCCCTGCAGGCAGCCCACACCACAGGGGACTTCATGTTCCACATGCAGCCCATCCACCATGGGCATGCCCCCCAGGCAAGCCACATGTCAGCTTGCACCACTACTACTACTGATCACCAATGCATGACCCCCTGCACCCCCACCCCCCAGCAATGCGGGGTACCTGCCAGCAGGCCTCAACTCAGGTCCCCTTGCACCCCCATCCCCCAGCAGTGCGGGGCACCTGCCAGCAGGCCCACACTCATGTCCCACTCATGTCCCCCTGCACCCCCACCCCCCAGCAGTGGGGTGCACCTGCCAGCAGGCCCCCACTCATGTCCCACTCATGTCCCCCTGCACCTCCACCCCCCAGCAGTGCGGGGCACCTGCCAGCAGGCCCCCACTCATGTCCCACTCATGTCCCCCTGTACCCCCAGCCCCCAGCAGTGGGGTGCACCTGCCAGCAGGCCCCCACTCATGTCCCACTCATGTCCCCCTGCACCTCCACCCCCCAGCAGTGCGGGGCACCTGCCAGCAGGCCCCCACTCATGTCCCACTCATGTCCCCCTGTACCCCCAGCCCCCACCAGTGCGGGGCACCTGCCAGCAGGTCCCCACTCATGTCCCCTTCCACACCCACCCCCCTGCAGTGCGTGGCACCTGCCAGCAGGCCCCCACTTATGTCCCCTTGCCCCCCCACCTCCCAGCAGTGCGGGGCACCTGCCAGCAGGCCCACACTCAAGTCACCATGCACCCCCACCCCCCAGCAGTGCGGGGCACCTGCTAGCAGGCCCACACTCATGTCCCACTCATGTCCCCTTGCACCCCCACCCCCCAGCAGTGCAGTGCACCTGCTAGCAGGCCCACACTCATGTCCCACTCATGTCCGCGTGCACCCCCACCCCCCACCAGTGAGGGGCACCTGCCAGCAGGCCCTCACTCATGTCCCCTTGCACACCCACCCCCCAGCAGTGCGGGGCACCTGCCAGCAGGCCCCCACTCATGTCCCCTTGCACACCCACCCCCCAGCAGTGCGGGGCACCTGCCAGCAGGCCCCCACTCAAGTCCCCTTGCACCCCCACCCCTCAGCAGTACGGGGGAACCTGCCAGCAGGCCCACGCTCATGTCCCACTCATGTCCCCTTGCGCCCCAACCCCCCAGCCATGCGGTGCACCTGCCAGCAGGCCCCCACTCATGTCCCACTCATGTCCCCCTGCACCCCCAGCCCCCAGCAGTGCGGGGCACCTGCCAGCAGGCCCCCACTCATGTCCCACTCATGTCCCCCTGCACCCCCAATCCCACCAGTGCGGGGCACCTGCCAGCAGGCCCCCACTCATGTCCCCTTGCACACCCACCCCCCAGCAGTGTGGGGCACCTGCCAGCAGGCCCCCACTCATCTCCCCTTGCATACCCACCCCCCAGCAGTGCGGGGAACCTACCAGCAGGCCCCCACTCATGTCCCCTTGCACCCCCACCAGTGCGGGGCACCTGCCAGCAGGCCCACGCTCATGTCCCACTCATGTCCCCTTGCACCCCCTCCCCCCAGCAGTGCGGTGCACCTACCAGCAGGACCCACTCATGTCCCACTCATGTCACCCTGCACCCCCACCCCCCAGCAGTGCGGGCACCTGCCAGCAGGCCCCCACTCATGTCCCACTCATGTCCACCTGCACCCCTACCCCCCACCAGTGCGGGGCACCTGCCAGCAGGCCCCCACTCATGTCCCCTTGCACACCCACCACCCAGCAGTGCGTGGCACCTGCCAGCAGGCCCCCACTCATATCCCCTTGCACCCCCACCCCCCAGCAGTGCGGTGTACCTGCCAGCAGGCCCACGCTCATGTCCCCTTGCACCCCAACCCCCCAGCAGTGCGGGGCACCTGCCAGCAGGCCCACGCTAATTTCCCACTCATGTCCCCTTGCACCCCCACCCCCCAGCAGTGCGGTGCACCTGCCAGCAAGCCCCCACTCATGTCCCACTCATGTCCCCCTGCACCCCCACCCCCCAGCAGTGCGGGGCACCTGCCAGCAGGCCCCACTCATGTCCCCTTGCACACCCACCCTCCAGCAGTGCGGGGCACTTGCCAGCAGGCCCCCACTCATGTCCCCTTGCACACCCACCCCCCAGCAGTGCGTGGCACCTGCCAGCAGGCCCCCACTCATGTCCCCTTGCACCCTCACCCCCCAGCAGTGCTGGGCACCTGCCAGCAGGCCCACACTCATGTCACACTCATGTCCCCTTGCACCGCCACCCCCAGCAGTGCGGTGCACCTGCCAGCAGGCCCCCACTCATGTCCCACTCATGTCCCCTGCACCCCCACCCCCCACCAGTGCGGGGCACCTGCCAGCAGGCCCCCACTCATGTCCCCTTGCACACCCACCCCCCAGCAGTGAAATGGCGATCCCACGACACAAACCAAAAGTCAAGTATGTACATCAACACATGTCCGCCACATGAAGGCAGGCGGTAGCGTCCCTGAGCATTAAAGAAATGTGCGCTAACAAAAAGCCGTATATACAGCTCCGATGAATGTCCCATAATGTGGCCCTCTAGGACAAATGACGTGCAAAGGGATACGCAACAAACACGGACACCCGCTGTGTCATAAATAGCGTGTATTTCGGGGGCTCGCGGGAAGTTTCACGAGCGATTGGGCCTGGGCGAGTGGGGTACGTGTACTTCAGGGGCTCGCAGGAAGTTTTACACGCGACTGGGCCTGGCCGAGCGGGGTACGTGTATCACTGTGGTGGGCGTGAAAGTACAGGAGGCAAATGCGCGGTAACGCCCACACGCACACGCAAAAAAAGATGCGCCAATCCGGAAACATGTACGCAAGCAGGAAGCAGGCGTACATCGACCCGCGCAGCATAAAAGTGCGCGCAAACAACAAAAAAGCTCAGACGCCAGGATGAATATACCGTTGCTAGCAGCAGTGGCCGTGGGATACCGCAGGAGGAGGAGGATAGCCAGGACCAGAATTTTTACACCCAGAACCAGCCTTTTTGGGATGCCTGATGACCACGTGTATGGGAGGTACAGGTTTCCACCTCACATAATACTCGACCTGGTCAGTGAGTGGTAGGATGACCTCACAACACCCACCCTCTGCTCCAAAGCACTCAGCCCCCTGGTGAAGGTCCTTAATGTTCTGCACTTCTTGGCCACTGGATCATTTCAGCTGACAGGTGCCATAGTGGGGGGGGGGGGTGTCACAGGCCACACAGTCACGCTGCCTACACCAGGTCTTGGCCATCATGACTGCACACCCATCAGTACACAGGCACATATACCTGCCCAGAAGACCTGCAGAAAGGCAGGCTGTAGTCCAGGATTTTTACGGTGTGGCACACTTCCCCAAAGTGCTAGGTGCCATTGACTGCACCCATGTGGCTCTACGTCTCCCCAGGGCATCTGAGCACATCTATAGAAACTGCAAGCACTGCCATTCCATCAACGTCCAGGTAGTATGTGATGCCAAGGGAATTATCACCTCAGTATATGCCAACTATCCAGGGTCCACCCACGACAGTTTCATTTACAGAATGTCAACCCTAAACCGGGACCTAGAAGCTGGTCGGCATGGCGATACATGGCTGATTGGTGAGTATAAATGTCACAGCACATGCATGCATGTCAGATACTGAGTAATGTCACAACCCCACAAAAGATACCCATCACCACCTCCCCAGGGGACAGTGCCTATCCTCTGAGCACCCACATGATGACGCCAATTCGGAACCCCACCACGCCACCCGAGCTAAGATACAACACAGTCCATATTGCAACCCGGGGCATAGTGGAGCGCACATTCGGAGTGCTTAAGTCACGCTTTCTCTCCCTTGACCGTTCTGGCGGGCAGCTGTTATACGCTCCCCCAGTAGTGTGCAGGATCATAGTGGCAGCGTGTGTCCTGCACAACGTTGCAACATGCAGGGGCCTTCCGGTGGACATGGTGGTGCCCCCACATCCCCAACCACATGCACGCCCGCTGCGCATGGGAGGGGAAAGGGCACGGGGTGAGGCAGCCCGTATGCAGCTGGTGGCTAATTACTTCACCTAAAGTCACACCCCTGTGGAGTGCACACAGCCCTGGCATATACCAGCTGACTATCAATGATGATGAGTCAACTGACAGTCAACTGTCACAACCATACCAGCCTGAGATTGTTCACCTGGTAGTGTTCCTTGTGTGCATCCCTACCTACACAAACACCACCAATGCTGTGTCATCAAAAGACACACTTCTATGCTGCTAAAATCATTACCCCCTTGCAAGATACAACATGACAACAGTGCCATGTCACCCAACACCTCCCCAGCACCGCCCCCAACACACCATGGCATGTCATGCTATGTGAGAGCAAACAAAGGAATCCCCAAAACATGACACAAGTGTCACAAAGTACAGTGTCCCAATTGGAAAATGGCCACACACAATATGCTCCCATTAATGTAGAACTGACAACACACATGACCAAAGACTTACCACACTACAATGCAGCTAGCCACCCCAAACATAGCATTCACATGACAGTACTAAGTTAAAGGATACGTAGACTTACAACCTGGTGATGCTAGCAACTGTTCAGTGTTGGTGCCCCGCAAATCTGGAAGTGCACTGCTTACAACATGAACTCCATCTCCAAAGTAGACGGCCTTGTGAAGACATGTAGAATGAACCTGCAAATTAGGAGGGAGACATGGATGCACAAGCACACATCAATACACCATGCAGTGTACAATACTACAACAACATGCACTAGGAATGTATACACAGTATTGACTACAGACTGCCCGCACATGTCATGAGAGTCAAACGTCACTGTGTAAGTTACTGTCACTTGGGCACACCCTTTGCAAGCCCATGGTAACGGGAAGCAGGAGGGGTGTGTGTCTCACGAACCCAAGCATCTAACCCAAACTCAGGACAAGCCTGCATGTGCCCAGCCGGAATACAGTGGATGCCCACGGGAGCCACACAAGGCAACACACTGTAACAAAAACTCAAAAATCAAAAATCAAAAACCAAAATCCAAAAATCAAAAATCAAAAATCAAAAATGGCCATGTGGGGGCCAGGGGGGTGGGGGAGGCCACCCAGGAGGTCCGAGGACAATGTGCACACCAACATCCACCTGTGTGGATGTTGCGAGAAAAAAAACACCTCCATGGGCTCATGGCCTGCACGGCTACGCTATCGTGAGAGATTCAGAATCGCTGTGGTCGCTCTCATCACCCTGTGCTGCTGCCGCCACAGGAGGTGGTGGTGCTATGGGAGGCAGCCCACGCAAAGCCCTAGTCTGGTCCTCCATGGCAGCAAGCATGCGGGTGTGGAAGGTCTTGTTCTGGAGGATTATGGTGCGGAGATCCCCATGCACCACCTGACGTGATGCCCGGACCTCCTCCCGAGTTGCTGCATCTCTGCTGAGAGCGTACGTGTGACACGCTCCAGCAGCTGTTCTGTCCCCGTGACAGTGGAAGCCTCAAGCCCCACAAGAGCCTGCCTGAGGTGACGGACTTCTACCCTCAGGGCTTCCCTCTGGCCCTGGGACTCTAAAGAAATGGCTTCCCGCAGAGTGTCCAGGGCCGCCTGTCTGTCCCTGTTGGACGCCAACATGTCCTCCCTGAGTGATTGGCAAATGGAGTCTGTTGCCTGCTGTAGTTGCTCCATCTGCCTCTCTGGGGGACAATGGAAGTGGCCACCCTCTCCATAGCTTGAGCCATCATCTCAGATGCTGCTGCCTGCTGGTTTGCCATACCATATATGGATTTCTCCCATGCGGTATTGCCTGGTGGCGTACGGCCACCGCATTGGCGGGCACCACACCTGTCTGGGGCAAGGCGAACTGTGCATTGCTGTATCGGTACTGCCTGAGGCTGCAGGACTGCATTCCCCCTCTGATCTGCTGGCCCAGGAACAGGATCAGATGTTGCGGAGTGTGGCCCTGCATCCGTAACCACCAAAGGCAACTGGCGTGATGTTGCACAAAAAGTCTACTGTGGGCAGAAGGGATACTGTAATACCCAAATCCAGGGACGCTTAATGTTTTGGATGAAGCACATGGGTGACCCAAACCACTCAGGCACACACACCCTCACCTGGCACTCAGTCAGAACCCCTCACACACACAACATACACATGGATCACACACACATGCATGTGCACTCACCGGACAATGCCTCGTAATCTGGCAGATCTCCCACACCTTGGATCTGTTCCTCTGTGACGTAGGTCCCAGCAACAGACTCATGTACGGTGAGTTCAATGTCCTCTTGTGGAGACCCACCTCCAGTCACCAGAGTAGCGGCATGACTTGAGGCCAGCTTTTTCTTTGCCCTGCACTTAAGGTAATTCCAGCGCTTGTAGCACTCACCAGCTGTGCGCCACACTGATCCAAGGGCACTTATGATGTCCGCGACGGTCTGCCAGTGTGCCTGACGTCGGGTAGGTGTGGTCTTGCACCCTGAAACGATCAACATTTCGCTGTTGTGTGCGGACACATACTGCACAAGTGCATCACGTTCGGCTTCATTGAAGCTAGGCTTCCTTTGCGTGCCGGACTCCGTAGCCGTGTCTGGGGTATCAGCCTGTAGTGGACGAGCACTCTTCCTTTTTTTTTTGAAAGGTAGTGGGGATCCTGAGTGGCCTACGCCGCTCTGGCCCCTAGGGGCAGGAGCACCGTTGGACTGGGTAGTTGGAGTGTGGGAATGCACACTGAGCATGGGACTTAGTGCAGGCATTGGCTGAAGTGTTAAGTAGTCAGGGGGAACGTTAGCAAGATGGACTGGGAGCAACACAGCCCTGGCTGGGAGAGTCAGAGCTGGGGTGGATGAAGCTGCAGCTGCCCCTGCAGCCTCCCCACCATGCCTACTCGGGGCAGCAGATGACATAGCTGCCCCTGATCCACGTGGCCTGGTGACACCAACTTGCACCGCCACACATGGCCTAGACTTGGTGACCTGGAAGTCAGCCTGGGAGTCACCCTCTGCCAGGTCAGGTGCCACAATGGGTCGGTCCAACAAGGGCTGATCAGAGATGGTGTCAGCCACGTTTCCCTCAACTATGGGGGGGGGCATGGATGTCCCTGACTGGTCCTCCACGTATGGGGGGCTAGGGGTACCCTGCAAATCCCGGCCACGTCCCCTACCGTGCCCACCACGGCCACCTCTTGAGGCTCGGCCACCTTTGCCACCCTTACCGCTTGGTCGCCTCCCAACCATGGCACTGATGTTGTTGTGCATATGGGAGTTGCAGTAAATTATTGTCCTGGGCAATTGGCTGTCAAAGGGGTAGGGTACTAGATGGAATTCGTACCCTAGTGCTCTAGCAAGGCTGTATGTGACCCCTGGGGAAAGATGATGGGTCACGCAACGCACAGGTACCCCAAAAACAGAATATAATGTGCACGCAACCCCTCGTAGACCACGTGCATGGAAAAATGAACCCGCACTACGCTGTGGCACCCAGAACCACAAAAATGAACGTATGCGTGTTACACTCAGCCTACAATGACCTCTGAAGGGGTACGCGACACACGGGGCAAGCACAGTTGGTAAATACATGCACGACTCACCGTCTGCCTGGGAAATGAGAGTGAAAAATATGCGCGTGTGCGCGTTGGCAACACCCCCGCCAAAAGAAGAATTGTACACTGTCTGAGGAGACAGGACAAAAGAAGAAGTGAACGCTGTTTGAGGAAAAGGGCCCAACAGAAAATCAGAAAAAAGCTGTCAGAGGTAACAGGGAGTGTGAACCGACAAGAAGTACAGAATTCACCCACTCGCTCTCCACGAAAAGCACGTACAAGGAAATGACGTCCTACACGTGCCTTTTGAACCAGCCCACATGTCCATCGTCACTTCCGCGTATACGCGCTAAGGCCCTAACCTCCAATTACACGAGCTGAAACTCGGACGTGCAGTTCTTGGACGTGTAACATGCACCCGTGTTCATGGAAACGGCCGCACACACATGTCACAGACGAGCTTACGCGCTAAGGGCCTTTCTTCGAAATACACGCTGACGTGCTAGATTTTCACGTGCCAAATCACTCCGTATCAAGCTGGCCACGCGTTCACACACGGAAGACCACGCTCCTGCCCAGAAGGCCGAATTACTGCCCCCCAGAGCCCCGAGCATGCTCCCACCTGCCATCTGCTGCTGCCTGATTGCCTGCTGCCCACGTGCCCTGCCATTTGCTGCCTGCACGTCAGCCCGGGTGCTGTTGCTGTGACCACTCCTGCTGGAACAGAAGACTCCTGACTGCTATTCCATCGCTCCACAGCCCAGCCCTGTTAGGGACAATTCTCTGTTTAGGCTGAATTTCCTAACCTAGTGAGTCCCCCAGCAGCTTTGCTGGATTTCTGGAGTTTGTTTTTTCATCCTGCCAAGAGTGAGACTCTTTTTTCTCCCACTCTTGGACATGATTTGTGGTAATTCTTTGAATGTTAATGTGTTCTATGGGCTATGGGGTCTTTTACTCCATAGGGTCTCATGTGTTTTGCTATGTGTGTTACACAGCACCCTCCGTGCAGTAACACTGGGGTGTCCTAGGTGACCTCCACCATAGACTCCATACCCTGGGACTGACTACTGTCTCCCAGGGCATGTAAAGTCACCATTGGCTTTACTAGACCTAAATTTACTAACAGAACCAGTACAAACCATCCTATTGTGGACGTACTGGTAGGGGTAATTTGATTACCCCTGGGTCTGTTGTTCGAGGGGGCACTGTCCCGTCCCCCCTCGTCGAGTTTTGGCTGGTGGCAGTGGATACTACTTTTTATATTCGACCGCGAATATATTCCTATGGGATTCTTCCCATTGTACGAGGCTAATACTTTTTCACATTAGTCTCTAACATACCGCCGGTTTATTTGTCTTAAATAAATCCACCGGTTGGTATTTTCTGCCAGAACTCAGTTTTTAAAATGGCGTATGTCTTCGCCTCTGTAACTCCGAACCAAAGGTTGAGCCCTTTGTTCCACTTTTGGCGGGCTTCTGCACAGAAGCCCTCCAGAGTGGTGCCATTCTGTCTGGGTACCACAGGGGGTGTGGGAGGGGGTTTAGGCACCCTGGACTGAGTTGCCTTGCCAACTCAAGTCGCACTCTGGTGTGAATGGCCCAAGTGGTGAGCCGCCCCGCTCACCACTTAGCATGTTTGATTGACAGCTAGGCTGAATGAATGGGGGTTTTCTGCATAAAAGCAGGGCTTTTGGGACTGGAACTTCAGAAGTCGCCACAGGACCTAAGAATCCGACGAGGGTAAAGCTGAGCCGACCTGCAACAACGACACCTCCAGTGGAGCCCTGCTGAACCGACTCACCACTTCCCAACGACAGAGGAGATCTCCCTGCTGGAGAGTCTTCTTCCCCTGACTGGTGGGAAAAACCAGTCCCTTGCTTTTTCTTTGCTTCCAGGATGTCTAGTGGTCGAATTGCCCGTGCTGAGCACCCCGGCAACCGGATAGCCACTAACCACTGTACTGCGACCAAAAGCTGGTGCCTTGTGACTAAGCACTCCGCGGCTGGTCTCTTCCCTGGTGGTGCAACGATCTTCAACTTTCCTCGACGACGAGATCATCTCATCTTCTGGCAAAGCCCCGACTTGCATCCACCACCAGGAACAACTGCCCCCGCCGGAGCTGTCTCTTCACTTACAAGGTACTATGTCCACCTGGCTTCCCTTGTGACGGTTAGCGTGAGGTGTCTTAAATCCTTACCTTCCCAATGGGTCGCCTCCAGACCTTCTTAACTTTTGTTCTAAAACTGGTCCAACCTTTCTGTGACATTTTGCTACAAAGACTTGAAGTGCATTTCCACTGTGGTATTTTTGGGACATACCGCCTTGCCTCTCTCCGAGTGGGCCTGGCCTCTGAACTTTGTGATCTACAGTAGACCCTGCCTTGCTTGCTTTGCATTCGTTTCGTAAAAGTGTTGGTACTGAGTTGGTTTCATACCCTGCCTTTTTCTCTCCCTTCCTAACGAATATTAGAGTGCCATCTAGGTGAAAGCACTCACCTCTGTCTGCAAATAAGTGGTGTCTTTGAACCTAGACTTGTCGAAATATTGTTATGGGATTGATATATACTTATAGTAACTGTGATTGAAGTTGTTTGCCATATTAGTGCCAGTGTGTTTTTCATAGATGTGTTTTTAAATAAATAATTATATATCTTTACACCCAAGCTCTGATCCGTGTCTGCTTGTTCTACTGTGTAAATTGCCCTATCTTGTATACTCCAAATACTGCCTAACTCGTCTTGAGAGAAGTCTGACTGCTCAGCCACAGCTACCAGGTAAATCTGGGTGGTGCAGACTGCTACCAATTGGGTTTACCGCTAACTCCTGTAGTCTTAAACTTTTTGCAGTGGTCCCAGAGGGAACTGCACAGGTTTCTGCCTAACAAGCCACAGGACCCAGTTGCCCACCCACACCTGCCTCTGGGGTTGCCATGTCGGGCACTACATCATCTGGCACCACTGGCAACCCCCAGCCAGGGAGGCAGAGGGCCACCAGCTTCACTGCCACCGAAGTTGGTGTCCTGGTGGAGCAAGTCCTGGGGCAGTATGATGCCCTCTTTGGAAGGTCGGCCGCCGACAAGGAAGGAAGGACTCAGATCTGGACGGACATCGTGACTGCCATCAACGCGGAGGGGGTGGCAGTCCGCGACTTCCAACATGTCAAGAAGCGCTGGGAGGACTTCAGGTCCAGGACCCTCAACAATGCCCGGCACCTCTTGAAGGTAGCGGATGCTAAGGGGCGCCGGGGCCACCTGTCGGAACATCAGATGAGGGTCCTGGAATGCATACCCCCAGCGCTCCACGTCCAGGTCCTTGAGAGGCAGACCCGTCTGGAGTCGAGCGGTAAGTGTACATGCATACTGATTTGAAGCTGTGCGTGTGGTGGTGTGCTAGTAGTGTGCAGGTTGTACATGTGGTTTTGTAGGGCCATGTATGGAAGTGTATGTACAGGGCTGTCAGGCTGACACATGCAAGTCCTTTCATGTGTGAGACACATGGATGGTGTATGTGTGGGTAAGCATGCAGGACAAATGCAGATGTGTGAGCACACATGTTTGGATTACTGTG
The DNA here is from genome assembly GCF_040938575.1 of Ambystoma mexicanum. NCBI lineage: Eukaryota > Metazoa > Chordata > Amphibia > Caudata > Ambystomatidae > Ambystoma > Ambystoma mexicanum. Next base: position 1,002,933,000 of record NC_090928.1, read on the forward strand.
TATGTAAGTTGGCATGGTTGTGGTGTCACACATGGATGTTGGTTCCAGCTGCATGTATCTGCACCGTGTACATGTGCATGTGTGTGTATTTGACATGGGTGCAACAGTGATGCAACATTGATGCATGTGAGACTGATATGTAGAAGACTGATTGCCAGATGGGACATGGATGCCCATCCCATCACTGCGACAGTTGGCGGAGGTGTACACATGCATGTAATTGTGGTGGCGTGTGTGCATGTCTAGTGCACTCCCTGCATTTCATGTGATGTCTGGCTCACCTTTGGCTGCTCATGCTGTTTGTATGTGTATGGATGGTGCTGGCTGTTGCAATATGGCTGTGGAATAGCTCATGTGTGTGAGTTGCAATGACATGTGTGTTGGGGATTGTGATGCCATGTCTGAAGTTTGACAATGCCACTCATGTACAACTGTCATGTGTGTATGAGTCCATTGTACAGTGCCCTGATGCCTGCCTCCTATCTCTCTCTGTCTGCAGCGTCAACTGATGAAGAGGGCGGAGAAGGTGCTGTGGAGCACAGCAGCAGGGATCGCACCACCAGCCGGAGACGCAAGGCCGGCTCCCCTCCCAGGTTGTCATCTCGTCGGGGAGTGAGGAGTCAGGTGCCGCGTCCCAGGTCGCAGCTGCCGAGGGGAGGTCCAAGAGGCGGAGGTTGGAGTTGGACTCCTCTGCAGCCGAAGGGGCAGCTGAGACCCCACAGGGCCCGATGGAGGAAGATGGCACCGAGTCATCCAGGTTGGTGGGGGGTTTGGTGGAGGAGGAGGCCGTGCAAGGGACAGAGACGGGATCTGGAGGTGGGGATTCCACTGGTGCTAGTGGTGCAGTGCAAGGGCAGGGACAGGAGGCAGCACAGGCCGCCGCGGAGGTGCCTGTGTGTAATCCTGTCCCCGATCCTTTCACTGCATTATCTTGCACCAGCAGGGATACCTACGTCCAGACCTGTTCTCACGGAGGGGATTGGCTTACAGCAACTGGCCTTCCTCTCCCTGCGGATGTGGCTATCCGGCACCGGGTTGAGCCTGTCCTGGGTGGGGTGGCGTTGCGTCAACCTGCCATGTGAGCTGACCTGCAGTCTTTTCATGAGGAGACTGCACGTCTTCTCGCATGGCTCGTTGACCGCGTTGAGCCACTGGGACAACTCACCATGGCCGGATTCCTCCGTTTTGTGGACCTTGTTCCGACCCCCTCCTCAACTGAACCCCCTATGAGCCAGTCATCCTCCGTGCCATCTTCCCACCCATGTGTCACCTGGGTGCCTTGTGGAGCTGCCTCTGACCCTGCGGCCAGGCTGGTGGAGAACACATCCCTGCCACAGTCAGGAGTTGGACGTCCAGCAGGGGTGGGCACCTCAACAACTGCACCCCAGCTGGAGGAGGATGTGCAGGCAGCAGGAGCCAGGGCACAGGCAGCGGCACAGCAGCAGCAGCAGCAACAAGGTTAGAGCCATGATGTCTCGGGGCCTTCATCATCGGAGGGGCAGGCATCGGCCGGAGGGCAGGAGGACCCTGGACGGGAAGTGTCTTCCGTGTGGCAGCGGTTGGGCAATGCAATAGATGCAGAGCGGCAGTGGGCGGAAGAGGCACGGCTCACTATGGGCAGGGCGGAGAACTCCATGCGTAGGGCCCTGAGGCGGGCCGAGTGCCTCGAGGCCATCCGCAGGGACCTGGAGTTCCAGATGTCATCGTCTCTGCAAACCCTCGGGCCATGGAAGAGGACCGCTCCGGGACATCGAGCAGGAGTTCGATGATGCCCTGGCCCGGAACATCAACATGTGAGCCGTTGGACTTGCCCGCTGCCCTTGTAAATAGTTATTTAGTTAGTATTAGGTTTCCTTTGTTTTTTTCTTTATTTTGGACCTTTTGGACAATGGACCACATTTTTGTATATAGTTTTTTAATTAGGTAGGAATTTTTGATAGGTTTCATTTCTTCAGTTGGGATCATGGACCCTGGATTGTTCATCTGTGTATGGTGGACTGTTGGATTCTACTTTTTTGTTTGGATTTCCCCATGGAGCAATAGTTTTCACTTTTGTTTTTCCCTTGGATTTCATTTATTGAACTGTGACTTTGGACACCTTCCCTTTGGATTATGATTTGTTGTTTTTCATTATTTTACGGACATGCAGCTTTTAGTTTTTGATTCCCTTTGTCGTTTGTTAGTTTTTTATTCCATTCATGTTGCTTTTAAAACATTTTTTGGTTCATACTTTGATGTGTGGTATTATCTCATTGGTTTCATGCATGTCATGATATGGGTTTTGACATTCACTTGCACCCATTGTGTGTGTGTGACGGACATGTGTTCATTTACATACTTGCCATTGGGGTTGTATCATGAAATTGGCATTTCTATGTGGGTGGATGCAATACTTGGGTGGGTCTTTGGCATGTGGAGGCTGGCCATGAGGGCCAGGGATCTAGATTGTGATGACGTGTTGGCTGGAGGACATGAGTGGGGGCCTGCTGGCAAGTGTCCCACAATGCTGGGGGGTGGGAGTGCAAGGGGACATGAGTGGGACATGAGTGGGGGCCTGCTGGCAGGTGCCCCACAATGCTGGGGGTGGGGGTGCAAGGGGACATGAGTGGGGGCCTGCTGGCAGGTGCCCCACAATGCTGGGGGGTGGGGGTGCAAGGGGACATGAGTGGGACATGAGTGGGGGCCTGCTGGCAGGTGCCCCACAATACTGGGTGGTGGGGGTGCAAGGGGACATGAGTGGGACATGAGTGGGGCCTGCTGGCAGGTGCCCCACAATGCTGGGTGGTGGGGGTGCAAGGGGACATGAGTGGGACATGAGTGGGGGCCTGCTGGCAGGTGCCCCACAATGCTGGGTGGTGGGGGTGCAAGGGGACATGAGTGGGGTCCTGCTGGCAGGTGCCCCACGATGCTGGGGGGTGGGGGTGCAAGGGGCCATGAGTGGGGGCCTGCTGGCAGGTGCCCCACAATGCTGGAGGGTGGGGGTGCAAGGGGACATGAGTGGGACATGAGTGGGGGCCTGCTGGCAGGTGCCCCACAATACTGGGTGGTGAGGGTGCAAGGGGACATGAGTGGGACATGAGTGGGGCCTGCTGGCAGGTGCCCCACAATGCTGGGTGGTGGGGTGCAAGGGGACATGAGTGGGACATGAGTGGGGGCCTGCTGGCAGGTGCCCCACAATGCTGGGTGGTGGGGGTGCAAGGGGACATGAGTGGGACATGAGTGGGGGCCTGCTGGCAGGTGCCCCACAATGCTGGGGGGTGGGGGTGCAAGGGGACATGAGTGGGGTCCTGCTGGCAGGTGCCCCACAATGCTGGGGGGTGGGGGTGCAAGGGGCCATGAGTGGGACATGAGTGGGAGCCTGCTGGCAGGTGCCCCACAATGCTGGGGGGTAGGGGTGCAGGGGGACATGAGTTGTTGATCAGTGGTGCAAGCGGACAGATGGCTTGTCTGGGGTGCATGGCCATGGTGGATGGGCTGCCTGCGGGACATGACCAAGGGTGCCTGCAGGGGTGTGGAGGGTGTAGAGGGAACACCTGGGAGGACCCACACTGCCAATTCACGTGTAGGACTCCCCGTGCACACCCGAAATTCACGTACCCCGCTCTGACAGCTAAATCGCATGTGAAACTTACCAAGAACCCCTGAAATACACTTACCCCACTCGCACAGGGCCTATCGCGGGTGAAACTTCACGCGAACCCCTGAAATACACATACCCCAATCGCACAGGGCCTATCGCGGGTGAAACTTCCCGCAAACACCAGTAATGCATGTACCCCACTCGCAAATGGCCTATCGTGGGTGAAACTTCACGCAAACCCCTGAAATACACGTACCCCACTCGCACAGGGCCTATCGTGGGTGAAACTTCCCACGAACACCAGTAATGCACGTACCCCACTCGCACATGGCCTATCGTGGGTGAAACTTCACGCAAACCCCTGAAATACACGTACCCCACTCGCACAGGGCCTATTGTGGGTGAAACTTCCCGCAAAGCCCTGAAATACACATACCCCACTCGCACAGGGCCTATCACGGGTGAAACTTCCCGCGAACACCAGTAATGCACGTATCCCACTCACACATGGCCTATCGCGGGTGAAACTTCACGCGAACCCCTAAAATACACGTACCCCACTCGCACATGGCCTATCGCGTGTGAAACTTGACGCGACCACAGGAATATTGGCCCTGTGCGAGCGAGCGGGGTAAGTGTATTCCTGGGGTTCGCGTGAAGTTTCACCCGCGATTTCAGCAGGGTACATGTATTACGTTGTTCGCGTGCAGTTTCACACGCGAAAGGACCCTGGTCGAGGGAGTACGTGAATTTCAGGGGTGCGCAGCAAGTTTTACACGCAAAAGGGCAACGCCCGTGCACAATACGTCACAGACGCGCCTATGCGCTAAGGGCCTTTGGTCCAATGATATCTCGTACGTGTGCTGATGCACTAACACGCTAAGGGCCTTTCCTCGAATTACACGCTGACTTGCAAGAATTTCCCGTGGCAAATCACTCCGTATCAAGCTGGCCACACGTACACACACGGAAGACCACGCTCCTGCCCAGGAGGCCGAATTACTGCCCCCCAGAGCCCTGAGCACGCTCCCACCAGCCATCTGCTGCTGCCTGTCTGCCTGCTGCCCACGTGCCCTGCTATTTGGTGCCTGCACGTCAGCCATCTGCAGGGGTCCAGTTGCTGTGTCCACCCCTGCTGGAACTGAAGACTCCCTACTGGCATTCCATCGCTCCACAGCCCAGCCCCAGGACCCAGTTGCCCACCCACTCCTGCCTCTGGGGTTGCCATGTCGGGCACTGCACCATCTGGCACCACTGGCAACCCCCAGCCAGAGAGGCAGAGGGCCACCAGCTTCACTGCCACCGAAGTTGGTGTCCTGGTGAAGCATGTCCTGGGGCATTATGATACCCTCTTCGGAACATCACGCGCCAACAAGGAAGGACGGGAGAGGATCTGGGATGACGTAGTGGTTGCCATCAACGCAGAGGGGGTGGCAACCCGCGACATCAAGCATGTCAAGAAGCGCTGGGAGGACTTCAGGTCCAGGACCCTCCACATGGCCCGGCGCTTCGCGGAGGGGGCCGGGCATGCCTGAGTGCCATCCAGATGAGGGTCCTGGAACGCATAGGCCCAGTGCTCCACGCCCAGATCCTTCAGAGGCAGACCCGTCTAGAGTTGAGCGGTAAGTGGCCAAGCATTGCTGTGTGAGACAGTGCATGTTGCAGTGTGCTGGTAGTCTGATGCTTGCCTGTATGTGTGATATAGGCCATGTATGGATATGTGTGTGTGCAGGGACATCATGGTCATGCATGTGAGACCAGTTATGTGTGAGCCACATGGTTGGTGCATGTGTTTTGAAGCAACATGGGAGCTCTATGTGGAATTCACACATGAATGCATGGCTGTCTCTGTTCCTGTACATGGAGGGGGGGGGGGTGAGGAATGGGTGCTGATGTCCTGTTCATGTATGGTGCACATTTGGGTGTGTGTGTGCCTGAGAAGTGTGTGTGTGAGTTTGAAACGCAATGGATGCATGTGACTTTGAAGGCAACATCTTGGTTTACAGGGGCCCTTCTACATGGATGTTGATGTTGATTGCAGGCGCACGGATTGTTTCTGCATGTGTGTTGCGTGCATTCACCCATGTGTTGTGGAATGACAGGATGGAAGTGACATTTGACAGTGCCACTCATGTGTTATTGCTTCCTGTCTAGGGTAGTTTGTACTGTACCCTGATGCTTGTGTTCTATGTCTCCCTCTACGCAGCGTCAAGTGAAGAAGAGGGCGGAGACGGTGCTGTGGAGCCAAGCGGCGGGGATGCCTCCACTGGGTAGCGACGCAAGGCCCAGCGACCCTCTCAGGAATTACCATCATCCGGGAGCGAGGGGGCTGGTGCTGCGTCTGCCTCAACGGCTGTGGCGGAAGGGTCGGATGAGCCCCCACAGGGGCTTCCAATGGCGGAAGACGGTGTGGAGACATCCAGGTTGGTGGTCTCCGCAGAGGAGGAGGAGCCCGCTACTGAGCCGCACATGGGGCCTGGTGGGGGTAGTATCACTGGTGCAAGTGGTGCAGTCCAGGGCCAGGGTCAGGAGGCAGCACAGGTCACTGCGGAGGGGCCTGTGCATGTCGCTGTCCTTGACCCTGTGACTGCACCATCATGCACCAGCTGGGAGGCCCCGTCCCTGGCCCGTCCGCAGGTAGGGGAGAGTGCCATATCACCTGCCTCTCCACTAGCTGCGGATGAGGGGTCCCGCGACCGTATGGGATCCGTCCTGGTGGGTGTCGCGTTGCGCACACGTGTCATTCGGAGAACGCACGCCATCACGAAGAGCAGCGTCGCGACGTTGCACTGCTGGGAGGGGCCCTGGTCGGAGGGTTCCTACATGTGACGCGCACTCTGGCAGACCTTTCCTCCTCTGTGGAGGCTATGGGCCGGTCATTCTCCACATCGTCTTCCAGCCCAGATTCCACCAGGGCCCCATGTGGACCTGGCCTGACCAACACAGCCAGCTTGTTGAAGCTCACATCCCTGCCACAGTCAGGAGTCAGCGGTCCAGCAGGGGTGGACACCACAACTGGAGACCAGCAGATGGAGGATGTGCAGGCACCAACGGACAGGGCACATGGACAGTAGCAGCAGGAGCAGGCTGTAGGTGGGAGCAATGATGGCTCAGGGCCATCAACATCGGAGGGGCAGGCATCGGCTGGAGGGCAGGAGGACCCTGGACGGGAAGTGTCTTCCATGTGGCAGCGGTTGGGCCATGCGATAGATGCGGAGCGGCAGCGGGCGGAAGAGGCACGGCTCACGATGGTCAGGGCGGAGAACTCCATGCGTAGGGCCCTGAGGCGGGCCGAGTGCCTCGAGGCCATTCGCAGGGACCTGGAGTTCCAGATGTCATTGTCCCTGCGAACCCTCGGGCCATGGAAGAGGACCGCCTCCGGAACATCGAGCAGGAGTTCGATGATGCCCTGGCCCGGAACATCAACATGTGAGCCGTTGGACTTGCCCCCCGCTGCCCTTGTAAATAGTTATTTAGTTAGTATTAGGTTTCCTTTGTTTTTTTCTTTATTTTGGACCTTTTGGACAATGGACCACATTTTTGTATATAGTTTTTTAATTAGGTAGGAGTTTTTGATAGGTTTCATTTCTTCAGTTGGGATCATGGACCCTGGATTGTTCATCTGTGCATAGTTGACTGTTGGATTCTACTTTTTTGTTTGGATTTCCCCATGGAGCAATGGTTTTCACTTTTCTTTTTTCCTTGGATTTCATTTTTTGAACTGTGACTTTGGACACCTTTCTTTTGGATTATGATTTGTTGTTTTTCATTATTTTACAGACATGCAGCTTTTCTTTTTAAATTTCCATAGTCGTTTGTTTGATTTTAATTCCATTCATGTTGCTTTCAATACATTTTTTTCTTCAAACTTCGATGTGTGGTATTATCTCATTGGTTTCATGCATGTCATGTTATGGGTTTTGAGATTCACTTGCACACATTGTGTGTGTGTGAAGGACATGTCTTCATTTACATACTTGCCATTGTGGTTGTGTCATGTAATTGGCATTTCTATGTGGGTGGGTGCAATACTTGGGTGGGTCTTTGGCATGTGGAGGCTGGCCATAAGGGCCAGGGATCTAGATTGTCATGACGTGATGGCTGGGGGACATGTGTCAGGGCCTGCTGGCAGGTGACCTGCACTGCTGGGGGGTGGGGGTGCTGGGGGACCTGAGTGGGGGCCTGCTGGCAGGTGCCCCACACTGCTGGGGGGTGGGTGTGCAAGGGGACATGAGTGGGGGCCTGCTGGCAGGTGCCCTGCACTGCTGGGGGTGGGGGTGCAGGGGGACATGAGTGGGACATGAGTGGGGGCCTGCTAGCAGGTGCCCCGCACTGCTGGGGGGTGGGGGTGCAAGGGGACATGAGTGGGGCCCTGCTGGCAGGTGCCCCGTACTGCTGGGGGGTGGGGGTGCAGGGAGACATGACTGGGACATGAGTGGGGGCCTGCTGGCAGGTGCCCCGCACTGCTGGGGGGTGGGGGTGCAAGGGGACATGAGTCAGGGCCTGCTGGCAGGTGCCCCGCATCGCTGGGGGGTGGGGGTGCAGGGGGACATGAGTGGGACATGAGTGGGGGCCTGCTGTCAGGTGCCCCGCACTGCTGGGGGGTGGGGGTGCAGGGGGACATGAGTGGGACATGAGTGGGGGCCTGCTGGGAGGTGCCCCGCACTGCTAGGGGGTGGGGGTGCAAGGGGACATGAGTGGGGGCCTGCTGGCAGGTGCCCCGCATCGCTGGGAGGTGGGGGTGCAGGGGGACATGAGTGGGACATGAGTGGGGGCCTGCTGGCAGGTTCCCCGCACTGCTGGGGGGTGGGGGTGCAGGGGGACATGAGTGGGACATGAGTGGGGGCCTGCTGGCAGGTGCCCCACACTGCTGGGGGGTGGGGGTGCTGGGGGAGATGAGTGTGTGCCTGCTGGCATGTGCCCTGCACTGCGGTGTGGTGGGGGTGAAAGGGGGTAATGTGTTGGTGATCACTAGTGCAAGGTGACATGTGGCTTGGCTGGGGGGGCATGCCCATGGTGGATGGGCTGCCTGTGGGACATGACCAGGGGTGCAGGGTTGACCCCTGTGGTGTGGTCTGCCTGGAGGGGCCATGGAGGGTGTAGACGGAACACCTGGGTGGACCTACACTGCCAATTCACGTGTAGGACTCCCCTGCACCCCCGGAATACATGTACCCCACTCGCACAGGGCCTATCGCATGTGAAACTTCCCCGCACCCCAGAAATACAGGTATCCTGCTGAAATCACGTGTGTGACTTCCCGCGCACCCCTGTAATACACGTGCCCTGCTGAAATCATGTGTAAAAGTTCACTGCACCCCAGAAATACACGTACCCTGCTGAAATCGCGTGTGTACCTTCCCGCGCACCCCAGTAATACAGGTACCCTGCTGGAATGGCATGTAAAAGTTCCCTGCACCCCAGAAATACACGTACCCTGCTGTTATCGCGTGTGGAACTTCCCGCGCACCCCAGTTATACTGGTACCCTGCTGTAATTACGTGTAAAAATTCCCCGCGCCCCAGTAATACACGTACCCTGCTGGAATAGCATGTGGAACTTCCCGCGCACCCCTGTAATACACGTACCCTGCTGTAATCGCGTGTTGAAATTCCCCGCACCCCAGAAATACAGGTACCCTGCTGGAATCGCGTGTGTAACTTCCTGCGCACCCCTGTAATACACGTGCCCTGCTGAAATCGCATGTAAAAGTTCCCCGCAACCCAGTATAACACGTACCCTGCTGGAATCGCGTGTGGAACTTCCCGCGCACCCCTGTAATACACGTACCCTGCTGTAATCGCGTGTTGAACTTCCCCGCACCCCAGAAATACACGTACCCTGCTGAAATCGCGTGTGGAACTTCCCGCGCACCCCAGTAATACACGTTCCCCGCTCGCCGTTTGCTGTTTGGCAGCCCTGTATACTGGTCCAGGGTTAGCGCAGCCCTTTGCGATTAATTGTGAATTTTGATGGCTTTTCCTTGCGCAAGGGCATTCTTGGGGGCGTAACTGGCGCAGCTGCAGGGTCGCTGCGCCACTCTGCGCCACGGCTGGTTTTGGAGGCTGAAATCCATGAATACGCTGTGTGCGGATATCGATTTTAGCGCACGCGGCTGGCGCAGACATTCGCACGCGCACACTGCGCCAGCCGCGTGCGCCACTTTTGTGCGAAATTCTATGAATTACCCTGATGGTCTGTATGATCTTTCTATTGAATGGTGCAATGTATACAATAACAGATACAATAACACCATTGCATGGCTACTCACCACCTGTGTCAGCACTAAAGAGTCCATGATGAGTATTACGATAGTGGTAAATACATGCAGGAGGTGGAATTGAGCCTGTTTTTACCGTCCAGGCTCATTATGATTTGTGAGGAAGTAACTTCATGAGTTTCTTGATAAATAGCGCATGAGGTAAATACTTGACATTTATGGATTGAAATACCTCATCAAAATGTGAGTTATTTCCCTAAGAGTGTACCACCCACTGTTAAGAAGGATTTCTGAACTCTGACCTGGAGGGGCAGAGGTTCAGAAGGCCAGCCTAGTTTCTTGGAACAGGGTAACCTCTGGACAAACCAGACCATTTCAGGGTAGCTATGGCAGGTGGTCAAGACTAAGTCTCAGGAGGGGTGATGGTGACTGAAGGACCTCAATGAGCACACAGAGCAAGGACACTTACAAATTACTGCAGACAGGTGTTATATTAAAAATATAGACACATTTATTACAAGGCCTTTGTAACATAGACCATAGCAAAGAATCACAGTAACACTAAGTAAACCAATACATCACACTCAATACAATATATATACAAGAACAGGGGGGTCTAAAAGGGAGACTGCACGAAATATGTCAACAAACTAGATGGGAAGGAAACAGGCAGTGCAGTTAATCTTTAGGCACAGTTCGACATCAGTTATTCACCTAACTAAGAGTTAGTAAAAGGCCTCATAAGAAGGAAACCTTGTGCTCAATAGTACATGTAGTGCCAGCGCATGCGGTTGTTCCAATGGGCAAAACGGGGTCTCTTCAGGGGTCTCTAGCATCTCGGGAAGGTGGATAAGGTGATGAAGTTCCCACTATTCAAGAAGGACCTCCACTTGAAGGCAGAGGCAGTGTGAGAGTTCGGGATTGAGTCGCTATTTCACAATAGCAGTGGACAGGAGAGGGCCACTCATGCGTAAAAATGGGCTCTTGCGCTAGGGTCCACCAGTTGGGGTATTGATTACTCACCGGTCCCTTATGCAAGGAGACCCAAACTTCGGCAGGTTAGTCCAACTCGGTTACAGGTTCGAATGCGGCAAAAATGACATCTTGAGATCCAGCGAGGATTCCCAAATGGGACAGTGGCAATTTCTATGCTCCGGGTGGATAAATCACCCCGTTTTACTGCAGCAGGCTTCAGGGGCAAGAGGGTCACAAATGCAGCGGACTTGCAAAGGACGTTGTCACAGCAGGGCAAAACGGTAACCGCGTTTACTCCGGTCCGGGCGCACTCATCTCACTTCAGACCTGGGAATGCCAAGTGTACGAAATTCGGGATGAGGGTGCCGTGGACACAGACACAGAGCTCTGTGCCGTGGACACAGAGCTAGCAGTATACCAAGTTTCAAGGGCCTCCTCGAAACGGTGGCAGAGGCAGAGCAATGGTCCTGCGCAAGCTGGTCAGCCCACTGGTTGGCCCTGGGACACTTCCGAGAAAGCTTACTTGTAGGTTTTGGTGAAGGTGCCGAGAATAGTTGGTCCCACTATTCCAATGGGTTAAAGCGTCTTCTCAGACCTTCTAGGATGACCTGGTAGTGGTGTTTTCAGCCTCCTCTTATCCAAAGTTCCCTTCAATCTGTATCACATTAAAGATTATTATTATAAAGTTCCCTTCGCGCCAAAACGGAGAGGACCCAATGGGAGATAATGATAATGATGAGTTATTTATATAGCGCCTTAATCCAAAGCGCTTTAAAGAACACATATTTACATACCATATCACCCAACCGAAATTGGTACTCATTTATCGACCTCGGAAGGATGAAAGGCTGAGTTGGCCTTGCCGGGATTCGAACCTGTGACCTGCAGATCACCCTCAGATCGCAGCGAGCACTCAACCCGCTGAGCTATCTTACCAGCTGCTCACAAACACACACTCCATACGTTGACCAATCACAGACCACAGTGGTCTCAGGCATTCGGGACACTCCAGACTCTTTGGCACCCAGGATGTGTATTGGGACCAGACATCCCAGCCCACATCCTGGAGGCACACACACAAGGTATGCAGAAGCCTGCAAAAGCATTGAGATTTGTGGGAAAGTGTATGACCAATTAAGGACTGGCCCGGGTCGACTCGACCTGGGGAAGGTGAAGGTGCCAGAAGGCCAAAGGACAGGACAAAGAACCTCGTGGCATGGCCATTTTGGAGCCAGGTCACCTATTCGTGCCAAACACGGTTAACGCGGTTAACATGGCAGGAAAGGGTTAAAAATAATGTGAAACGATAGCTGCCACCAGTCCTGTCCATGGCACATCTGCACAGTTCATAAAAAGTCCAGCAAGAGTATCTAGGGCCTTTGGAAATTACTATAGACCCAAGTGTGCTGTATGGTAAGATACATTGCACACTTGTTACATGTTGCACAAAAGTTGCAACATGAGAAAAGGACTAAGGGAAACAAAGTCTCCCAGTACTGACTGTCTTAAGGGCATGTCAGTTTCCCCATAAAAAGTGAGCGAAAGCCCAGAGGAGTGCAGCTGAAAGCTGTGCTTCTCTGGCAAAGTAAGTCAATGGTGTTTAAACAACAGCAAACAGTTTGGGGGTTGACACATGGAGGGAAAATTACATACACATATGAAATCTTTCCTAACACCCACTAAAGACAAAAAACACCACAGCCAAGGCCAACAATGAAGGCAGAGCCCTGTCAAAACCATCAAGCACTGCATCCACCCTCTGACTGATCCAACCGTACAACACTCCATTGAAAAATCCACTGCCATCAACCCTTTCTTTGTTAATAAAATCAGCATGATCCAAAAACACAAGGATACCAACACCACACCTGACAGCACACTGCACATCCCATCGCACAAAACCACTGCTACTTGGACAACTTTCAAAACACTCACTATGACTCACTGCCACCTTCACATTCCTCAAGGCCACATAGTATGCAGAAGAACTCCTTCCTGCTTCTGGATTCGAGACCCTTTTGACTGAAGCACTCAGCCCTTACCTGACAATCATCAACAGCTCCCTAGCTCAAGGCACCTTCCTCTCAACCCTCAAGACTTTACATATCCTTCCATTTCCCAAGAACCCAGCACTGGACCCTGATAACCTCAGTCATTACTGCCCTATTACCCATCATCCTTTATTAGGTAAGATCCTTCAGAAAGCAGTAGCCTAGCAACTTCTACAATATATCAAAGCCAACAATTTCCTTCAGTTCTACCAACCTGGTGTCAGACCCAGACAGAGAACAGAAACAGCTACTATCAAGGTGATAGACGATGTGCCCAAAATCCTTAATTACAGCAATCTTTGCCTCCTGTTTCTCCTTGGCCTTTCAGCAGCATTTTACACAGTAGACCACCAACAATCTACATAGCTGCATTAGGAATCAGCAAGATCATCCTCAGCTGGTTAAAAACATACCAGTCTAATCGCCAGTTTGTGCAAATGGAATCCACCACATCACCATCTCTACAAATCACTTGTGTAGTCCCACAGGGTTCCATCCTCTCCACTGTGATCTTTAATCTTTACATGGAACAACTTGGAACTCTCCTGGCCCCACATCCATCAATACACAGATCACACGCAGCTTTGTCTCAAGATATCCTCCTTGGAAGACATCCAAAGGCTCATGGCCTGCATCACATTGTTCAAGTTCTGGATGTCTCCAAGACTGCATTTCTACTTCCGACTAACACCGAACACCCTGACTTCCAGACCTGGCTCTCTGCTATAAACCTTGAGGGATTCAAACCCCAGGTGGCCTCCTCTGCTGTGTCCCTTGGGTTCAACATCGACAGACACCTCTCCTTCAAAACAGCATACACCAATGAAGGCTCAAACAGCTTGGTACAAACGTTCTCTCTGTAAAATTGAGCCCTTCGCGTCAGAAAACAACTTTATATCTGCTGTCCAATCATTGATCATCTCCCACATGGATGGTCGCAATGCCCTTTTGGAAGGCCTTCCAGTCAGTTCATGGCACCCCTGAGAGGTGCCCTGTATGCTGTAGCATGACTCGCAAAGGGCTCTGCAAATTCAACTACATCAGCCCGACCCTCATCAAACTGCATGGTCAACCACTGCAAGCACTTATCTTCAAAGGTGGCTGCATCATCTACAAGGCTGTCACCTTGAAGTTCCCAACCTACCTCACGGAGAAACTCAGAATCTTTGGAGGCCTATGATCGAACAAAAGTAAGGACATGTGCAGACCTGAACTCCACAAGTGCAGGAAGGCAAGAACCAGAAGACAGACCTTCTCTTTCTATGTCCCACTACTCTGGAGCCTCATCTCCATCAACAACAGGCTCACCCTCCTATTCAAGGAATGGCTCTTCCTGAACACTTAAGTCTGTACACTCAACTTCTCACTGCACCTGCAACAGGGTGGTCCCACTGTTTCCTATGATGGTTGCTTGTAGATTTCGTGCCGCCAAAATGTCCACCTTCAGCCTCCCTTTTCCTTTGTATCTATGCTTCACTTACTGTGTTCTTCCTCTATGATTGTAAAGTACTATGGGGGTAATTCATGGAATCAAGCGCAGAAGTGGCGCATGCGGCTGGCGCACGGAGTGCGCGTGCACCAGCGTGCGCCAGCTGCGTGCGCCAAAATCCATTTTGGAACACAGCGAATTCATGGATACTTACATCCATAACCAGCCATGGCGCAGCAACCCTGCAGCAGCGCCAGTTACCCCCCAAGCCCGCCCTGTGCGCCAACAACTTCTGCACAAATCCCCTACATGGCACAAAGACCAGTGGACCAGCATACAGCCCCCCAACTACAAAAACGCGCTAAATACGCAACACACAGCCCACATGCGAGATCCCAATCACATGTAAAACTCCCCGCGCACCCCTCCGAATATGCGTACCTCACTCGTGCCAGCGAAATCATGTGTCAAACTCCCCGCACACCCGTCGGAATACGCGTACCCCGCTCGCGCCAGCAAAATTGCATGTAAAACTCCCAGCGCCCCCCTGGAATACGCGTACCCCGCTCGCCTCAGGGAAATCTGTGTAAAACTCCCTGCGCACCCCTCGGAATACGCGTACCCCGCTCGCGCCAGGTAAATTGCATAGAAAAATTGCAGGCAGCCCACACCACAGGGGACCACTCTACACCCCTGGACTTGCCCCACAGGCAGCCCATCCACCCTCCCCATGGCCCGCAGGCAGCACATCAACTCAGACCATGACCCGCAGGCAGCCCATCACCCCAGACCATGATCCGCAGGCAGTCCATGCCCCAGACCATGACCCACAGGCAGGCCAAATGGCACCATGCACTTGGGAGCCCCGACACATGTCCCCCCACCCCACCCTCAGTGATGGGCACCTGCCAGCAGGCCCCGACTCATGTCCCCCACCCCACCCCCAGTGAGGGCACCTGCCAGAAGGCCCCGACTCATGTCCCCCACCCAACACGTCATCACAATCCAGACCCATGGCCCTTATGGCCACCCAAATCCCACCCCAAGCCACCCCAGTCCAAACACCCAACCAAGCATTCCATCCACTCCTCATTGAAATCCCATGTCATGATAGATCCCAAATAACCAGTATGCCCATGAATACATGTCCGTCAGACCCACACAATGGCGACACATGACTGAGAAAACCCACATTTTGACATGCATGAAACCAACAAGAGAAGACCACACAAATTAATTTTAAAATAAAAATGTATTCTATACAAAACTGAATGAATGAAATGAAATCACACAAGAAAATAAATAATAAATAAAAGTCTGGATGTCCAAAATAAAGGAAAAAAAAATAATGCTGAAATCAATAAAATCCGAAGTATAATGGCTCCAAAGCGTCCGTCCTTAAAACAAAATCCAAAGTAAAAAAAAAAGCAAAACATTCCTCTGTGGTAAAAAAAAATGCAGTAAAATCAGGTCCATAACTATATACAAATTAAAAATCAAGGGTCCACGAGCCCAACAATCCAAAGGAAACCTAAAAAAAAACCTACCTAATAAATAACTATTTCCAAAAAGGCGGGGCATAGTCCATGCGCCCCAAAGGAACAAAAAATAGAAAGGAAACCTACACCTACATAACTATTTACAAAGACGGCGGGCCAGTCCCACGGCTCATTTAGTGATGTTCCGGGCCAGGGCATCATTGAACTCCACGTCAATGTTCCGGAGGCGGGCCTGTTCCCTGGCCGCGAGGTCTCGCAGGGATGCAGCCATGGAATCCCTCAAATCCCTGCGAGTTTCCTCAAGCCCCTCTGCCCGCCTCAAAGCCTGGTGTATGGAGTTCTCCTCCCTGACCATCCTGAGCCATGCCCTCTCCGCCCGACGCCTCTCTGCATCTATTTGCTGGCCCAACTGCTGCCACAAGGAAGACACTCCCAGTCCGGGGTCCTTCTGCCCCTCGGCCGATGCCTGCCCCCTGGGTGTTGATGGCCCCGAGCCATGATGCCTCACATGCTGAGCCTGCTGCTGCCTCTGATGCAACTGCCTCTGCCACCACGACGGCCTCCGGGCTGATGGAATCCCACAGCACCATCGAGCACGAGCCTGTAACGCTCACCTGGCTCCCACGGAGGCGCGGGCGTGGCTGGGACTGCTGTGACCTCTTCTGCAGAGATGCGTAAGACCCGGAAGATGGAATGGACTGGATTCCCCAACCTGGCTTTTCTGGCTCGGAGGGATATCCCACTGTGTGTGAAAAGGAAGGGTTAATAGTCTGCGGGTGATGTTCCGACCTCCCACTTCCCTTCTCTCCCTCCGTGAAACCCTTTTGGGATTCCCTGCGAAGACTCACTTTAGGGACCAAAATGACGAGCTCTCCATCCTGCTTCTGATGCAGGGGCGCATTGTGATTTCAGTTACTTCACTGGATTGATGAGTTTAAACTAGTTTGTCCATTCCCGTCGTACCGCAAATGTTTATGGCAAGTTTGGGTTTATATTCACTCATCTGTTCTTTTCTTTCGCAGGTGCTGGAGAAGATTCCGGGCTGCAGGCGATTTGGATGAAGCCAAATTCTGGTAAGAATTCCGATGAGAGATTCCTTTGCAGTTTTAAGTATCTCCTTTAATGTCCAATGTCTTTTTCCCCATAGGGGCCGGGGTACAGCAATGCCGGAGGTAAGGCGCCGACCCGAAAAGAGCTGCTGTGTCTCTCTTGCAAATGGGTAAGTCTTGAGTGAGCGTATTGCTAATGTTCTCACATGCTCTCACTAATACAATGTCTGTTTCTTTTCGCCTTAAGGGCCGGGGTGCTGAGATGCCGAAGGTATGGCACAAACCCGAAGGCGGAGAGGGAATTGAACCACAGGTAAGTTCTACTTAGATTTGTGTTTCCCTTCTCACCTCTCTTTCTCCTTCCTTCCAATAGGTGCTGGATGGCGGTGGAAGCTCCAGATGGACGTCGCAGGACTCGAAAACGCCACGTGCAGGTGAGTGAAATGCAGCGTGCTGCGTGCGACGCGATGCGCGTTTAAAATGTTTGCCTTCTTTGCAGGATCGTCGGCGTGCAGAATCCGGAGTGCAGATGTATCAGGTAAGGTTCTTGTTTTCACCTGTTCTCTTCCCTTTTCTTCTTTAGGTGTTTCCAGGATGCTGGCAGGCGTGATGGAGGACCAAGGCAGGAGCAGGCACGGTGAG
Source organism: Ambystoma mexicanum (assembly GCF_040938575.1). NCBI lineage: Eukaryota > Metazoa > Chordata > Amphibia > Caudata > Ambystomatidae > Ambystoma > Ambystoma mexicanum. The sequence continues at coordinate 1,002,950,445 of NC_090928.1, forward strand.
CGTCCAGCTGCTAAGTGCAGAACAACGCGAAGCGTGGTCTGCTGCTTGGGTGTGGCTTAAATAGCCTTTCAAGTAGTTCCAGGTATGTATTCTTCCCCCAGAAATATGTATTCCTCCACCGGTCACACCCTAGAGATCAAGTAGTCCCTAGAAAAATAGTTCCTTCCAGTCTTGGAAGTTGCAGCATGGTCTGCACAGGTAAGTTTACACCAAGCACTACTCCCAACCTACTTCTGTATGAGCCTGGCGCCTATGGCGCCAGGACGGATGTCCCCTATGAGCCTGACGCCAACGGCGCCAGGACTGAGTCCAAAGGGCCCCCATCTGGGGCTGCTGGGACTGCTCTTGAATGCATGGTGTCTGTCTTTGAGGGTGCAGGGCCTGGTTTGGCTCCTTGGAGGCAGGCATCATGACAGAGCCCTGCCCGATGATGCCGACACATCCTCTATCTGCTGGGGTCCAGTTGGTGGGATGGCCACCCCTGCTGCACCTCCGACTCCCGACTGTGGCAGGGATGGGATCTCCACCAGACTGGCTGCGTTGGTTGGGGCAGGTCCACAGGGGGCCCTGGTGACATTTGGGCCGAAATACGGCATGGAGAACGACTGGCATATAATGTGCACAGAGGAGGAGAGGGCCGCAAGACTGGCCGACACATGGAGGAAACCCCCGACCATGGTCCCTCCCAATTTGTGCCACGTTGCCACACATCTCTTCATGATGACGTGCGTGGTCCCCCCAGGAAGCACGCACGTCATCACGAATGTCACATGTGCGCAACGCGACACCAATCAGGATGGATTCAATCCTGTCATGGGTCTCCACGTCCACAGGTAGAGGAGTGCCAGATGACGTGGACCTCCCCCCTACCTGCGGACGGGCCTGGGCCGGGGCATCCCTGCTGGTGCATGGTGATGCAGTCACAGTGTCAGGGACAGTGACATGCACAGGCCCCTCCGTGGCAACCTGTGCTGCCTCCTGCCCCTGGACTGCACCACTTGTACCAGTGGTACCACCCCCACCAGGCCCCATGTGCGGCTCTGTAGCGGACTCCTCCTCCTGATGAATTGTTATATTTGCTATATGTTTTTACCTTGTATTTGTTGATGAGGTGTATGAGTTTTTGGATGGATGTGGTATGAATGCGGATAAATGGTTGTATGATTTATTAGGATGATTTTTACTAAATTGTGATGTTTTTAAAATATTCCTGCTATATAAAATAAAAACTGCTACAATGCAGATTAATTCGTGACTAAACTCACAAAGAAAAAATGTATTGGGTATAATACAATCCTTAATACACCCTTTTTGAAAATTGCTTCCTCTGGATTTCCTTTCCGAGATGAATTTGTCTGTGTGTGACATGCATGCATGTGCACAGGCATTTGTACTCACCTGCGGTGTCTCACGATCAGTGCTGTGAGAAATGGGACATTCATCGTAGCTGTATATACGTGTTTGTTGTTTGCGTGCACTTTTATACTGCGCGGGGATGCTTCCCCCTGCCTTCGTGTGTCGGACGTGTTTAGGCCTGTGCGTGTCTTGGCATGCCCAGGTTTCCCGTATTCGATTCCATGAATACGTGTTGTTTGCACGCTTGTGGGCGTTCTGTGTATTTCCCAGCAGTACTTCCCCAGATACGCCTTCTTTTTCACGCATTGTCCCCCTTTGCGTGTGTTCCACCCCCTTTTTGATGTGTGCGCTACACGTTGTGCGTGTCGTGCACGGCGTTCAGGATGTTGCAGTGACGTGTGGACCCATGTGCGCCACCCGTGGATTTGGCATTCATCCCGGAGAAAACACGAGCAGGGCCTTCCATGAATCGCACGCGTGCGCATGCGCTTGCTTTTTCACGCTTGCACCAGCTTGCGCCCCAATTTTCGGTGCCCACTGGTTCCATGAATCGGCCCCTAAATTGCTTCCTGAAGCTACATCTGTGCACAATAAATCTTAATAATAATAAAAGTCATTACAAAACGGTTTGTCCCGTAAGTGAATGGGTGTGCACTTGCATGCCCTTCAATTTCAGCCCAAAATAATGCAGATGAGGTTGAAGCAGATACCTCATTTGCTGTCATGCTTAGACAGTTTGTGCTAGGTGATTCACAATGCAGTGCATAATCACTACTTTCGAATCTGTATATTTTGTCTCCATGGTAGAGCATGCATTATTAATAACATTGCTCAAACGGGGATGCAAATGCAATTTTTAGGAAAAAACAGACATGGGGTATATCCGAAAACCTGCTTGTGGGATACCTAAAATTCAACATGTTTGCCCCGATTTACCACCTTATTGACAGTAAAGTCAAAATACATGCAGCTGTCATGGTACCCCTTGAGGTAACACTGTTTGCCACTTGCAGTATTCCTAATGGCAATACCACATTCCTCGTAATTACATCTTAAGTCTCTTTCCCAGCAGTTGCACCATACAGATGTTTTCCTTAAAAACTAATGGGCCTGATTTACAAAAGCATTGTTCAATGGGAAAACCCCATTGAAAAACAAGTTGTAAATCAAGCCTATAGAATAAGATTTGTGGAAAGCCGTAACTGATTTCATAAACCCATAAAGTGTGCTGCCTGCGACAGCCTTAAGCCAATTTTACCAATTTCCCCTTGATTGAAACAATGATGGCATTCACCCTTCCATTTTCTTTGTGAATGTGGGGGTATACTCCTAATCTATCTATGTCTCTATCTATCTACCCATTTTAGTATGGGCTAGTAAATCACAGTTTGTTAGAAGTGGTCTAAAGCATGGTAAAAATAAATTCTAATCAGCAATGCAACTTTGCACATCATACTTGACTACACAATACGCCTGGGCAAATGTATTTAGCCAAACCACTAGTTACTGGGAATTTGGGGGTATTCATGGTTTGTTGGACACCCCAAACCTTTGCCAAGTTTTGGGGGAGGTGATTATGGTATTTTCTAAAATTATCTTTATGAAGACTTTTGGAGAGAGACCAGGACCCCGGGTACAGTTCAGCATCTTCTTTATCGTAAAAACACACCCAACCTATTTAAGAAGCGCTGCCCACAATCCGCCAGGCGTGTCCTCCTGGCATAGCAGCAACAATACATTGGGACAAGCAGGATATCGGGTTGGACATAGAAGAGGGACTACAAACGACTACGGGTTGGTGTTACTTAATGCTGATAAAATTCCAGGACTACCAGTAAGCCGGATGTGGGTGGAGAGCAGTGGTCGAAGTGTACGAAAAGAAGTAGTGGAACTATGTTCCCTGCTGGTCTGCCCTGCTGCCCACAAACACCATCCCTGCACTCCCTCCCACACACAGTCCAAACACCCAAACAAGCACACCTGCTATTTATGGGAATGTGCAGTGCGGTGCATAGAAGTGCAAGCTTCAACTTCTTCCTACACTTTTATTTTAAAACGAAACCATTCCAGAACGGTTTCTTTTTAAAATAAAAGTATAGGAACTGTGAAACTTAAAAATAAAAAGTATAGGAGCACCACTCTCGACCGCTCCCGACCACTTCGACCTCTGGTGGAGAGTGTACTTAATTTTGAAAACAAATCAGAACTGCCCTTTGGGCGAGATGACCTCTACCCAGAGGTCTTTCCTAAAAACATACCTGTGTTCTGAGGCCTTAGGCAATGACAAATATTTGCAGTTTGCCCAAAGTTTCTGTGGTACACTCGAGAATATTTACAGGTGTTCTTTCATAAGATTTTCCCAACATTTATCCATACGAGAAAGAACAATATTTACTGGCTAATGCCAAATAACTGCAAGACAACCAAGATTGACGGCCATTGAAGATGAAATAATGAGATATTGACAAATATTAATTGGATTGTCTCTCTCAACACAATCATCTATGCTGCACGTCACAGCCCTCACTGATAAAACAGTACAACGCTCAATGCACTCACTGCCTTTAGATTTATCGAACCACTATATAAAGCACAGTACAATATATAACATTGGACAGCCCCCTGGCCGTATGTCTTCACCACCCAGGACATTCTTTCTTTGCCAAGTGTATGATTTTTTACTTTCGTTACCACAAGACGGCTGGTGAGATATGTGTGAACCTGTTTCAAAAACTCCATTCAATAATTGTTCACCTTGAGGATGGCGTGAGATTCACGTTCACAACTTCAGAGATTAAAGGCAGTCGCAAAGAACTGCTGACGGTAGAGGGAGGGAGTGGACATGACACGACGCAAGTACAGCTGAGAAGTTGCCCATCATTTAATTGATTTCTCATGGAAAAAAAGTGTTCACCTCCTTACTCTGAAAACTATGCTGAGCACATTCAGAGCTCCCCGGGGGTTCTTCGTCAATATGAGATGAGCAGTTTGCTGGCACATAAAAAAAAGTGCTGATCAAGTTACTCAAGAGAGAAAGGCTACCGACGCAACAGTACAATTAAAAGGACGAGAGGCAACAAAGCCTTTCGTCAGCATAGGATAATTGTACATGTCTGCTTATTTTTATTTATTTATTTATTACATTTATTATACGCCCAAACCAATGGATATCACGCGTAGTTAACAATATGCTTCAAAATCTGGTTACAGAGGAGTGAAAGTTTCATGTTACAAGAGGAGAGAGGGTTACGAATACATATCACACCATGATTAACAGCAAAGATACACTGGTTACAGAATGGGATCAGAAATACACCAAACACAGGTTTCCACTTTATAAGAGCTGCGCAGTCTTGGTCCCAATTCTTGAAATTTGTATTCATTGATAATTACTTAACGTCTATTCGACGACGTGGCTCAGTGGCTAGAGATACTGTTGCTGGGATGTCTTTGCAATTCTCAATCACAGCTTCACATCCTGGTGCGACCGTCTCAGTCGTATCCGTTTCTCAGCCTCTGCCACATCCACACGGTGCGCATGCATACCTGGAGTACCATTCAGATATATAATAGTAACGCACAATAGTGGCAGGTGCTTTTTTTTAAGTGGAGAACCATATGTATTTACATTATCGCCGCAGTGGGGCGACTGAGCGCAGCGGGTTAGTCTTAACCATTTAGTAGGATTTCAAATAACGTTTTCAATGGGTTTATTTCACAAAATGTGGGTCAGAAGATCCATACAATTTAATGTGTGATCTGTCGGGAAGCACATGGCAAACTCCAATAGATGCCAGATCACCAACAGTACACAGAAGCATTTCGCTACATCTTTTCATGAAGGCTTCCTCAAAAGAAAAATATGAGGCCAGTCTCACCTGTATTATTGGCAACACTGGCCTGAAAAACATTGTCACTACAAAAACAACTGCATGATGCATATAGGTATATGCCAGTTTTGTCACTGTAAAACATGTTCATGCTGGCTGTGTCCAATGTAGCCAGGTATGACACTGCAAAAACATATCTCATGCTGGCTATGCCCAATATACACTAACATTTCCCTGTAAAACACATCATCATGCTGCCAATTTCCAGTACATGCCAAGATTACCTGTACAAATGTTATAATGAAGGCAGTGCGCATATATGATTGGATTGCCCTGTAAGCATGTTGTCATGAAACCCAGGCACAAAATATACCAGAATCGTGCTGTTTTGCATTTAGTTCTCCTATATGCCATGATTGCCATTGCAAACATGTTTTGCACATGGGAGTGCCCTCCCCCAACATGCACTCCCATGTACACATATTCAACAATAGACACATTCACACAACACTGACAACCATTTTATTTTGTTTACATGTAGCATTTCTGTCTGGTAATGCTGCGGCATCTCCTTTGCTGCTGGCATAGGAAGCAGTTAGGAAACGTGAGAATGTTTAAGACCACCTTCCCTTAGTCTGGCCTATAAAAAGCAACACGATCATTGAAATATGATGCCTTAAGGCTTGCTATTGGTTAGTCCTTCCTAGCAACACCTAGTGACTGGAGGATGGGAGGCCCCGCAGGCCTCCATGTGGGACAGCTTCTGACATGAGGACCTGCAGGGCCTCTATCCCTGCAATCAATCAATCCTCTTTTATGCAAAACACTCCTGATATGGATCACTGTGCATGAGGGGGAAGAAGAGGTGGCCTGTGCACATTGCTAGAGGCTTCACCGAAAGCACATTATCCACCGGCTGCCTGGGGAAACACATGCTAGTGACAGAGCTATGGAAATCGATGTAGTAGGAGCAAGTAATGTATATGCCAACACTGTCAAAGCCAATAGTTGTGAGTGTCATTTTTAAGTGGAATCTCCAGTGCCAAACTAATGCCATCGGATGACGAATATAGTGACAATGTGACAATGTGGAAATGTGGAAAGGAATACTTCACTAAACATTATGTGCAGCCTCAAATGCCCCCTTAACGAGCTATGTAAAACTTCCAAATAAACAAATACATACAGGTACTGTCATGTACTATCATGCATGGAATCCTCCAATAGGTTCTGAGTCCCACGTGTGTTTAATGTTTGTGAGATGTCAATGTGATAGTGTTCTGCAATGGGGGGGTACAAAAGAGGATTTGGGCCGCGTTGGCAATGTAGACGCAGTAGGGTCTGCAACGGACGAAATCGGAGACAATCAATGAATATTGTTGATGCTGGTTGGGATTTTGTTTAAACGTGATTTTGCTACAAATTTCATAACATTGCTGTGTTGATTAGTAATACTTTGCACCATTCAACAGGGAACTGCAGAGTATTTAGACATTACGCCTCATCACGAGTTGGGCGGTAACGCTGGCGCTAATAGCGCTGGCATTATTAGCCCTACCCTCAAACCCACCGGCGCTATTAGTGCCGGATCACGGGTTTGGCGTAATGGGTATTGCCCATTCCCCATTGAGCCCATTCGGGAATTCCCCATTCCCCAGTGGGCTCAATGGGGAAATTTCGCGCTTTTACCGCTGGCGAATTTCCCGCCAGCGGTAAACGTGCCGAAAATCGCCAAATTTTCAGCCGATTTCCCCCCAGCTCAGAGCTGGGGGGGAAATCAGCCGAAGCCATGATTTGGCAGACCCTTAAATGCGGCGGTAACAGCGCTACCGCCGCATTTAAGGGCTACCGCCAAACTCGTGATGAGGCCCATCGTCCTCTATGGTTATTTATATAATTGTATAGAAAATAAGAGGTGTCATTAGAATCTACTGATGATGAGTAAATGTATGTGTTTATGTTCCTCTCTCAAATGATGTTTTATTTAGGAAGATGTATCTCTATAATATACTACCATATCTAAGATAATATTGTGTTAAGGCTCCTGCAGATTCCTCCAGCATTTGGTCTGACAAACATGATATTTTAATGTAGGGAATTAAGAAGGATTTAGCTGTATAACATGAAGTGAATGAGCTTTTTCCTAACTTAGAAGTTGTTATATGACATGGGTGTATCCCCATTTTATAAATATATGTTGCTTTTAATGGGAAAAAAATGCTTAAAATTGGCCTGTGGTCTATATTCGAGAAGGTGACCTTACATAGAGGCACAACATTAGACACAAAAAGAAGGACATTAGGGGCTGACATCACCCTTCACAAAGATATGGAGGTTGTCTTTTCCCTGAATAGTATCCCTCAAACTGTGCATACTGTGAGCTGAGAAATCGAGGAGAACACGGGGAACTCTATGGGCCAGGAGGGGCCATTTGTTCCCAGATTCACAGCCTGAAGTCGGTAAATGAGGGATTATCCAGAGCTCCCCTAGTCCTCACTAACCTGATGGGAAGAGTCAGAAATGAGTAATGAAAGAAAAAGACCCTCAACATCTCCAGACAAAATGGTGCTTGCTAGTTCCGGGTAGAGTGGGTCTACAAATACAGAGGACTCAAGGGGGAATCTTTTATATCCAGGCCCATAGAAGACTGAAGATGGATGAAGAGTGAACCATAAATTCACTCAATGCTTCAGGCTCGTTTTGTTGTTGCATGTGCGTACTCAAACTATGAGTCAACTGGGCCAATCCAGGCAAAGGCTGTGAACCGAAGCTGGCCCTACAGGGCATTTCAGGTAATGAATGTTCACACTAGGTGTGGTGTCGCCACCATATTATCGAAGAGAGGAACAGTCCTCTCTCTATTGTCAGTTACCAAGTGGGCTGCGTCCCACGTGTCAGGAAGGGGAGGGGTTACCGCGCAGAGCGGCAGTTCGTATTAGGTAGAAATAAAGTGACGAGGTGTTGCACCCCAGCTCCTGTGTTGGCCCCACTTCATTGAATGAAAGAGAGTGCGACTGGGATCGTGAGGAGGTCCACCTACCGACATTACATCTGGCGACGAGGCGGACACGCACCCCACCGTGCCCGCCACCTCAGTTCGGAGTGCTCGTGGCGCAGTTGGGATCCGCCAGAGCCGCGAGCCCACCGTCTCATGGAAGCCCCGAGGACAGCAGGCAGGAGCGAGAAGGCTCCCCGCTACTTGGAAGAGCAGCACGGGAGCACGAAGAGGCGCCGAAGCGTTCACCCCACGGGTGGAGCAGGAGCAGCAGTTCCCCGTGCAGCAACTCTACGGGCGGGAGAAAGAGAAGGCTTTCTTCCCGCCAACGGCAACAGCGCCGGCAGGCGCTATCCCACAACACCGCGGGTGGAGCAGTGGCTCCCCGCATCACATTACCGGGCGGTCGAGGAGCACTGGCCTCCCGCCAACGGCAACGGCTGGAGAAAATAAACCCAACAGAACCCCGGGCGGTTGAGGAGCACTGGCCTCCCGCCAACGGCAACAACTACAAGGATGGCCAAGGCAACTGCCGAGACGCGGCCTATTCACTCTGGGCATGCAAAGGGTAAGCACACGCGCCCATCATAAGAAGCCAATAAAAATACAAAATCGCTAGGCGCGAACTTCCCAACGCAGCGCCCCCTGGTGACAGCGAGATATCACCGCACTCGCGACCAATAAGAAAAACAAAGTTAAGCTCATGAGTGGTTCAGGAGAAGAGTCACCCACAGCCACAGCGACTCCAGCCCGAAGGGTGTCACTGACAATCCCTGTGACACCAGCACAAGAAGAGACACCCTCCACCCCAGTGTCCCCGAGCAGAAAAGGGCACAGGAAGATGACGGACAGTCTCCTAGCACAGTTACCAGCAAAATTTGACCTCACAGAGACGGGCACCCTGGGGTCAAGGTGGAGAAGATGGCTGAGAGACTTTGAAGTATGCCTAAAGGCAGCGGGACCACTAGAGGATGAACAAAAGCTAAACCTTCTAAACCATGCGGTAGGTTCCAACGTGCGAGACATCCTTGAGGAAATGCCAGAAGACAACATAGACACTTACATCAAGCTAAAGACATCGCTCACAGAGTACTTCACACCTCACACAAATGTGGATTATGAACGGCACATATTCCACACCACCAAGCAGAACAAAGGAGAATCCATAGACGCTTTCGTCATGAGACTGAGATCAAAAATGAAGCACTGTGACTTCAACAATTACTCAAACGAGGAGGCCCTCAGATCGCAAATCATAGTGGGGTGCGAAAGCGCAGACTTCCGGAAGCGACTACTACAACAGCCGAGAAGTCTAGAGGAAATCCTGCGTCTAGCGAGATCCGACGCTGCCCTCGCAGCGCAAGTGGAAGGCCTAGACGACATAAAGATCACATACGGCAAGCAGGAAAGCATCAACAAGCTGGAGAGTACAACGAGAACCAACACTGATCCTTTCTGCTACAGGTGTGGCCATGAATACCCCCATGAGGGAACGTGCCCTGCCATGGGACAGACATGCTCCGCATGTGGTGGCGACAACCACTACAAGTCTGTATGCCTGATATTTCGCAGCAAAATGAAGGGAGCCAGTAGAAGTGGAAAACCCACGATGGAACTAGAACAGAAACAACCCACCCACCACAACAGGGCGGCACACCATTTCCAGGAACAAGGACGGCACCGTCACCACGACGAACAACCGGAAAGAAGACAAGAGAGGAGAGAATGGAGGGAGAACAAAACCACCCAGTCAAAAGCAAGAAGGCGACCCAGAAGATATGTGAGATGCCTTATAGAACAGTCACAGCCAGACAGTGTGTCAAGCGCATCCTCAGAAGAGAGATCCCGCAGACCGGAAAAACAACAAGAAGCACAGCGGAGAAAGGGATATCTATACGCCCTGGGAAACAACACGGCCAAAGAGCACAGCCCAATGCTAAGAATGCGAATCAATCAAACAACTGCAGAATTCCTTATAGGTACTGGAGCAACTGTGAATGTAATAAGTGAAGAAGTATACCAAAGTATACCAAACGCTCCTCGCCTACAGCCAGCATGAGCCCTCATCTATCCCTATGGCTGAAAAACACCCCTAGCATGCAAAGGGTTCGTCATGGCATCATGCCAATACAAGGAACACAAGAAAAGCATCCCCATACATGTGTTAGAAGCCGCCACTGAGAGCGGATGCATCTTAAGCTATCGGTCAGCCATAGAGATGGGACTCATTCACATATTGTACCGCCTTATGGTGCACAAGTACCTAGATCCAACAGCAAGCATCGATCAAATATTCCCAGCACTGTTCAAAGGCCTCGGAAAACTGAAGGGAAAACAAATTGAACTTAACATCGATCCCCACATCACTCCAGTAGCCCAGCACTACAAGGGCATCCCCATCAACATTCAACAGCAAGTTGAAAACGAATTAACTAAGCTACTAGAGGCAGACATCATTGAGCCCACGGAAGGCCCCACACCATGGGTCTCCCCTATAGTGCCGGTACCCAAGAGAGACTCTCCGGACATCAGAATATGTGTAGACATGAGAAGACCAAATGAAGCCATCCTAAGAGAACGACATCAAGCCCCCCGAATACCGGACATGGTGCACCTCTTAAATGGAGCGACAATATTCTCGAAGCTGGACTTAAACAAAGGCTACCATCAGCTGGAGCTCAGCAAGAACTATCGATACATAACAACGTTTGCCACCCATTTAGGGTTATTCCGCTACAAGCGACTTAGTTTTGGAGTGTCCTCAGTGGCCGAAATCTTTCAAGCAGAAATTCACAATGTCATCAAGCATGTGCCCAACTGCTTGAATTACAGCGACGACATTCTGGTGTTCGGCCAGACTCAGGAACAACATGATGACACTCTAATGAGAGTCTGCATGGCCTTTGCAGAAGCCCAGCTAACACTCAACAAAGAAAAGTGTGAATTTCGCAAGAAGACACGCAGATTCTTTGGACACATATTTTCGGAGAAGGGCATGACGCCTGACCCTGAAAAGGTTAGCGTGCTCCGTGAAGCTGAACCACCCACAACAACATCAGATCTCAGATCATTCTTGGGACTCGCAAGCTATTGCACGAGATACATACGAGATTTTGCGTCCATCAGTGAACCCCTGAGAGCTCTCACCAAACTCAACACCGAATTTGTGTGGTCTCCCAAATGCCAAGAAGCATTCCAGATCATCAAAGACCGCATCTCCGACGCCCGAAACCCGGCGTACTTTGACCCCAAGAAGACAACAGAACTCGTCGTAGACGCCAGTCCCGTTGGGTTAGGCGCCATTCTCACGCAACTAGACGACAAAGAAGGGGGTGGGAAACACATAGTATCGTACGCCAGTCGAAGCCTATCTAAAACCGAACAAGCCTATTCTCAAGCAGAAAAGGAAGGACTGGCGGTTGTCTGGGCCTGCGAGCACTTTCATCTCTTCTTGTATGGAAAACCTTTCATAGTCGTGATGGATCACCAGGCACTCACTTTCATCTATGGCAACCCACAAGCTAAAATGCCACCGAGAATAGCCAGATGGGCACTTAGGCTGCGGGACTATCGATTCACCATCATACACCGGCCAGGGAAAGAACAAAATCCCGTGGATTTCCTCTCCCGGCACCCAAAGGAAAAGAGTGGACCAGAACAGTCCATCGCTGATCAATATATCAGATATGTTATTCACAGCAGCACACCACAAGGCCTTGACATGGAACAGATAACAAGAGAGTCCAACACAGACCAAGGAATACAAACCATTCTGAGGTGCCTAGAAACAGGGCGGCGGAAACACGCAAAGCAGATCCGTGAAACGATGAACGAGGATACCAAACAAGACATCACGTGCCTTTTAGCCATAAGGGAAGAACTTGCGAAGTCAGAGGAAGGACTACTACTAAAAGGGACAAAATTAGTAATACCATGAAGCCTCCGACAGAAGGTGCTAGAGCTAGCTAATGAAGGACACAGGGGAATTGTATCCACCAAGAGGATGTTAAGGCAAACACTTTGGTTTCCCCAACTAGATGCATTAGTGGAAGAGCTATTGCAGAACTGTCCCACCTGTGCCATTGTGAAGCCGCACACGGTCCCTGATCCACTAAGAATGACTGCACTACCAGAAGGAACATGGGAAGAGATAGCCATCGACCACTTTGGGCCCATGGAAGGGGGTGAATACATCTTGGTAGCTGTAGACGAATACTCTAGATATCCGGACCTACAGATAGTCCCATCCACCTCTGCACATCACACCATCCCGGCACTAGATCAGATGTTCGCAATATATGGCATACCAAAGGTGGTCAAGTCTGACAACGGACCACCCTTCACGGGACAAGACTTCCAAAGATTCGCAGAATACATGGGTTTCCGTCACCGTAAGGTAACACTGTTGTGGCCTCAAGCAAATGGTACAGTGGAAAGATTTATGAGCAACATCAAGCGCACGACACAGATCGCACGCCTCACGGGAGAACCCGTCGAGAAAATGCTGTACCAACTCATTATAGGAACACCCCAAACAGCACCACGGGGAAGTCACCATCAGAGGTAATGTTCGGACGAATGATCAGAACGCGGCTACCGCACGTACCCGACAATGAGGAACAATATGAAGAGGATGCGGAGATGAGAACAAGAGACTCCCTCATGAAGGAACACATGAAAGAAGCGGCCGACGGCAAGCGCAGAGCCAAGGAGAGCGATCTGGCGCCAGGGGACGTGGTCGTGGTCCGACAACATCAACAGCGCAAAAACGCAGCTCCTTTCAATGAAGAACCACTCATCATCATTAAGAAGAAAGGATCACTCGTCACTGCAGAAGGAGACCGCCGGTCCATAACAAGAAACTCTTCTCACTTTAGGAAGATGCCTGGCATTCAGAATGCACATGACTCAAGTATATGTAACACTTTCTCCCAATGGGACGCCCCCTATGAAGGGGACAAGGAAGACTCTGGAACTGACATGGCGCCAGAAGAATGGGTGGAGCCATCTGCAAAAGTGGACTATCGACCACAACGGACAAGAAGAAAACCCCATCGTCTCATCGAAGAAATAGATTGAGAAACGCAACTGAATGTTTAGTGACGGGAGGGTGTGGTGTCGCCACCATATTATCAAAGAGAGGAACAGTCCTCTCTCTATTGTCAGTTACCAAGTGGGCTGCGTCCCACGTGTCAGGAAGGGGAGGGGTTACCACGCAGAGCGGCAGTTCGTATTAGGTAGAAATAAAGTGAAGAGGTGTTGCACCCCAGCTCCTGTGTCGGCCCCACTTCATTGAATGAAAGAGAGTGCGACTGGGATCGTGAGGAGGTCCACCTACCGACATTACACTAAGCAAACAAATACCACCTGCTATATTGTACCATTTCTAGAAAACACTTCATAAGAGCCAGTTCTCTTCATACATTTGAGTCAGAGAGCTGGTTTAGTATAAGTAGTTGCCCGCAAACTTACCAGGTGGAAGGCCAGCTAGGCAGGCTGGTTGATCATGAATTCAGCAGATAGTGCACGACCTCAAAATGAATCCATGATGCTCTAGCCTGACCCTAACATGGCGGTTCTGGGGTGGACACAAATTCAATCATTAAACAACTCCCACAATCGTACTATTATCCACAATGTAGAAGGCAGTCTCCTAAAGATGGGCGGGGAAGAGGACACTGTTCTTGAGAGCTGTAGAGAGAGAAGGAGAAGGGCTGGAGAGAAATTGGTGGGTGAGGAGATGGGAGAGTGAGAGCTACAGGAAGATGAGGAAGTGGATCAAAAGTGAGAACAAAAGCAAGAGGAGGTGGGGGAAAAGGGATGAGAGCTAATGTCACCTGAGGCCCAGGCATGGGTCAGGAAGGGCAAAACTCTAAAGAACCACAGAGAACAAGAGCCCCGATAATGATCCCAGCAGAAGGCCTGTTAATAACATAGGAACAGAAGATGGCAGGGCCCAGACAGAGTGCTGGACTGGTTGGTGAAACGGGAGAAGTACACTATATACCCATAAGGTTGGTTTTGCACCACAGGAGCACCATATTCCATTAAGGATGTGAAGCAATACAGAAGTTGCAAATACACTTAAGATTGCGGCGAGAGCCCAGGGCACTATATTCCCTAAGGTTGGTAGTGCAATCAGGCACTATATCCTGACTACCACTCAGATCCAAAAGACAGGGTGAGGTTCAAATCAGGCTGGCAAAGTGCAGGCCAACAGCAATGCCCTAAGACCCTAAAGGTAGAACCTATGTTGTTGTGAGGCAATCCTATCTAGACCAGCACAGGCAGAGGGGCCATACCTACCCCAGCAGACCCTAGCAAAGACCAACAAGCTATGGAGACCTCCTATGACAGCATGGAAAGGCAGGCCCCTGCATATCCCAGACCCCTGAAGACACCTGAGGCCACCTTAGCATCCCAGGAGGTGACTCGCCCATGTTACAGACACTGGGGACCAACCAGTATCCCAGAGGACCCAAACTTAATCAGGATATTGTAGTGCATTGAGAAATATAACGCCCCCTGAGGTTTACAATAGGGCCCAGGCATCTTAAACTCAAGACAGTAGGTCCTCTGAGATAAGAGAATACACTGTTCGGGTTTTACCCATCCTAACACCGGTTTGATGATGAAACACACTTCCTTATTTATTGCATTTGGAATCTCCTAAATCCTACACGAGTCCTCGAAGGCCATCTTTGTAATTCCTACTACACAGGGTTTGCACGGGCTGGCAGATGGTTGCAAACGCAACTTGGGATGGGTTACTGTCAGGTGGAGGGAACCTTTCGAGTGAGCATATTACTCCCCCGTTGCCCAGGAGTCATAATACTTAAGTTTTACAGCCACCTCGTGTTTATAAATACAAATTGTCTGTGTACTTTAAAGTACAGTCTCTGGTGTCCTATTCTTCTCTGTTACTGTACACATATAAAATACACTTCTAACACATGTAAACACAGACCGACTTTGCACATGATATGCAAATGCAGAGAGAAGAATCAATATACACATACATTACATTCAGAATACAGATTAGCACAGATCAGACTCTTTATAAGCACAGGGACAAGCACACTTGAAATATGCAGCGAGAACAACAAATCATAGGCCCAGAAAATACATATCCATTTGCAATATGGTCAGCACAAACGTAAGAACAATATTCACATACCATATGCTACTTAGTGCCCCCACAAAAGTATCCTTCTGACTATGCATACAGACACCCAATACGCTCCAAATACTTGAAAGCACAGTATGCAAATACAAAATGCAAATACTATGCTTCCGTAGATAATATTTGCATAGGTATTACTTTTGTAATGCATGTAAGCACGGATGAGATGCTAAAAAAGGCACACACATAGAAACGTGGAGCACAAATGTAAGAACTCCAAACTATGTATGGTTGCAATGAGCACATGCACAGACAGTAAGATTGGAATGTACTTTAATCACAATACACAAAGCTAATATATTCCAAATCGTCCTACACACAAATGGCCCACAATATGCGCATAAAATGTGGAGGGCATTTCTGGGAGCATGGCAAAGCTTGGAAGAAGCATGGGCACATACGAACATTCTTTCATGCACACACACACACACTCTAGGAAGTTTTCATAATGCAATATCTAGTTCGGGGGAATTTTCCATCCATCATAAATCAGAAACCCACAATTCGTATTTATTTAACCAAGTTCTTTTATGAACCTGGGGCACACGAGTTTAACAGTATTCATTCATTACAGCTATCCCTCCCCTTACGGAAAAATAAATACAAAGGGTTGCACAGAAGGTGTCTTTAATTCAAATAAACCAATTTAAAACATCCATAAATGATACATTTTCACCTTTCTCAATTAAATGGTTACTGCAATGAAACATTATCAATATGCTGATACACATCAATCATCACTGCTGCATTTAACTATAGACTTTTTAAAGCACACACATGCCCATATGTATATTTAATTTTACCCTGAGCACAAATTCAGCATGCACAGAAAAGTGAATGAGGTTTCAGGGCAAAGCTTTAATTTAATACAAACCAAAAGATACAAATATCAGAACATTCCTGCATATCTATGTCTCACTATTTTTCTTTTATTGAGAATAAACTCCTCCCCCTTACTCAATAGACATATCAGTTTTTCAAACACTGATGTCATCAGTGTGATTAGGTACTGCGCAATGGGAGCGTCATAGTTAAGTTGGCGCAGTTTCCAACACCTGTCAAATTTCAGGGGTTTCGTGGCATAAAATCAGCACCATAATACCATTTCAATTAATGATTTTTCACTGAATTTCAAGGGTTTTGTTGCACTGAATGTATTCACCTTAACTGACCCTTAAATATAAAAAATGTCATGGTGCGTGCTTCAAAACCCCTGGAACTGATGGGCCCACCCCAGTCACTGGCACCCATAAGGGCTTATCTATCCCCAAAGGAGTGTCCTAGAACCTCCTGGACTCAGTACTGGCACCGTTGGTGCCAGGCTCATAAAATGTGTTGAACTGCTTGGGACTACTTACTCAGCCTAGTGAGGCTGACCCTTTCTGCATAACCAGGGTGTAGCTGAGGGACTACTTTACCTGAAGGGCAGGGTGTGGTAAAGGGACTACTTTACCTGGAACTACTTGCAAGGCTATTTAAGCCACACCCTGCAGGCAGAACACGCTTCGCGTTATTCTGCACTCCTGCAGCGTAACACTCACCGTATCTGCTCAGCCCTCGAACTTCTTCAGCCACGCCTGTTCCGAGATTCCAATCCATCGGTACCTGAGAGAAGAAAGAGAAGAGAATAGGAGTTAGTACAGCAATGAAGGCCTTACCTGCAGTATTTCATCCAATCAGTCACGCCTTCAGCTGATCTCCGATCCGCCGCCCTTGCAGAGAAGAAGGTATCTGCACCAGCATCCAATATTCACCCGGGGTCGGCATTCTTCCGGAATTCGTTGGGGCGGTTCTTCTCATCGCCGTCCTGGAGCCGTGACGTGCCTGCAAAGAAAGAAAAGAAACAGCAGGTTAGTCGCGCATGAAAAAGAACAGTTATTCAGACATCCAGCGCCACTCACTCACGCTAATACTCACCTGAAGGAAACCTGCTCAGCATCTTAGGAAGAGTCAAGACAGCGCCTGAAAGAAAAGACAAAACACGTTTAAAACTTGGGCAACAAGGACTTTAAGCACCTATACCAAGCATCCATTGGCATAGAGACTTACCTGCTTAATCCAGCTATTCCAGACTCAGCCACAGCCACACTGGATCAGTGAAGTAACTAGGTCCGGGCAAAGACTGTGCTTACTGCGCCCCTGCTAGAGATTGCAGGACGGAGAGCCTACCCCACAAAATTCCAAGGTGAGACAGAAGAGGGGCAGGACATCAGGAGGTGAAAGGAGGTGGGACCAAGCCAGCCCCACTCAGTAGCTAATATCTTGTTTCGACCTTGCAGACAAACACCTCCTAGGGTGATATCAAGGGAGAGGATGCGAGCAAGCATCTTCATTCAAGCAGTGCCATGCCAGTGCAGACATCATTCGTGCAGCTACGTGCTACACCCCCGTGGAGACCAGCAGAGTGTGACAGAACGCGAAGACTTCTACAAATTCTCTACATGGGTGTCATGGAAACCTCTGTGACAGACCAGCTAGCCCAGCTTTTGGGGGAACTCAGGGCCGAGGTACATTCAGCTAGTCAGGAAACCAATGCCTTAAGGAGAGAACTAGTCGTGGCCAAGGATCGTACCGATGAGCTCGCTAGACATCTGCTTCAATCACAGGTGGGGCAAACACCGTTACCAGGATTGGGGTCAACGGTTCAGACTACACCAAGCATTCCAGTTCAGGTGGTCCTTCCAGGAGCAGTACCTTTGGCACCTCCAGAACGCTTTGAAGGTGACCCAAAAAGGCATGTGGTTTTTATAAATCAGTGCCGACTACATTTCCGATGTAGACCAGGAGCTTTTCCAAATGACCAATCTAAGGTGGCCTTTGTGCTTTCGTATCTCAGTTGCAGTGCTGCGGACTGGTCGGTACCACTAGTCAATCGGGATGATCCCAATTTTACGAGACTTCCAGAGGTTCCAATTGGACATGGAGAAGGAGAAGTTTTTTGCCCGCCCCTCTCAGGGTCAGGCATTGGATAATGAACTCTTGTCTCTGTGTCAAGGCAACCAAGATCTGTTAACTTACATCGCAACCTTTAATAGACTGGTAGTGGAAACCGATTACCCGAACGACAAAAGAACAACCCTGTTTTACCGTGGTTTGAGAGGGAAGTTAAAGGATGTTTTAGCTCAAGTGGTCAACCCTCCCAGAGATTGTGCTGAACACATAGACTTGGTGGTTCAGCTTGATCATAGACTACAGAGCCTAAGGCAGATTGAGCTAGAATGGACACTCGGGTATCTGTGCACCCAAAGGAAAATGCATCCAAGACCACCAACTTGGCCGAGCCCATGCAGCTTGGAGGAGGGCGAAGGCCGTTATCCAAGGCTGAAAGAGATAGGAGAAGACAACAACAGTTGTGTTTGTATTGTGGGTCAGCTGGCCATTTCCTCCAAGAATGCCCAGTAAAACCACCCAAGAAAGCAGTTGGGGTTTCCGGCAAAGTTGAAGCAGAGCCAGAGTCGGAAAACTTCCCCGCCCGACAATCGTAGAGGTCCGCTTGTTGAGCGAAAAGGACTCCCAGACCTCGCACCTAGCCCTGCCAATGATCCTCATAAGTCACCAACAGCCGTCTCGAATGGATGCAGTCAGAGCATATATCGATAGCGGAGCTATTGGAAATGATATGGATCAAGAATTGGCTACAAGGATGAATCTTCCTTTTTGTGAAAAGGCAACAACATATTTAGTCACCACTGATGATGGAACTGAGATCGCTTCGGGTCCGATAACGCACTCAACGACAGAGATGACACTTTTGTGCCAAGACGGACATCGGGAAGCCATTGTGTTTGGTATAATCAAGGCTCCATAATTTCAAATAATTCTGGGAATGCCATGGCTAAAATCACACAATCCTTGCATTGACTGGCGTGCTAAGAGGCTGACCTTCTCAGTCGAATGTGCTCGTACTTGTTATCAAACAAAAGAACCTTTGGTCAGGGAAGTGACAACAATCATGAGTCTAACTAACCCGCTTCCTCTGGTATATCAAGACTATCAGGATGCCTTCCAGAAGGATTAAGCTAACACTCTTCCTCCCCATAGATCGTACGACTGTCAGATCGACCTCATACCTGGCGCACAGATTCCATGCGGTCGAATCTATGCACTCACTGAACCTGAAAATCTGCATTAAAAAAAGTATCTAGACCAGTACCTGGCTAACGGTCTTATCCGCCCGTCCAAGTCCCCGGCAGCCTCACTCTTATTTTTCATGCCTAAGAAGGAAGGAGACCTTAGGACTTACATCGATTACCGCTCATTGAACCAAGTCACTGTTAAAAACCGTTACCCCTTGCCGCTGATTTCTGAACTATTGGATCAAGTTAAAGATGCCCGAATTTATACCAAGTTAGATCTCTGAGGAGCGTACCACCTAGTACAAATTAAGAAAGGAGACGAATGGAAGACCGCCTTCCGCACCAAATACGGGCTATTTCAATACCAAGTGATGCCCTTTGGCCTTTGTAACTCCCCAGCGGCATTCCAGTATTTCATGAATGACGTCCTGCGAGAATTGATTGATGTGTGTGTCGTAGTATACATCGATGACATGCTGGTATATTCCCCATCCGAACAAGAACATGTGAATCATGTCTGTGCTGTTCTGGACAAACTTCAGCAACACAGACTATTTGCAAAACTGGAAAAATGCTTCTTCCATGTAACTGAGGTCGAGTTCCTTGGATTTGTCCTAACCCCTCATGGTGTACGCATGGATTCGTGGAAGGTTGATGCCATCCTCAACTGGCCTTCTCCAACCTCAATTAAAGGAGACCAGAGTATGCTTGGATTCGCAAACTTCTATTGTCGCTTCATTACAGGCTTTTCGCAGCTAGTACATCCAATCACCTCTTTACTGCGAAAGAACAAACATTTTCAATGGTCAGAGGAGGCATAGAAAGCCTTCCAGGACTTAAAACAAAAATTAATCTCAGCTGCAATCCTGAAACACCCTCGTCCCGATCTACGGTACGTGGTAGAGACCGACGCTTCCAGTTTGGCAATGGGAGCGGTCTTCTCGCAAAAGGATCCTGAAACAGGTCAACTTCATCCGGTGGCCTTTTGGTCACGGAAATTCACGGCACCAGAGCTGAATTATGCCATTACGGAAAAGGAACTTTTGGCCATCAAGGTGGCCTTCAAGGCTTGGTGGCATTATCTTTTAGGAACAAGGCATACGATCACAGTAATCAATGATCACCGCAATCTACAGTACCTGAAGGTGGCGAAGGCAGAATCATTCCACCAACTCCGATGGGCATCATTTTTTGCTGAATTCGACCTTTGTAATTACTTACCGACCTGGTTGTCGAAATGGCAAGGCAGATGCCCTATCTCGTATAGGGGTATACGAGGAATCCACCAACCCCGACCCAGTGCCCATCATCCCCGGAGAAAAGATCTTAGGAATTACAATGTCTCTAACCTTAGATGACATCCACCAGGAAATCACACATCACATGGATACCAACACTCTGAGGGACTGGCCAACCCAAAGTGCTCACCACTCAGTCTCAAACCAATTACCATATTTCAGGGACATCTCTACCTGCCCAGCAAAGAACTTCAGGAAAAGGTAATTTCAAATTACCACGAATCACTGATAGAAGGTCATCCTGGGATCGCTAAAACCGAAGCCAAGATCAAGCAACACTTTTGGTGGCCAACATGGCGTAAGGACATCAAGCAGTTTGTGCTGTCCTGTGGAGTTTATGCACAAAACAAGGCCCAAAAGAAGAGATCATCAGGTCAACTGCAACCACTGAATATTCCGCCTACACCTTGGCATACATTGTCTCTTGATTTTATAACTGACCTTCCTCCTTGTAATGGGTTCAACACTATTTTGGTGGTGGTGGACTTGTTTTCCAAAATGACTCATTTCATCCAACTGAAGGGTTTAACCTCAGCTTCAATCCTGGCTAAAGAATTCTTAGAACAAATAGTCCAAATACACAGATTCCCTTCCATCCTGATTTCAGATTGTGGCAGCCAATTTATCTCACGATTTTGGAAAAAGTGCTGCGAGTTAGCTCAAATCGATGTAAGACATTCCACCAGCCACCATCCCCAAACTGATGGTCAGACTGAGAGGACCAACCAGACTTTGGAGCAATACCTCAGATGTATGTTGCACCAAATGGAAATCTGTTGAAAAGATATTTTATGGATAACCGAATACACCTATAACAATTCTCTACACTCCAGCATTGGACAGAGCCCTTTCTATACCATTTACAGCATGCATCCACAAACCTCTAATCTTAACACGTCTCAACCTCTGGAAATGCCAGCAGTAAGAAGTTTGCACACTACTATTACTCAAGCCTTTAAAAAAGCAGCAGACCATCTGAGACAAGCTAAAGAAGGATACAAGAAATCGGCAGACATGCATAGAAGTGAAGCTCCAAGGTATCAAATTGGAGATAAAGTCTGGTTGGCATCAAAGCACATACCAATGAAAGGAACCCTCACCTTCAATTCCAGATATGTAGGTCCATACACCATTAAGGCCATCATCAACCCGTTAGCTGTGAAATTGGACTTACCTCCACACATGAGGTTTCATCCCGTGTTTCATGTCTCACTTTTAAAACCAGTGCATCCTGGAACCCGAGTACAGAAACCACCGAAACCGATCACAGTCGACGGAGAACCTGAATTCGAAGTTAAGGATATCCTGGACTCAAAAATTATCAAATCAAAACTATTTTATCTAATAGACTGGAAAGGATATGGACCACATGAAAGATCGTGGGAACCTAGTGAACACATTCATGCTCCACCGTTGTTGAAAAGGTTTCATCATAATCACCCAAACAAACCGGGACCAATGGGAGAACTCACCATTAGGAGGGGTTTGGGGGGGGAGTGCTGTCATGGTGCATGCTTCAAAACCCCTGGAACTGATGGGCCCACCCCAGTCACTGGCACCCATAAGGGCATATCTAGCCCCAAAGGATTGTTCTAGAACCTCCTGGACTCAGTCCAGGCGCCGTTGGCGCCAGGCTCATAATATGTGTTGAACTGCTTGGGACTACTTACTCAGCCTAGTGAGGCTGAGCCGTTCTGTATAACCAGGGTGTGGCTGAGGGACTACCTTACCTGAAGGGCACGGTGTAGTAAAGGGACTACTTTACCTGGAACTACTTGCAAGGCTATTTAAGCCACACCATGCAGGCAGAACATGCTTTGCGTTATTCTGCACTCCTGCAGTGTAACGCTCACTGTGTCTGCTCAGCCCTTGAACTTCTACAGCCACGCCTGTTCCGAGATTCCAATCCATCGGTACCTGAGAGAAGAAAGAGAAGAGAATAGGAGTACAGCAACAAAGGCCTTACCTGCAGTACTTCATCCAATCGTTCATTCCTTCAGCAGATCTCCGATCCGCCGCCCTTGCAGAGAAGAAGGTATCTGCACCAGCATCCAATACTCACCCGGGGTCGGCATTCTTCCGAAAACCGTTGGGGCGGTTCTTCTCATCGCCGTCCTGGAGCCGCGCCGTGCCTGCAAAGAAAGAAAAGAAACAGCAGGTTAGTCGCGCACGAAAAAGAACAGTTATTCAGACATCCAGCACCACTCACTCGCGCTAATACTCCCCTGAAGGAAACCTGCTCAGCATCTTAGGAAGAGTCATTCTTCATCCAAAATCCGCACGAGACCAAGCCTGAAAGAAAAGACAAAACAAGTTTAAAACTTGGGCAACAAGGGCTTTAAGCACCTATACCAAGCATCCATTGGCATAGAGACTTACCTGCTTAATCCAGCTATTACAGACTCAGCCACACTGGATCAGTGAAGTAACTAGTTCCAGGTAAAGACTGTGCTTACTCCGCCCCTGCTAGAGATTGCAGGACGGAGAGCGTACCCCACAAAACTCCAGGGTGAGACAGAAGAGGGGCAGGACATCAGGAGGTAAAAGGAGATGGGACCAAGCCATCCCCACTCAGTAGCTAATATCTTGTTTCGATATTGCAGACAAACGCCTCCTGGGGTGATATCAAGGGAGAAGACGCGAGCAAGCATCTTCATTCAAGCAGTGCCACGCCAGTGCAGACATCATTCGTGCAGCTACGTGCTATGCCCCCGTGGGGACCAGGTGAGCGTGACAAAAGTTCACTGACTTTCAAGGGTTTTGTTATGCTACACCTATATAGTATACCTCCCACCACTGGTAATTCAGCTTTTTTTCATAACATAACTGATGTCATATCATTTGTAATAAATGTCTGTTCTTCAGCTACGTAACATTGGCTTTGTGAAGTAGTTAATATTTTCTTGTGTCCACTAGATACACATGGATTACTAATGGTGTACTGTGGCAAGGAAGAGGGAGATGAATGAAAGTGTAGAATTAATATTATGTACTGTGACGTGGAAAAGGGATGTTGGGGTAATACTTGTGATTACTATTGTGATATTGTGACAAGGAAGAGTAAGTTGTGTATAGTGAGAGACTGTGATAAGGAAGTGTGAGGTGGTGGTAGCAGGTGTCTGTGACAAGGAAGAGTGAGGTGGGGTTAGTGGGTGACTGTGTTGACTAAGAGTGAAGAGGGATAGTTAGGGACTGTGATGAAGAACAGTGACATTGGTATAGTGAGGGACTGTGATGAGGAAAAGCGATAGGAGGTTAAAGGTATGAATACTATTGGGTACTGGAACAGGGAAGGGAAATGTGGGTTAATGGTAAGATTAAGAGCATTTTCGAGGAAAAAAGATTGTCCAGAGCCCAACCGCACGTTGCAGAATAGAACCATAATGTTCCCATTTTAGTAGAACGTTACAAAAAAACGTATATACCAATGAACTAAACACATCACACAGATTCCTGCCACAATAACTGAAACCCAATCTAGGTAATATAAATCAAATCTCTTGGATGTAACCAATAAATGTTATTGTACACAAATTACCCATCACCAAACTCACTTAATTGGAATGTACACGATACATAAGATTGGCAAATACACATTCCACATGTAAACAAAATTTCAAAACTAGCTACTGCGGGTCCAACATAAGCTACCCTACCCATTTAGGGACATAAGTAACATCTTCAGGGGTATACCCTCATAGTATTTCCGTAAGAATAACACATAAAGTAAAGTACATTTTCCATTAATCGATTGAAAAGAGAAACATTGTAACCTGAAGCCTAGGGCAAGAAAGCCCTGCTTATTCCAAAGCACAAACAACATTTTCATAGGACAGACAGCATGTGGTCCAACAGTCACAAATATGAGACAATTGATAGTAGAGAAACAATCATCTGTAAAGAAAAAAAGAAAAACCCCATATGAAACAAATCTCATGCTCAAAAGTGAAAAAATAACACCCTTAGTGACACAAAGATTGCTCCATGTATGTGAGAAAGATTCCCAATGTATGATATACAGCTTAGATCAGTGTGTTGTGTAAATGCTGTAAACAGTAACAATAATAACATTGTAATCATATACAGACCTCAGTCTGTTCTGTTGAGCAGTGCCCCGAGTTACGAAGCTTGATGACTCACCAGGCAGTAATCATGTTAATGTTAATGTTAATGTCAAAGGATATTTGTACCGTGCACTATCTCCACCGGAGTGGTCCCCTGGTGCTCTGGCAGATCTGAAAAGGAAAGGGGGTGGTGGTAAGTTTAGTGGGAACGAGAGGAATAAGTGCAAGAGAGCAGTGATGTGCTGTTGGCAGCTTCAGTTCGGTTAACACCATTTGCTGAGCTTGTGGGTGCTTTCCAGTCAGTAGCCATCGTGTGCTGTTGTGCGAAGCTATGTGTGGCTTGTTTCTTTGTTGCAGTGTAGTGCAGTTTGTGTGGTTTATTGTGCTTTAGGATTGTGGTTGTGTTTGGTTAGAGTTTGAGAGATGTTTGCAGAGGGGTGAAATTGTTAGTGGTCTGGTTATTGGCCTTGCTATCTAGAAGTGTTATGTGCTGAATTTCCACATTCTTTCTAGATGTGGCACGTGAATATCTCTGCATTTCTATCTAGATCCATCAGTGGCTAATATTCAAAATCCTGTCTATATCTGACGCACGCAAATATTCACAATTATATCCAGATGTGGCACAGGCCCACCTTCAAAATCCTGTCTTTATGCGACTCAAGCTAGCAATCACAATTCTATCTAAATGTGGCATTAGTAATATTCCCAAAGCAGTATAGATGTGGCAATGTCTAATATCCGCTATTCTATCTAGATGTGGCACTGGCAGAGATTCATAATCCTGTCTAGATGTGACGGAGGCTAATGTTCACAATTCTATCTAAGTGTGGCACTTGCTAACATTCATAGTTCAAAGTGTAGCACTTGCTAACATTTACCATCCTATCGAGATGAGACGCAAGCTAATGTTCTCAATTCTCACTAAATGTGGTACTTGCTATCATTCACAATTCTCTCTGAGTTCGGCGCAGGCTAATGTTCACAATTCTATCTAAGTGTGGCACTTGCTAACCTTCACAATCCTATCTAGATGCGCTGCAGGCTAATGTTCACAATTCTAATCAAATGTGGTACTTGCTATCATTCACAATTCTGTCTGGGTCCGACGCAGGCTAATGTTCACAATTCTATCTAAATGTGGGCATTGCTAACATTCACAATTCTATCTGAGTGTGGCACTTGCAAACATCCATAGTTCTAAGTGTGGCAAAAAAAAATGTATTTTTTATTTTATTGTAAAATATAGTTTTGAATCAAAAACTTTTTTTTACATCTTTCATAAGTTCCAGCATTTCATATTTCATATTTCATATTACATGTTGCCTATAGAGCGAAATATTAGTGCAGTTTACATCGAGATCACTGTCAAAATCAAAATCAAGATCAAAGTCAAAATCAAGGTCAAAATCAAAATCAGGATCAAAATCAACCATCACTTTTGTCGTCAAGTCTCAAGTCTCAAGAGGCTAACACATTGTCGATAACGGCACAAGATAATAAACAATTTGCGACCGGACAATAGGTATGACCACCACTCAGACATGTTGTTATTCAATGGTGCATATTTCCCCATAAATCTGGACCTTTGAGTTATTGTTGCTGGGCAGCCCATAACTAGATGTTTTAGACATTCAGCCATTTGTTCACAGAATCGACAATTGCTGTTAGTAATGCCAATTGTTTGTCTGAAAAATAATAGTTCCTTAGTTTGGAGTAAGTTTAAGCGAAATCGCAGGAACTGATTGCGATGGTATTTCAATGGAAATTTGATTAAATATTTTGCAGGTTCATGTAGGGGTCAGGCCCTGCCGATCAAAGGTAGGCTGATTTTAAGGCTTGCCCTTTGGTCAATGGTTTTAATCCAGTCACTAAGGGCTAGCTTTTTCTTTGCTTTACATGGATTCTCCATCAGCACTTGTATTCTGCTTCCAGCATCAATCAAAAGATCTGTCAATTTCTCGGACCATGACTTCAACAAGCGAGTGTTTATTGCACCATCTAGTATTTCATACGCTATCGGTTTGTTGTCCATCAATATTTTTCTCAGTAGCGAGACCGATTTGCAAATCACATGAGAGTAAAGTGATTGGAGACCACAATTAATATCTAATGGATTTTATAGAGGCACAGTTGGGTAGCCCAAGGGCCTTTTGCCAAAATAGTCCTTCTAAGACAGGCCAGATGTGATGGCTGATGTTAAAGCCTGCCTCGCTTCCAAATGTTACAACAGCGACCACTTTTTGGCGATAGAACATAATTACCGGACTTAGCAAGAACTTTCCACAGTCGGCATGCAATTTTGTGCCTTGCAGTTTCAAACTGTTAATTTTGGAGATCAAATCCACAACCCATCAATGATCTCTAATGGAGTTTTTGAAGTACACGCCCAAGTAACGGATATATTGTTGACCTGTTCGAGACTCTTGCCCGAAGCATACCATTTAAACGACTTCCCTTTCTTTCCTACTCTGAAACCAAGATTTCGAATTTTTGATTTTGCAACATTGATCTTCAAGTCGTTTTGGTTCAGATACAATTCTAAACTTCAGAGCAGTCGTTGAAGACCAACTTGGGTGCAATAAATCAGCACTAAGTCGTCTGCACAGGTGACCCAACTGAGATGGTGGCTGTTGATCTTCGGAGGGAAACAATAGAAGTCTATTATGGCTGCTGGTAAATCTTATATATATAGTTTGAAAATGGTTGCTGCCAGCGGGCAGCCCTGCTTGACCCCTCTCTCTGTAGGAATCTTGTTAGTTAATTCGCCTTGAGCGTTGATTTTCACTCGAATAGATGTGTTCGTTTGCAAGAGCATTACAACCTGGAGTAAGTCAGGTGGACATTTCCAGAGGTTAAGTTTGTTCCACAACAATGATCTGTTTAAAGGCATGGTCTAGTAAACATTTTTATTGTCCCTACGGCCATGTTTTTTTAAGCCTAAGTGGCTCGATTTTAGAAAACTTTCCTATGGACCTTACCCGAGTCTTCGTCCATTAAACGCACACGAAAACAAGCACCAGGGAGCCGCCATTTTCTGATAATCCTATCTTTTCCCCCATCGCCCTGGCTGACCTGCTTTCGCGGCACTAAATCAATTCCCCCGCCCCTGAGCCTGACATTATCAAAACATTCATATTCCCTGCCTCTCTCCGTGACGTTACTGTGCTGCGTAGGCAAACGCGCCCAGTCGTCTTCTACGCGACTCCACACAGAACCCGGAAACCAACACAGACCATCTCACAACACAGCGCGCCACAATTCAGAATATGAAACTGTACTTTAAAATCAAACAGCAACAAGGTACATTTGGTAAAGTACATTTATTTTACATTAAATGTTTAGAGAATATTCAGCAATTGCCATATGAACTCCGAAAGCCATTTATTTTATTTTATCTGTATCCGCCATAGTACACAGGGTGTTGCTTTTCATTAAAAGAAGCACTTTGGAAGCACGGTGAACCGCAAGGCTGTTCCATCAACTAGGCACTAGTCCATCGTAAAGGTTGATATGTTGCTTCTAGCCACTAGTACAGCGTAAGGGCATGTGGACCCTTGGCGATCGTCCCATAAAATTGTTAGTGTGCTCCAGTTGTTCACACGAAGCTGCAGGTGTCTACTGTAAAAGCCATCTGCTGGTGTCTCAAACCGATGGCAGTAGCAGAAGGGGAGCAAATACCTGTTATGAAAACAAAAAAATTATAATTAGTCTCGCCAGCCGATCTTCATTAATATTACTTATTTTATTTATTACAGCAGATCAGAAACTATTTGCTTGCAAGGATAGTTCAATGGAGTATGTTCGGCTCTAAAATCAATGCGAAAAGTAACGAAATAAATCGAGGCCAACACACAATGATAAATGACAGTTAGTCTACATGTGTGAGGAATGATATGATATATGATATGGCATTTGTAACGCGCCTATACTCAAGTGTTTCTAGGCGTGACGAGGCAGGTGGGGAACAAGGGCAGACAGACAACGATCATACTAGGCCAGGTGTCTTTCTGATCGCGCATGGGGAAGGGCTGTACATGGTTAGTTGAATACAAATTAAATAATAGGGCCAGCTGGTGGCATGTGCAAGGTAAATGCCGGGAGAAGGGGCTGAAGGATACAGAGACAGTCCCGTAGTGCAGGTAGGCAGTGCAGGGAAAAGTGGCTGGGCCAAGGACCGAGATCGGTGAGACCAGTGGACCTGCATGCCCATGTGCCCACTACGAACACGTTTTACTTGCTTTTCCTAGCTCTTCATTCATTCATTTATTCATGCATCCATTCATTAAATCTTCATTCCGGTATAAAAGCGTGTAAAGATTTACTTACATTATATTTGAAATTTCCATTGTGTCTCTTCGTAATGCAGTCTGTAAAACGGACCGTGCTCTTGGCAACGATTTTTCGTATACTGAATTAAAATGAAACTCGGTCTAGTTTCTGAATTTTCTGCCTTATCGTCTCTTACGTTATTGCGCACCCCCTTCAAATGTAGTTCTTTCGGCATGGTCCCTGTCTCAAGGTCAAAAAACAATAGACCCTTATACTTCCAGTGCGACTTGTGGGCCTCATCTGGGCGCTGTCCGTCGCATTCTTTATTTGCAACATCATGTAGTATAGGCATCTGTGAGAACTTGAAGTTTAGAATCCGTCTATGTAGTGCGCCTCAATGTGCAAATGCGAACTGGCTTCTCTCACAAATGCCACGGCCCGCTTGGCTGGCACGTTCTAAGTGCCCCAATTTTGTCCCCGTTGTCTGCGAGCTTTGCAGCCCAAATTGAGACATTTAATTTTTGGCGGAAGGTCAGGGAAAGTATAAAGTACCACAGGAGTTGATTTAAAAGTGAGATTTATTGTTTGTTTGTTTGTTTTATTATTTGCAATATGTAAGCCTCCCCTCCGTTAACAGTGCGCAGCATTTACATTTACATGAGATGAGACATGAGAAAAATATATACATACACATATGTGAGGTGAATAGAGAGAATTCAAAGATGACACCCAGCTTGTTCGCCACCCATGATGGTGAAGGTAGGGGTTAGGTTTACAGGGACACTGTACAATAACATTTATTTACAAAAAGACAATCGTATTGCAATTATTTAAACCGGGATTTGTACTTCACAATCAGCTGTGCTTCGGGTGGGCATGGCACAGTCGCAATGTTCGGTGGCAATGGATCACTGCTCTGCACAGAAACGTCCAAAATTCCATATCTGTGCTTCTCTAACACAGGAACAATAAGGCCTTTCACAAAGTCGAACTGCATTTCATCATAGACTGGTTTGATCACCCATTGCTTACTTCGTTTTGAAAACACCTTAGTGTATCGAGGCGTCCTTACTTTACCCCTAGTCCTAGATTGTTCACGTCCGACATTGCTGTTATGGGCCAAGACCGCTAGTAGAGTGCGATGTTTCATGCCCCGAAAGCTAAAATGCAAGCGCTTTGGCCTGTACTTTAGGCACATATTGTGGAACACCTCCAAATCTCCTGTGTGACAGAATTCTGTCAGTCCTCTCAAATCTCTTGATAGAGTTTTGTCGAAAACAATCTTCTCAATGGCTTTGTGTGTCGGTGAAGATGGAATCCACCACTTCTTCTTCCGTGCCTCCTCTGGGGACAAAGGGCCATGTTCACATTGGTGGAAATGTTGATTTGCTGTCCAGCGGTGAACGTTGGTACAGTGGTGCATCAGTGACCGCCATTTTTCAAGTAGTATTTCCACTGACCCCTCACAAGTTTTTGAGCTCCACCAAAGATGGTTGGTGATAGAATGTGACCACTGCAAAATACTTTCAAAACCTTTTTTTTCCCTGCAGCCGAGATTTTCTTATTGATTGATTTAGCAAGATGCCATACGTCAAATTGATGTTTAATATGTGGGAACTGCTCTCTCATTGTCTTGGCAATTGAAACGTGTCTATCCGTGGCTATGAGGTCGATGTGCATTCCCCTTGATTGTAGATATTCCACTGATTTTATAAATCCTAGTTTCTCCATGGCCAATGACAATGTACATTGTGTTACCTGCACGACCACCAAACTCACAATTTTCTTACTATCCATGTCCTGAAAGTGGTAGGTGCAGTACTTGGCAGAAAATCCAGGGCTGTCGCACTGTCCATCGCCGGCTAGCCTGAATCATTTGCCTTCGAATGTACTTGCTAGAGACAATTGTTCAATTTTCCAAGCATCACTAATGGCCGGAAACAGATAATCACATTGGTATATGTAGTACAGCGCTTTAGAAATGAAATGGAGTCCCACAAACTGAAAGAAAGCCTCTAACTTTCTAAAACTGGAGCCACTAAAAGTGATGCAGCTGCACACAGTAGATTGCCTGCTGGCAGTTTCCCCAGCATCGGTTGTGCAGACCATGAGAACCTATGATTTAATCACATTAATCAATGGCGTCCCACATACTTTCACTCTATTGGAATGCACACATTTCAGCATACTTATAATTTCCATCAAACAACTGTCGAATACAATGTATTTGCTCTCTTTCATTAGACTGTCATCCTGCGTCAACGTTGTTTCGGCCTGTGACGTTGTGGAGATTTCAACACATTTGAAAGTAATATCGCTGATATCAAGTTCTGATGCGTCTATGGATGCTGCGGCTGGTTCATTCTCTGTCATTTCGACATCTATTATTTCAACATTGATGGGAGAACACAACAATGTTGACAGGTTTTTTGGTGGCAAATTTTTGGCGGGTGTAGATTGTGTGAATTAATCTGCAACATCTTCAGAGCTATCTTTAATACATTCAAAAATATCTTCTTGTGGTGGTGCGGTCGCACTGTAGCTATGGTCCAATGCAACTTTGCTGTAGTCTCCAAACACAGTTAATTCATGTTCTGGCCATTGGACATGAGCATCTCGAGCCTGAACACGCCTCGCCTCAATTAATAGTTCCTCCATAGTGTACACGGTCTGGCAAGCCACATCTCTCATTCGCTTCACTGTCTGTGTGTGTATAGTTCTGACACCCACGGGTAACTGGAGGAGAGATTGGAAAAGGGATGTTCAGTTTAAACACAAGATGGAGTTTAGTAGAATTGACTGGAAAAAAACATAAAATAGTCCCCAGCACAAACATTTTTTTAAAGTTATGAACTGTTTGTAACTAACCTTTTTTTGTTTTTTTTTCTTTGCAACTTTTTTGATTCGACCTTCAACATCTGCACGCTGTAGCTCCGATTCGTTTCCGCATGTCCTCCCTTCCTCTTGCGCTGCAACGACTATATTTTCCGTATCCGCATAGACAGCACGGAATGAGGCTCCATCGTCTCCCTGAAACATAGTACTTTCATTACTATGTATCAAAATATTGTTAGCATAAAACACACGTGAGGACGAACACACAGGTACATCTCAATAGTCAAACAGGATTTAAACATTGTGTACAACAATCAAACGACAAGTATTCGACCAATGATGATCCATTTCGATGGAACTGTCAGTATCCATACCTCTGGCTCTGCATGGACTGCCATGAATGGTTGTATTGGAGGGGAGGCATCCGCATCTCCCTGAAACACAGTACTTGCATTAGTATGCTTTTCAATATTGGAAACACAACACACACTTGGGGTCGACGGCACAGGTACATATAAAGAGATAACCACAAATGATGCATTGTCCAAAAGAATCAAGGAAAATCCAAATATGATCACATTTCATCGACTTATTTCAACGATTCCTTTACATCTGCATCATCTAAATGAGATGTTGTGATTGTGGTGGAAGCTCCGTCGTCTCCCTGAAACACAGTACTTGGATTAGTATGGTTTTCAATACTGGAAACATAACACACACTTGGGGTCGAACGCACAGGTACATATAAAGAGATAACTGCAAATGATGCATTGTCCAAAAGAATCAAGGAAAATCTAAATATGATCACATTTCATCGACTTATTTCTCCGATTTATTTACATCTGCATCATCTAAATTGGATGTTGTGATTGTAGTGGAAGCTTCGTCGTATCCCTGAAACACAGCACTTGCGTTAATAGGGAAGAAAGTATAGCAAATGGAATCACGTTATATGATCACGCATGATGGAGCTGTCATTATCCATACCTCGTGCTGCTGAAGAATATCTATGGATGTTGCAAATGTAGTGCGCACTTCCGAAAGCTGTTGCGCTGATTCGTATACGCATGGTCCCGCTTACACTTCCCCTGGAATTACTTGAATGTCAGGCTCTGCATCAAGTGCAGGGGTTGACGCTCCATCAACTGCCTGAAACATAGTACTTGCATTAGTGAGGATTACAATAGTGAAAACATAACACACACCTGGGGTCGACAGCACAGGTACATATCAACGGCTAACCACAAATGAAACATTGTGTAGAAAAATCAAACAACAAGAATTCCAGCTCTGATGATGACGCTCGATGGAGCTGTCAGTATCCATACCTCCTGCTGGGGAAGAACATCTAGAAATGTTGTAGATGTGGCGGACGCTTCAGCATCTCCCTGAAAGACAGTACTTGCATTAGTATGGATAACACTAATTATACCTGAAAACAAACACCAGTGGACGATAACTAAGGTGTATATCAATTGAAAAGCACTAACCAAACATTCGGTAAAATGATTACACGATAAAATAAAAATATTACTTGACATGCATAAAACAAGTCTGTAGCGGATTAGCCTAGTAAGATTACCTGATACGCGCTAGAAGTGGTTGATAACTGCGACCACGTCAAGGATGTACATTGGTGTGTACATTTCCAAGGAAAAGTGCCGGCTGCAGATGCGGTATCGATCACCCCTCTTGTCCTGTAAGACTTGTTGGACTCTACTTTCCAGCTCATCCAGTGGATATCCGCAATGTCTGACCCATTCTCTTATTCGATCAACAGTTTTCGGGAATACATGCATTTTAGTGCCTTCAGATTTCACATGGGTCTTCGAAGGGCAACCGCTAATCGAACAGGCAGGCATTGTTGATAAATCTGAAAAGTAAATATCGACATTATTATACAATCTTCAAGAATAAAGATTTGATACAAAAGTAAATGAATCATACAATGATCAATGCAAGGTTTGTTTTGGTCGCAGGAACTATACCAGTTCATTATGTGCGGCTTAGTATTTGCATAAGTTGCAGAAATGTATAAATGATGTGACTAGAAACTGAACATGTGACTCATCCCTTGGATGTTCTGTATTGCACGAGAAGGAAACATGCTTACATTATAGACTGGACCCCCGAAGGGTGCAATTCGATGACAATAGACACAGATGAAAATAAATAGATCTATTGATAGCATAGCAATGGAAACTCAGGTCAATAGCAATCAGACCAATGAACATAGCACTATTGTGTACTCTACTCGCAAATAGATAGAAATTTAAAAATCTGCTAAATATGACTAGGATACATGGCCTTACCTTGACCAACAAACAGTTGGATTCAGCAAGCAGAGCAGTATGTTGCAGGAGAATAGGTGGGTGGCCACAGGTAGCACACTGATGGGTTTGCTCTAAGCGGTCAGTGGTTGCCAAGTAACACGTTCAGGAGTTGACTTGCAAAGCACAAAGATGTTCTCATGAGACATATCAAGTGGTTTATAAAGTATTAGAAACAGGGGTGTGTTTGTGAATGAATGACGTATGTATGTCGTGGTCTTAGTGCGGCGGCCTGCTTCAAGGGGAGGCCTGGCTGGAGACACGGGGTCTGAGGAGGCCATGTGACCGATGGCCCCTTGGCGTGGGATACCTTTTGAAGTGTACATGTAGTTTGGCACCTTGGCCTTTCGCGCCCCTGACAGCCCCCCATGCCAGCCCGCATCCACTGGCGCGAACCGCCTTTGATAGAGGGGGGTGGGATGGATGGGCCTGGGGCATGCAGATAAGGCACAGGAAGACTGCTGAATGGAGACACACTTATGTGGATGGCAGGGGGGCGGCCTGCTTCAAGGAGAAGGCTGGCTGGAGACACGGGGTCTGAGGAGGCCATGTGACCGATGGCCCCTTGGCGTGGGATACCTTTTGAAGTGTACATGTAGTTTGGCACCTTGGCCTTTCGTGCCCCTGACAGCCCCCCATGCCAGCGCGCATCCACTGGCGCGAACCACCTTTACATCAATATATAGTATATCATCTTTAAATCAATGATAGTATATCGTTGCTTATCAATAACAAATGCCACATACCGGAGATTCTTGTGAGCACAGACCCACACTTCAACCGGTGTATTATAGTGGTCAAGACCCTAAGGCCTGTATAATCCAATGGTAATTATTAGTATAGACATATGTCTGACTTTTATAGAGACCTAACCCACTGAAAGACTTTGAACAAGTGTTATTTAGTGCATGCATTATTGAGAATATGTTATGTTAGCTTAGATAGATAGTGACCACCCTGCTTCACAGCGACCAGACCTTCACCCATTCGGAGCACAGATGTCTGACATCCATCCTTGAATGGAGACACACTTGATTCATTTAAAAAATCGAAACAACCGTTGTTAAAATATATGTGGTGTTTTATTTTGTATCTTATTTTGATGACACAAAAATACAAGACTTTAAACATTGTACAGTTCAGGTTGCAGCACAGCGAGAGAAAATCCCCTGTACTGACCGCTGTCACTCGGGAACGTTTCTCTAATGGCACGAACGGCACAGGCGGGTATCACTCTTCGAACGCGGTGTCCAAGCCTCCCGTGGAGCCACCATGTAAAGGAACGATAGGCCACCAGCCTGTACCACCTGTGAAAAGGAATGAAACAACTGTTCTTAAATGACCAAGATAAGTTTAATAAACGTTTGTTGTCAATGACAATTCTTGTAACTAATGGCATTCTGCACGGACAAATGCTATCTAGACAATGCACACTATTGAACGACTTACATGCATTACAATGATATGTAGATGTAATTTTGGATATAGTAGAAGAACATGAAATAGGAGTGGCATGACAAGCAGAGTATACTTACTCGTTACTCGGATTACGAGGACGAACAGTTGCGCGAAGTTCGTGCATAAGCACCATCAATATTCTCAACACGGCCCGTGTGAGGCAGGCTGCCCTGAAGTCTGGCTGCTCGGTGATGCATTGCGGTCGTGGCTCGCCTTCCGAAATGTAGGCCAGGCATCCCGAGTTTTCTCAGCAGCAGCAGTTCTCGTCCTCAGTTGGCATTAGCTCGCACCGATTGCATGTGCACCAGGTGGAGACGCCGTCCATTCAACTAGGCCCAGGCTCTTCATCTGTTGATTCGTCCTGCCAACTGCCGTCCGAATCCCCATCGTTTTCGCGTGCTTCCCTTTCCAGTAGTTCCTCCTCGGTATACTCGGGCTCGTACATGTAGGGCATTATTGTAGCCATTGTGTGTTAAACAAACTAAAATAATTTATAGCGGTGGTACTGGTATCTGTTCACACGGGCTACAAGCGGCAAAGGTAGCTGACCAGAGCACTGAAACGAGTCACAGAATACTCAAAGTAACACAGAGAGAGGAATGGAATCGAAAATCTGCTGCTGTGTGTTGTGAAACGGTCTGTTTATACTTATTGAGGAAAGAGGCGTCCTGCTATTTCCATGGCGACACTTCATTAGCTGAAGCGCAGCGAATGTTGACACAAGACGTGCTTTGGCGTCGTGAAATGGGCGGTACGAGTCTGCTGATGACAGGCTCAGGGGCGGGGGATTTGATTTTGTGCCGCAAAAGCAGGTCAGCCAGGGCGATGGGGGAAAAGATAGGATTATCAGAAAATGGCGGCTCCCTGGTGCTTGTTTTCGCGTGCGTTTAATGGACGAAAACTCGGGTAAGGTCCATAGGAAAGTTTTCTAAAATCGAGCCCCTTAGGCTTAAAAAACATGGCCGACCCGTAGGGACAATAAACATTTTTACTAGACCATGCCTTTAAGCTGTCGAACGTGTGTTGTAAATCAACAAATGCAAAAAACAGTTATTTGATGTCACGTAGGGTTCAAGTTTTAAGATCGAGAGAAGTGATAGGCTTAATTCAACTCTGACTCCCTTGGTGAAACCAGTTTGTCGTGTATCGACAATGTTATTGTCCAAAGCCCACTTGGATAATCTCTTTTCCAAAAAAGATGCTAATAATTTTCCAGCTGCATCTAAGAGAGCAAGTGGAATTCGAACGGTCACCTTTTTTAAAGATAGGTACAACTACCGCTGATTGCCAGGAAGTTGGAAGCGTTCTAGTTAATGCGATAAACCGAACAGAACATGGATGAAACTAGACAATTCAATGATGTTTTTCTTCAGCATTAGATTTGTTATCCCGTCAGGGCCTGCCGCACCAGAATTCGACAGCTTTGAAATTGCAGTTCGAATGTCATCTTTCGAGGGTAGTGGATCCCAAGTCACTGCATCGTCTATAATGAAAGTAATAGTGGTGTTCGAAGTATTGCTAAATACTTTGGAGAAAGGATCCATCCATACTTGGCTGCCACCACAAAAATGCTTAGATGAAATTGTTGAGATAAGCAGCCAGTTTTAATTATCACCCAGGTTTCACGACTTTTGTTGGCACAAATCAGCAGAAGCATCATCTCTGCATGCTCTTGTTCTCGAAGGAACTTAAAGGATTTCATCCAGTTCCGATATTGCTGTTGACGTTTCTTTTTCAGAAAGATATATTCATTGATGTTATTGGTCTTAATTTGTTTAACATCATGATGCAGTTGTCTCTTGTGGTTTGCGATTATTTTGCTGTATTCATGGATTGGCTTTTCATAATTTACTCGGAAGCCACTCGATTTTGTTTGAAAGTCTGTCAGTAAGCTTTATATTCCACAGGAGTTGATTCATTTTGGTTTTCAAGTGAAAAGCCTTTGTTAAACGTCTGATGTTATTATTAGTCATTCGTAGCCGATTTAGGCCTTGATTTATTTCTAGGTCCCAAGTAAAGCAATTGGGGTCTTTGCTAAAAGGCTCCATCCAATTAGATATAAACGCATCGTAGTTGCTTTTGCCTAGATTCTTTGTGTAGAAACATTTGATCTTATAGGTAAAATTATTTGATACCCCGCTAAAATCAAGGATTTTCTTAACACCCATTCGCGCCCAGGTGCTTTTCGCTGGAATGTCACCTATGGTCTGTCCGTTCAGCATGGTAATATTTCAGGCATTCATTTCGTTGAACCACTGTTTCCCTCTGTTAGAGTTTGGAGTAGTGCTCATATCACTGGGTGATCCATGGACATCTACACAGACGGAATTAAAGTCGCCACATATCATGATATAGATTTCCTGGAATTTGGCAGTATGGTTGTGGATTATTTGTATTACTGAATCAATGAAATGAGTGGAAGTAATCATTGCTGAATTCCAGTACACATTTATAATCAAGAAATGGACACATGAGCTATTTTTTTCCATCATCGATTTTATCACAGTGGACTGGATGAAAATATTGGGCTCAATAGAATCAATTACTGAACAGTCATCCTTGTTTCGAATTAATGTTAAAGGGCCAGAGAATGGACAGACAAATATGTTCTTTTTGGCCTTATTTAATAGAAGAGTGACGCTGTCGCATACTGGTCTGCGTTGGAGCCATGTTTCGTGAAAGCAAATGATTGAAAAATGATATTTCCTTAATCACATTCATTAAATAAATGAGAAAAGCCCTGTGTGTTCCATGATATCAAGGAGCAATCCTCCAATTGGATTCCATGGCTATATAGCTTACCATGGTTCGGGCTTCCATGTCTGGCACTATCGAGTCTATTTGTTGGATTGGTGGAATAATTTTTGGTGTTATGCCTCAAGGATGACTTGTCGTTCCTTTCAATTAGCTACTGACTCCTTTGCTCATTTCTTGTTAAATGTGACAAGTGGGATGGAGAGTCGTCATGGAACGTATCGTCCTTGAAGAGTTTTGTTTATGATAGCTACTAATTTCATATCCAAACAGGAGGATTTCATCTCTAGCCGCTAAAAGTGTGTTTTTGATCAATTTTGAGTGGATATGTAAAATTACCTGATCGACACGCATTTCTGAGACATACTCAACAATGTCAATGTCGCCTGATCTTATAGTCCTGAGAGATGGTACACAATACAGGAGCTTCATGATGTTGCCTCGATTCAGATTGTCTTCCTCTTTGTCACGCAAAATATTTTCAAGTAAAATCTTTATTGTTTGGGATTGGTTTCTAATTGTGTGCAGATTGCAATCTCTCTGTTGTTTTTTTCCCTTCTTTTTTCATTTGAGCTTGAGTACATTTTGGGTTTAAGTGGGAAGCTTGAATCTGTGGTCCCCCTGTTTGTGGTCTATTGGAACAAGCAGAGTCCATTTTTGGAGAAAAAGATTTGTTTGATTTATTTTGTTGTTTGGGTGCAAGAATAGGTCACTTCGCTTGATTGTCGTCTGTATCCTCGACAATGTGTATAGAGCCACTTGAAGAACCATCTTTTTGGACAGATTGAGAGGAGGAATCTGATGTATCTTGAAATTGCACCTCCTATTCGGTGGAATATGTCGATAAGTTGGTGAGGTCTGCTGAATTAAAAGTTGTATCATGATCTTGTTCGTTCAGACATGATCTTTTTTTTGGATTAGCCGCTATCTCAGACCGTTTGAAAAGATCAGATGCCTCAATGCTTGGTATTGTAGTCCTGGCGACAAGCTTTCGCATAGAGGTGTTTTTGTTGGCATCAACACAAGGAGGTGTATTAAGGTTCCTTAAACATTTCTTTGAGCTGTTCGATTTTGGCTTTTTTCTCAAGGGCACTGTATCAGCAACTTTAAATGCCAATAATTTGTCTTTGGCGGGGTCATTTAAATGACTTTGGGGAGATTTACCAGGTTGAGCTTGTAGTAGAGGGGGAGGCACTGTCTTCCTTGTGGTTGCTTGTGTGCTAAGATTGGGATTACTTTCAACCAAAACCACAGTGTTGGCTCCAAAATTTTGTCAGCTGTGACAATTTGATTGAATGATTGGTCCCAAGATCAGTGATTTTAGTTCTGAAGGCAAGTCGGATGTTTTATGTTGATGTCGGATTAAGAATAGGATTTTTGACTTTCCTGCATTTTTCTGCAGTGTCGACTAAAAGAGGGGAAGACATACTTGGTGGATTTATTGGAAGGGCGGTGGAATCAACCAGTTTTTCTGTCAACGGACATCCGGTGTTGGAGCGATAATCTTTTTGAAAATGTAGGTCTGAGCCGTTGCTGCCATTGAATCGACGTCTCGGCCTCAGTGTCCAACCGTTTTTCCAGATGTTGTGAAAACATTTTCAAATTGGTTAGCTTCCCATTCACTGTTACTAGTAGTGAAATTTGGTTGTCAAGCTTATCACTGATTGATTCGTAAAGTTTGACGAAGGTGACCATTGACATTGATGTGGCTACCAATACATTATTGTGTATTTGCAGGCTGTCGGCAGCTGATAAAATGTGTTTTCTTTCCAAATTTGGAGCATCATTGTCATTATGCGGAACT
Organism: Ambystoma mexicanum; assembly: GCF_040938575.1. Taxonomy (NCBI): domain Eukaryota; kingdom Metazoa; phylum Chordata; class Amphibia; order Caudata; family Ambystomatidae; genus Ambystoma; species Ambystoma mexicanum. The sequence continues at coordinate 1,002,990,700 of NC_090928.1, forward strand.
GGGCGGGCTGCTAAAGATCATTCAAGTTTAGGAGAACGCTTTCCTGTAAAATTTCATCGGCGACCTCCGACAGTTGTGTGTCGCAAGCCTTATTCGTGTCTGGCTTACAGATTGAGGCTCCCACATGAATCATTTTGATGGTGTTGGCGGTACTTGTTAAGTGATTGCGAGGCTTTATTGTCTCGTGATGTTTTCTGGCAGCCGATCTGTTGTTTGTCAGTAAACCTCTTTGTGAGGTATTGCTCCAATCTGGGGACCTTGCCTTCGCTTTTGAGTGGTTGGCTGCAGTATAGCTTTCCCCAAGTCGACTTTTTGCATGAAGAAAGTTGGCCTTTAAACATTCCGTTAGCCAAACTGCTTGTGCCGCCAGATTGAAAAATGTATAGCAGCTTTGGGCGTTCGTCAATTGGGTTGAGGTAACAGGTGGAGTCACAGGTGGCTATTGTTTATGTTGTTTCAAGTCACTGAGAGTCTTTAACCTTAAAGGTGATTTGGGGCTGTTGGACATGTTCTTATCTAAGTTTTTAGGATAAGGAAGTTCCTTTTTTTTTCCTGCCACAAGAGCAGATGTAATTGATGAGTCATTGATCAAATTTTATCCCAGAGCTGGACGAATGGGATGACTTGGTTGAGGGGGAGTGGCTAGATGGTCTGCCGCACTCACAAAAATGTCTTCATGACATGTAGATGGAATGGTAGTCATACCGAAATCAAAACGATTTGGTATTCCGAAATTCAGATCCACTCTGTCATTCAATAGGCCAGCTGCCTTTCTTATAGAGCTGTCAGACTGATTGTTAATGTCGAGGTCGCCATTAGCGTGTTCGAGTTCATTGACCACATGAATTGTGGCATGTAAGACTTCTGAATTGGTTATATCATTTAAACAGATGACATCAGCCGAAACCGGAATCTTTACAAAGGGTTTGTGGCTCAGATTGTGTGGCTAACAAGAATCCACTTTTATGTTGTTCGTTTCAAACTCATCAGTGTTTAAAGTTAATGGAGGGGATGGCGGCAGAAACAGAGGGAGAATGGTGAGTTTGCAGGGCAAATTACAAGAACGATTATCAGAGCATCACAAGATGCTGCATTCCATTCATCGTTGTTGCACTCCCCTCCATTAGTGCCGTCGGTAGCCTTGTTGGGGATTTTGAAATCTGTGTGCATGTAGCATCATTGCAGGTGTTTCTGCCGTATCAAGGGGCCTGGCACCCGTGACATTATTGATGATGTTGTTAGGATCGGTGCAGAGAAACCCAAAAATGAACACAGCAAGGAAAATCCACCGGTTGTCAAGGTCCCGACTCGCCATCAGCTGCCAGCGCCCCAGAGACCAAGAGACTCTGCAGCAGACTCTGTTGCTGCTCTGCGGCGTGAGTCCGTTTTTGAGTCTTTTGGGCAACATTTAGAAAGAAACAAGGCTGCAGGCAAAGGCACTTGCAGGCTTCAGGCAGAGACCAAGAGACTCTGCAGGAGACTCCACTAACATTTACAATCCTATCTAGATGTGACACAGGCTAATGTTCTTAATTCTATCTAAATGTGGTAGTTCCTATCATTCACAATTCTGTCTGGATCCAGCACAGGCTAGTGTTCACAATTCTATCTAAGTGTGGCACTTGCAAACAATCATAATTCTATCAAGATGCAAGGCAGGCTAATGTTCACAATTTTATCTACTTGCTAAGCAGGTTAGTGTTAATATCCTGGTCTGCTATGGTCTGAGTGCAGGTAGAGTGGCTGGACTTCTGGAGTAGAGTGATTGCTCTACTCCCCACCCAGGCCACACCTACCTTGATGGTTGCTGCTGGGTGACGGCTGGCCACTGGCCTCCCCTGCTGACACCTGCATACAAAATCTGGAGCCGCCTCTGATGGAGCCGTTCTTTGCCTTGGGGCCCTTAGCCGCAGGGGCTGCATGGGCAGAGGGGGCTGCCCTGGGAAGGTCAGTTATGACAAGGTGGATGTACCAATCAGGGGAGGCAGGTGGCGGGACTGGGAGAAAGCCAGACACAAACAAAGGACTACACCCCAGGGACTGCACACTCTACATCCAGGCCAGCACAGAAAAAAACAGGGTCAGAAGCTACAAAAACAAAAGAGAAACCCATCACAAAAGCACAAGTTGGTCAGAAAAATGATTGAAAAAACACTCAAACCTCTCCACTACAGTACATCAAAGAAGCCAAAAACGGAGAACAATCAATGTACAACTCTTCACTGAGCATCAACCAGCCCCTAAAGCTGCTTCCCAAGTGGTTTCCCTACCATATCCTTCAACATTGCAGTCCAGAAGGCAAGGGGAAAATAGCTGCACAGAGAGAGGCAGGGACACCCCTGACTATACCCGCCAATTGCAAGAGGGGAGGGCGGGACAGCGCGAAAGCCAGACACAAACAAAGGACTACACCCCAGGGACTGCACACTCTAAATGCAGGACAGCACAGAAAAACGGGGGCAGCAGCTACAAAAACACAAGAGAAACCCATCACAATAGCACAAATTGGTCAGAAAAATAATTGAAAAAAACACTTAAACCTCTTCACTACAGTACATCAAAGAGGCCAAAAACAGATTACAATCAATGTACAACCCCTCACTGAGCCCCTAAAGCTGCTTCCCAAGTGGTTTCCCTACCAGATCCTTCAACATTGCAGTCCAGAAGGCAAGGGGAAAATGGCTGCACAGAGAGAGACAGGGACACACCTGACTATTCCAGCCTATTGCAAGAGAGGAGGGTGGGACTGGGAGAAAGCCAGACACAAACAAAGGACTACATACCAGGGACTGCACACTCTAAATGCAGGACAGCACAGAAAAACAGGGGCAGAAGCTACAAAAACACAAGAGAAACCCATCACAATAGCACAAGTTGGTCAGAAAAACGATTGAAAAAACACTCGAACATCTCCACTACAGTACTTCAAAGAGGCCAAAACGTAGAACAATCAATGTACAACTCTTCACTGAGCATCAACCAGCCCCTAAAGCTGCTTCCCAAGTGGTTTCCCTACCATATCCTTCAACATTGCAGTCCAGAAGGCAAGGGGAAAATAGCTGCACAGAGAGAGGCAGGGACACCCCTGACTATTCCCGCCAATTGCAAGAGGGGAGGGTGGGACAGCGAGAAAGGCAGACACAAACATAGGACTACACCCCAGGGACTGCACACTCTAAATGCAGGACAGCACAGAAAAACAGGGGCAGAAGCTACAAAGACACAAGAGAAACCCATCACAATAGCACAAATTGGTCAGAAAAACAATTGAAAAAACACTTAAACCTCTCCACTACAGTACATCAAACAGGCCAAAAACAGATTACAATCACTGTACAACCCCTCACTGAGCCCCTAAAGCTGCTTCCCAAGTGGTTTCCCTACCAGATCCTTCAACATTGCAGTCCAGAAGGCAAGGGGAATATGGCTGCACAGAGAGAGACAGGGACACACCTGACTATTCCAGCCTATTGCAAGAGAGGAGGGTGGGACTGGGAGAAAGCCAGACACAAACAAAGGACTACACACCAGGGACTGCACACTATAAATGCAGGACAGCACAGAAAAACAGGGGCAGCAGCTACAAAAACACAAGAGAAACCCATCACAATAGCACAATTTGGTCAGAAAAACGATTGAAAAAACACTCGAACGTCTCCACTACAGTACATCAAACAGTCCAAAAACGGATTACAATCAATGTACAACTCTTAACTGAGCATCAACCAGCCCCTAAAGCTGCTTCCCAAGTCGTTTCCCTACCATATCCTTCAACATTGCAGTCCAGAAGGCAAGGGGAAAATAGCTGCACAGAGAGAGGCAGGGACACACCTGACTATTCCAGCCAATTGCAAGAGGGGAGGGCGGGACAGCAAGAAAGCCAGACACAAACAAAGAACTACACCCCAGGGACTGCACACTCTAAATGCAGGACAGCACAGAAAAACAGGGGCAGCAGCTACAAAAACACAAGAGAAACCCATCACAATAGCACAAATTGGTCAGAAAAACAATTGAAAAAAACACTTAAACCTCTCCACTACAGTAGATCAAACAGGCCAAAAACAGATTACAATCAATGTACAACCCCTCACTGAGCCCCTTAAGCTGCTTCCCAAGTGCTTTCCCTACCAGATCCTTCAACATTGCAGTCCAGAAGGCAAGGGGAAAATGGCTGCACAGAGAGAGACAGGGACACACCTGACTATTCCAGCCTATTGCAAGAGAGGAGGGTGGGACTGGGAGAAAGCCAGACAAAAACAAAGGACTACCTACCATGGACTGCACACTCTAAATGCAGGACAGCACAGAAAAACAGGGGCAGAAGCTACAAAAACACAAGAGAAACCGATCACAATAGCACAAGTTGGTCAGAAAAACGATTGAAAAAACACTCAAAGGTCTCCACTACAGTACATCAAAGAGGCCAAAAACGTAGAACAATCAATGTACAACTCTTCATTGAGCATCAACCAGCCCCTAAAGCTGCTTCCCAAGTGGTTTCCCTACCATATCCTTCAACATTGCAGTCCAGAAGGCAAGGGGAAAATAGCAGCACAGAGAGAGGCAGGGACACCCCTGACTATTGACACCAATTGCAAGAGGGGAGGGCGGGACAGTGAGAAAGCCAGACACAAACAAAGGACTACACCCCGGGACAGCATACTGTAGATGCAGGACAGCACAGAAAAACAGTGGCAGATGCTACAAAAACACAAGAGAAACCCATCACAATAGTACAAATTGGTCAGAAAAACAATTGAAAAAAACACTTAAACCTCTCCACTACAGTAGATCAAACAGGCCAAAAACAGATTACAATCAATGTACAACCCCTCACTGAGCCCCTAAAGCTGCTTCCCAAGTGGTTTCCCTACCAGATCCTTCAACATTGCAGTCCAGAAGGCAAGGGGAAAATGGCTGCACAGAGAGAGACAGGGACACACCTGACTATTCCAGCCTATTGCAAGAGAGGAGGGTGGGACTGGGAGAAAGCCAGACACAAACAAAGGACTACACACCAGGGACTGCACACTCTAAATGCAGGAGAGCACAGAAAAACAGGGGCAGACGCTACAAAAACACAAGAGAAACCCATCACAATAGCACAAGTTGGTCAGAAAAACGATTGAAAAAACACTTGAACGTCTCCACTACAGTACATCAAAGAGGCCAAAAACGGAGAACAATCAATGTACAACTATTCACTGAGCATCAAACAGCCCCTAAAGCTGCTTCCC